>NC_080672.1:193483434-193804824 GCF_030247195.1 Topomyia yanbarensis | reverse complement strand
AATCATAATCATAATCATAATCATAATCATAATCATAATCATAATCATAATCATAATCATAATCATAATCATAATCATAATCATAATCATAATCATAATCATAATCATAATCATAATCATAATCATAATCATAATCATAATCATAATCATAATCATAATCATAATCATAATCATAATCATAATCATAATCATAATCATAATCATAATCATAATCATAATCATAATCATAATCATAATCATAATCATAATCATAATCATAATCATAATCATAATCATAATCATAATCATAATCATAATCATAATCATAATCATAATCATAATCATAATCATAATCATAATCATAATCATAATCATAATCATAATCATAATCATAATCATAATCATAATCATAATCATAATCATAATCATAATCATAATCATAATCATAATCATAATCATAATCATAATCATAATCATAATCATAATCATAATCATAATCATAATCATAATCATAATCATAATCATAATCATAATCATAATCATAATCATAATCATAATCATAATCATAATCATAATCATAATCATAATCATAATCATAATCATAATCATAATCATAATCATAATCATAATCATAATCATAATCATAATCATAATCATAATCATAATCATAATCATAATCATAATCATAATCATAATCATAATCATAATCATAATCATAATCATAATCATAATCATAATCATAATCATAATCATAATCATAATCATAATCATAATCATAATCATAATCATAATCATAATCATAATCATAATCATAATCATAATCATAATCATAATCATAATCATAATCATAATCATAATCATAATCATAATCATAATCATAATCATAATCATAATCATAATCATAATCATAATCATAATCATAATCATAATCATAATCATAATCATAATCATAATCATAATCATAATCATAATCATAATCATAATCATAATCATAATCATAATCATAATCATAATCATAATCATAATCATAATCATAATCATAATCATAATCATAATCATAATCATAATCATAATCATAATCATAATCATAATCATAATCATAATCATAATCATAATCATAATCATAATCATAATCATAATCATAATCATAATCATAATCATAATCATAATCATAATCATAATCATAATCATAATCATAATCATAATCATAATCATAATCATAATCATAATCATAATCATAATCATAATCATAATCATAATCATAATCATAATCATAATCATAATCATAATCATAATCATAATCATAATCATAATCATAATCATAATCATAATCATAATCATAATCATAATCATAATCATAATCATAATCATAATCATAATCATAATCATAATCATAATCATAATCATAATCATAATCATAATCATAATCATAATCATAATCATAATCATAATCATAATCATAATCATAATCATAATCATAATCATAATCATAATCATAATCATAATCATAATCATAATCATAATCATAATCATAATCATAATCATAATCATAATCATAATCATAATCATAATCATAATCATAATCATAATCATAATCATAATCATAATCATAATCATAATCATAATCATAATCATAATCATAATCATAATCATAATCATAATCATAATCATAATCATAATCATAATCATAATCATAATCATAATCATAATCATAATCATAATCATAATCATAATCATAATCATAATCATAATCATAATCATAATCATAATCATAATCATAATCATAATCATAATCATAATCATAATCATAATCATAATCATAATCATAATCATAATCATAATCATAATCATAATCATAATCATAATCATAATCATAATCATAATCATAATCATAATCATAATCATAATCATAATCATAATCATAATCATAATCATAATCATAATCATAATCATAATCATAATCATAATCATAATCATAATCATAATCATAATCATAATCATAATCATAATCATAATCATAATCATAATCATAATCATAATCATAATCATAATCATAATCATAATCATAATCATAATCATAATCATAATCATAATCATAATCATAATCATAATCATAATCATAATCATAATCATAATCATAATCATAATCATAATCATAATCATAATCATAATCATAATCATAATCATAATCATAATCATAATCATAATCATAATCATAATCATAATCATAATCATAATCATAATCATAATCATAATCATAATCATAATCATAATCATAATCATAATCATAATCATAATCATAATCATAATCATAATCATAATCATAATCATAATCATAATCATAATCATAATCATAATCATAATCATAATCATAATCATAATCATAATCATAATCATAATCATAATCATAATCATAATCATAATCATAATCATAATCATAATCATAATCATAATCATAATCATAATCATAATCATAATCATAATCATAATCATAATCATAATCATAATCATAATCATAATCATAATCATAATCATAATCATAATCATAATCATAATCATAATCATAATCATAATCATAATCATAATCATAATCATAATCATAATCATAATCATAATCATAATCATAATCATAATCATAATCATAATCATAATCATAATCATAATCATAATCATAATCATAATCATAATCATAATCATAATCATAATCATAATCATAATCATAATCATAATCATAATCATAATCATAATCATAATCATAATCATAATCATAATCATAATCATAATCATAATCATAATCATAATCATAATCATAATCATAATCATAATCATAATCATAATCATAATCATAATCATAATCATAATCATAATCATAATCATAATCATAATCATAATCATAATCATAATCATAATCATAATCATAATCATAATCATAATCATAATCATAATCATAATCATAATCATAATCATAATCATAATCATAATCATAATCATAATCATAATCATAATCATAATCATAATCATAATCATAATCATAATCATAATCATAATCATAATCATAATCATAATCATAATCATAATCATAATCATAATCATAATCATAATCATAATCATAATCATAATCATAATCATAATCATAATCATAATCATAATCATAATCATAATCATAATCATAATCATAATCATAATCATAATCATAATCATAATCATAATCATAATCATAATCATAATCATAATCATAATCATAATCATAATCATAATCATAATCATAATCATAATCATAATCATAATCATAATCATAATCATAATCATAATCATAATCATAATCATAATCATAATCATAATCATAATCATAATCATAATCATAATCATAATCATAATCATAATCATAATCATAATCATAATCATAATCATAATCATAATCATAATCATAATCGTAATCGTAATCGTAATCGTAATCGTAATCATAATCATAATCATAATCATAATCATGATCATAATCATAATCATAATCATAATCATAATCATACACAAGTCACCAGTAAGCATTAGTGCATGCAGTAAAGTAGCATATATATTGCATTTCAGATGCTTCTTGCAGTATATTAACATTCGTTATGCATAACTGCTGTTAATCAGCATTCAAAATACTGTTTAAAAACTTCTTGCCGGTAAGCAGCATTCTGAATACACAACAGCTATAAAGAAGCATTTTTATGTTACAGCAGTAATGTAGCCGTATATTTTGCCAAAAGCAGATAGTTTGAATAATCTACGATTTTCGCACTTACATACTTATAACCCTTTTATTATTGCAGAGTCAAATTGATATGTTTATCAGTGAAATCGAAGGAGAATTCCATACTGGATACATGGGCAAAGTTTCATCTGAATCGCAGAGGGACGAGTTTGGTCTTCATTCGCCATCTATGAAAATTATTATATGCCATTGCTCGTGCGAAACTGGTAGTAAAAGTAACATCAGTCTTATGTGTACCTTTTCGTTATGTGAAAACTGCATAGGTTGGGTGCCCTTAAATGGCAAAGGTCATCGTATCACTTGAAGATGAGATCGAGATGAAAAAGAAACGTGCATAGTTTAATCATTGAGAGCCTGCAGGTATTACTTTCAAACTAGCAATAAGAAGACGCTGCCTTATTTGCATGCATTTGGAGCCACAACCATATCTATATGACTCGATGAATGTATAAAAAATATTCGCCTGAACTTTCATATCCGAATCTCCTGTTATACAAACCGCCATGTTACGAGGTTATATACAAACGTGTGTCAGGGGAAGAAAATCGTTTGAAGCAGGAGGTTATTTTAACATTACATTTTAGTATACTGATGTTTCAAGATACAAGGACTAATCAGTGCAGTTATTAACCCCTGAAATGCATACTGTTGCCATTTGGCAACATACCGGATACCGTGATATAAAGCCTTAACAAGAGGTATAGATTGTATCTAACCAGAAAAATGAGTACCAAGCAAAAATGAGTTTTATGCATTTAAGGGTTGAGTATCATTTTTTCAAAGTCTTTCTTGGAAATTATCGATTACTTAAATAAACTCTTGGGACACATATGGAACGGATGTATTATTGATACATTCAATTAAAACGCAATCGATGAAGAAGGCAAGCGTAGTATAGTGTGTCTCACAATAGGTAACACTAGAGTTATGCAAAATATAGTTTATCGTTCGATAATGCCCAATCAGATTTTGATTAATTTATTTCAACTTTTTTATATTAATTTAAGCTGTGAACCATTTGATGAATTTGTTAACTTTTAGTTAAAATTTGACACTTCGAAAGTTATTTGCAAAATAATCCTCCTCTGGAGTATTGTTAAAGCGATTGTTAAATTTGACAGCTTGATATGTTGCCCATGGTTAAGCTGACCAACCGTAGGGGAGCCCGGGGCTAGTTGGCAGTTGGGGTAAGTTGGCGGAATCCCCTTTTCTCCGTTTTCAATAGACAAAAAGTGCTGTCTCTCGTTGTGAACCTCAAGTAGTGTAAAACGCATTACCCAATGTGTTTTTGTTGCAAAACATTTTGTATAGTAGAAGCTGTGGGCGATATTGTGTTTTTGAGCATACTTTGTAAATTTTCATAATTTTAAACATTTTGTGTTATTAAATGTGGTTTTTAATCTATTGCTCGAATGATTAGGGGTGACCGGGGCCGGTTGGCCGAAGGGGCAGGTTGGCCGAGGTGTTTTGGTGGTGTCGTTTGTACAGGAGCACGTTTGTTCTTTTTTGGCACTGGTGAGTAAATTTCTGTTTCTGAAAAATAATATGTGTAACGCGAATCAATTTAATCCGATTTTCAATAACTTTATACTGCCGGAAAGGGTATTCAAAACCCAACAAAATGGTTTAACGGTTACCAGTGAAACCTTATATTTGTTTGTGTAAATCGTGATTGTTCTTAAAAATATATATTGGTGTAGGTTGGCCGAGTTCTGTGCGGGGCTGGTTGGCCGAGTTGTAAATTAAGTGTAGGGTAATGTGCACTTTGATATCTGTGAAATTCCAACCCTTTTCAAAACAAAATTTGATATTATGCTGATACTGATGATTATAAGGAAAAATATACTCGAGAAATAAGTTATAAAAATACTTTAAAATTATTACCAAACAGAAATAAGAGATTCGAATCATTAAAAGTCAAAGTCGGCAATTTTTTATAAAAAAGTTGATTCCAATATTTTATGAATTAAAGCCAAACCGGTTTCAGAGTCTTTGGCGTGGGCCCCTTCAATCCTGAAATTTTTCCTCCTGAGGAGTTTCTGGCAGGATTTGTCACAGATCGACCCAACCCCGAACAAAACTCGTCCATTACCATAGAATCTGCAGCAGATGTAAGCCTCTCTGAAGACGTCAGACCTCTTCCCAAGGCGAGTGCATGATCTGATTCAAAGAAGTGGCAAGTTCGTAAACGCCAATCGTCTCAAATTTTGACCGATTTCCCAATACAAGCAGTATTGGAGGGGTAGATAAATGAAATCAAACGTAAGCGTACGCTGGCGGAGAAAAAAAAAATCAGCGAGAGCTGGTAAAAAGTTCACTAAAGCTGTCAAAACTAAGTCCAAAAAGGTTAAAAAGACTAAAAAGTGAAGAGTGGATTTTATTTCCCTTACCTATATACGATAAAACGATGTTAATGTTAATTAAAAGTTTTCCACTGACACATTTAACGTGTTTAACTTATTCTACCAAACTCGGCCAACCTACCCCGGCCCTGGCGTTGGTCGGCCGTTTTTTCCTTTCCGCATTTGTTTGCTAATAACTTTTTCCCTGATTTTTTTCATGAATGAAAAAAATTACATATGTGCTCAAGGGTTGTACCGGTTTTCAAAAAGTCTAACCAAATGAGTACAGAAATTCCGAAAGCAAAACTCGGCCAACCAGCCCCGGTCTCCCCTATATTTTTCGATAGTGCGTGAAAAGAGCTTTCAGTATCCGTATAGATATTTCACCTATCTATACACAAAAGTAATTTTTTAAATCCTTTTTCCTAAAATATCCTGCTGGCGGTGAAGCACACGGGGCAAGTTGGCGGTACTACTTACAGTGAAGAAATAGACATCAAATATTTTCATTTCTGGAATTCACTCCAAAGTAGGAGAAACTTTTTCTTGTGTCTCTCGTCAATGCAGGGGACAATTATTTCGGACAATCGCCTGAATAACTTCGAAAATTTGCTTTTGAATATGGAGTACGCGTCGAAGTAAAAATGACGGGGTATTGAGACTGAAATATAATAAAAAGTGTCGAATAATATACAGTTTTATTGAAAAGATAATCGCCACATTTCATAAGGACCACTGATGTAATCGGATCTCCATTTGATTGCTTATTTTCTTGCATTCCGCCAACTTACCCCATACGTACTGCCAACTTACCCCGGGGCTAGTTGGCGGCTTTTCCGCGTCACATATTTTTGTCTCTAGAAATGAAGACAACATATCAATCATTTTCAAAAAATTCAGAGATGTTGCCAACAGTCTGCCCTTTCATGTAACGTGTTCTATTTTGCAAGATCTACCAAAATCAAGGCGGTAAAAAATGAAAACTGAAAACACCACCAACTAGCCCCGGTCTCCCCTACGGAATTTGGGAGGACAGTAGGGATTTTTGATCGGGTGTCCGGAAGAAATACTTGTACGGATTTGTCCGGAATTTGTACGGAATTTTCAACCTCAGTGGAACAACAAAAAAAACTCCCACAAATGGAAATAGACTAAATAACGTTGCAAACTAGTTCCCCAGGTTCCAAAAAGGCTTTTTGTTTGCAAAAGGAAACCAGTGAATGAGAGCATTAAAAATCGAATTTTAATTTTCTTATGAGCTTAATGAGAGGTAAACTTTACGATTTTTTCTAAGATGAATAAAAAAATGTACTTTTATGTGTCTCGACCAGTTCCGTTCTCCTAAGTTGGGTCGCATTTTTAAATTATGTGTCCACCAGCTAAGAAGTTCTATCTAAATCGAAACACAATCAACCCGATTCATTTCCGTTATGAACAATATAGAGGTCGATGTACATATTTGGTTCAACTCAATTCGCTTCCTATGAAGGTATCTGAAAATGATCCAGATTATACATTGACTGTATTCTGTACTTCTGAGACATAATTATATATCAGAAGTATAATTATAATACAATTAAAATCTGCAGTGGATTCTGGAGCTCCATTTACATAGATTATCACATTCGGAATACCAAGGGGGTCAAAAAAATGGGAACGCTTACTTTGACCGGTCATATATCTGTCTTCACCACTGGAAAGGTATGTCTTTTGTAAACACATCACATCGACAAAATAGAATAATAGGGTTGTCTACCGTAAGTTATAGTGAAAAGAGTCAAACAAAGTCAGCGAAGAAAAAATGGGAACGCTACTTTGACTGGCCATATCTTAGCTGTTTGTCCATCGATTTCAATTTTTTCTTCAGCATTGATAGGAATATCTTTCACAAAAACGGTGATTAAAAACAAATTGTATATTCGAAGTAATTGTAAAAACAGTAATTGAAAGTCAATATAGACAAAATGAGCTTTTCAGTTCAAACAATCGTATCTCAGCCGTTTGTCAACCAATTTCAGTTTTCCTTACACCTATGATATTCTTAGAGCTAGATTTGTAATGTATGCAATAGACAGTAGATTTTAAAAAGTTAGTATACTTTTGGAACTTTTAGGCGGTTTGATTTTCACAATGAACGTGGCACACGTTTGGTTAAAATTTTTTGCGTCTTGTTTAGTCTTACGGTTTGATATGTAACACGTTTACTGAATAATTATGTGTTGATTTTATGTTGAGCTTTCAGCGTTCTTTCAACCCTAAATTTACCAGCGATATGCGAGTTGTAGCCACTAGATAGGTTCATAAATGTTAATAATGATTAATGTTTTTTAAGTGCACTATACGCAGAAGAAAGTTACCTATATGGGAACATTGGGCTAACAAATTTCGACATTTGTCTGATAGAAGCCGTCCGCCAATTATTTCTGGCATTCCTCATATCAATAGTATTTTCAGGTGATATTATATAAGTATTTCGCAGTAAAAGTATTTAAGTTTAAAGTATCATAAACTATAAGGGCAGTGATGATATGGTTTTACACTTTTGAGCAGCAGTGGCAGGTACTCATTTCAGTTTGTATTATTTCCCAAACATGCGAATCCATCGCACACAGGTAACTGGCATCCCTATCTCTACATACAGAGTGTGACAATTAGGTTTTACACCAACCGACATCACCCCACAAAATGAGCCGGATGAACTTTGTTTGACAATTCTCGGTGGTTTGTTTACATGAGAGTTACGTGAGCTCGAATGCAACTGATGAGCACCCGTTGCACTCGCACTTACGCAATTGACGAGGTAAACAAACCAGTATTGTCAAACATGAACTTCATTCATCATAAGTTCATTCATGTCGTCATCTTGTAGAACTCAATAGGTAACATCATTTTTCAACCGATCAATGGGGGTCAGTTTGACAACGCCAAAATTGCTTAAAATGTCATCAACAAATAGCAGTAGCAGTATAAATAGAAAACAATGCACACTTTCTCTAATTTGATCGAAACTAAAGTGCTTCTCGTTTGTATTTAGACAGATTTCGTTAATTTTGTTATAAACAACGTTTTTTATGTTGACTGCGCCAATATGACGCCATCCTCTTGAGCGCACATCACCGCCCTGGTTAACGATCACCGCAAATCAATCTGAGCACAAATCATTTTCTTCCACTCTTCTCTGAAGCATAGAATGAGAGAGCGATGATTTTACGGCAAAATCCATTCGCTATGGGAAAATAACGCGTATATCACACACTCTCGTGAACGGAAACTGTTTAAGCGTCTAGTGTGGTTGGAATTGAGCTGTTCGCAGACAAAAAAGCGTAACTGTGTATGAAGACAGAAGTTCTTACAAACACCACAGAGGTATTCATGTATAGAATACACCACCTTTTTGGCAGACTCAGCAAGCAAAACAAACTAATACTTTTACATGCGGGCGGATAATATGGTAGCGTGTATTCTCAATCAATTTATTTCATCATGAATCAAGCTGTGTTAGTATAATACTGTAGCTATGCTTGGTCTACAATGCGAAGAAGGCATGATTCTAATTCGGAATATGCACGAAAGGATGTAATGCCTTTTTTGCATTGAGAAATTGCGTTGAGTGTACAGAAATTTCATTTAATTGGCAAATAACTTGGAATTTAAAGCGATGACTTATACTTCTTTATACACCAATCTATTGTAATTGGATTTCGGTTACAATTTCTGACCGATCAATTTTTATATTTTCTTAAAAAATAGACAAAAGTACGTAGAAGTATAGAAATTTAATTTGGTTGGTAAATAACTTCGAATTCAAAGCGTTGACCTATACCTTTTCATGTACCAATCGATTGTATTTGATTTCAGCAAACAATTTCCGTGCATAGCGTAGTTGGTAAATCGATTGCCTTGTACGCAGCTCACCTGGGTTCGATTCCCATCTCCGCACATAGGGTTAGAGATTTTTCTAAAAGAAATTTCTCTAGCCCGAAAAGAGGCGAATGATCCTAAGGTTAAAACCTCTATGATCAAAATAAAAAAAAACAATTTCTTAAAGAACAAATTCTTATATTTTCTAAGAAAAAGGACAAAAATACGTAGAAGTCCGGATTTTTTTTAGTTTGCAAATGACTTCGAATTAAAAGTCACACTTTTTATTTATCAAGTGATTGTATTTGATTTCGGTTACGATTTCTGAAAGAATAACTTTTTATATTTTCTGAAAAAAAACAAGAATACTTGGAAGCAGGGAAATTTCATTTAGTTGCCAAATAACTTCAAGTTCAAATTCTTTATATGTAGTATATAGAAGAATAGGTCACCGCTTTGGAATCGAAGTTATTTGCCAACTATATGTAATTTCTGTAGTTCTGCGTATTTTTCTCTATTTTTGTGAGAAAATATAAAAATGTAAGTAGTTATTGTAGTATGAATCAATTACAATCGATTGGTACATGTAAAGGTCATCGCTTGGAATTCGAAGTTATTTCCCAACTAAATTAAATTTCTGTAGTTCTACGCATTTTTGTTTATTTTTTTAGAAAATACAAGAATTTGTTCTTTAAGGAATTGTAACCGAAATCAATTACATTCGACTGGTACATAAAAAGGTTTAGGTCATCCATTTGAATTCGACGATATTTACCAACTAAATGAAATTTCTGTACTTCTACGTAATTTTGTCTATTTTTGTGAGAAAATATAAACATTTATCTTTCCGAAATTGTAGCCGAAATCCAATTACAATCGATTGGTGTATAAAAAAGTATAAGTCGTCGCTTTGAATTTCAAGTTATTTGCAAACCAAATTAAATTTCTGTACTTCTACGTACTTTTGTACATTTATTGAATAATAATTTGAATGAAGGATTTTGTTCCTTCATAAATTGTAGCCGGCATTAATTACAATCGATTGGTGTATAAAAACTATAATTCATCGCTGTAAATTTAAAGTTAGATGACGAATATTTTAAACATTCTGAACTTTACCTACTACATACCATTATTTTGTAACTTACATACAATATTGAGTTTCTCCACGCTTGTGCGAACATTTTGATATAATAGTGTCCAATATGTAATGTGAATAAATATTGAGTAAACATATTACATTTCAAACCGTAAAACTAAACAGCGCGGAAAAATTGTAATCAACATTGTGCCACGTGCATTGTGAAAACCATACCGCCTAAAACCTCGAAAAAGTATAGTAATTTTTGAAAATCTACTATCCATTGCATACATTACAAATCTAGAATCTCTAAGAATTTATTGATTTAAGAAAAATTGAAAATGGTTCACAAACGGCCGAGATACGCTGATTTGAACTGAAAAGCTCATTTTGTTTATACTGAGTAGGGGAGCCCGGGGCTAGTTGGCGGTTGGGGTAAGTTGGCGGAACCCCCTTTTCTCCGTTTCTATTAGACATAAAGCGCTGTCTCTTGTTGTGTACCTCAAGTAATGTCAAACGCATTATCCAATGTGTTTTTGTTGTGAAACATTATGTTTTGTAGAAGCTGTGGGCGATATTGTGTTTTTGAGCAAACTCAGTAAATTTTCTTAATTTTAAACATTTTGTGTTATTTAAAATGGTTTTCAATCTATTCCCCGAACGATTATACTTTTCGATAGTGCGTGAAAAGAGCTTTCAGCATCCGTATAGATGTTATACCTATTCATACCCAAAAGTAATTTTTTAAATCCTTTTTTATGAAATATGCGGTTGGGGTAAGTTGGCGGTAACGCACACGGGGCAAGTTGGCGGTACTATTTATAGTGCAAAAAACCTGTTTTAATCCACCTAGCGGCTCAATTGTGCCTTTCTCAATCATGAGCATGAGAATGTTTGCGTTGTTTTTATTCATTAAAAGCTTTCAAATTCATCTATTACATTTTATTATTACACATGCATTGACAAATATACAAGAAAAGAAATCATTATTCGAGTTCTAAAATTTTGTAAAAGAAAAAACAGCCACGGTAATATTGAACTAAAAAAAAGGTGCGAAATCGGCAAAGTCCAAAAAAATCGATTTTTATAAAAAAAAATTGAAAAAAATTTTGAGTTCCGGCTTATATGGAAATTTCTTATGCGACCGGACGGTTCAGTCTATATTTCCGGAACCATATAAGCGATCCGTGCGAAATTTTGTAGATTTTGTAAGTGGTTTGAGAGTCATTTTAGCGAAATTTATAACTTTTTTTGCTTTCATCGGAGTATCGGTTTGAATCGCAATTTGCTATGTGATCGCAGGCCACAACCTGTAACTCCGGAACCGGAAGTCGGATCGGTATGAAATTAAACAGCCATTTACGTAGACGCAACACCTTTCATTTGAGACTAAGTTTGGTTTGGAATCGGTCTAGCCATCTCCGAGAAATCGATGTGACTGTTATTCTGAATTTGGATACTTCCGCCGAGGCTTCCAGAACCAATGATGGTGGCCAATGTGGCCAAAAAGACTTTGAATGGATGTTAGTGACCAAATACTACACTGATAATATAAATTCGTAAATATAATGAAATCGATCATACAATACACGAATTCATTCGTCGTTTTCTGCAACGAAGTATTTTCGTGCATTCTAAATAGTAGGTTTCGTTTATTTCATGAACAAGAATGGCCGCTTGGTGAACGAATTCTTTCGTAAATTTTACACGTTTAATGTATAGTGCACGAATGTTATCGTTGATAACGACATTATTTTTCGTGAATGAAACAAAATGTTTTGTTTATTTTAATAAACGTGTGTGTATTTTACGAACGATTTCGTTGGTCGCACGAATTAATTTCGTTTATCTTAGAAAAGTGTTCGTATTTATTATCCTCTTATTGTTTTCAGTCGATCTTTTGGGATCAATGTTTGACAACATAGATTTTTTTTATTTAAAAAAAATCGATGTGGCCAAATCGATTTTATTGTGGTACGAAGAAATGGCCGCTTGATGAACGAAAGTTTTCGTAAATTTTACTTATTTAGTTTACATTGCACGAATGTAATCGTTGATAACGACATTATTTTTCGTGAACGAAACGAAATGTTTCGTTTATTTTAATAAATGTTTATGTATATGATGAACGATTTCGTTGGTCGCACGATTTCGTTTCGTTCATCTCATGAAAGTTTTCGTATTCATTAGCATATTATTTTGGCATCACTGTTTGCTATATTACGGTCGTCAGTAGAGCTGATAGTTTTTTTTGATTTTTTAGTGTTTTACACTCGCGATTATTTTTATTCTCGTTTTATCTGTATATCGTTTTATTCGGTAGTACGTGTGCATTGAAATTTCGTGACTTCAAGCACGATTATATCTGCCGGTGTGATTCGTGAAAGTGATTGTTTTTGGTTGTGATTTTTGTTTTCACTTGTCATTATCACTGCACAGACGTTACGCTCAATTTTTTCGCCAAAAGCGACATCTGCTGCATTCTCTTGCGCATTTTGCATACCCGCTAGGCGTTATTTCTACATCAAAAGCATGGCTTGTAACAACTGCTCGAAAGTGGTTAATGATTCTGATCGAATCACATGTCGTGGATACTGCGGAAATTCGTTCCACATGACATGCGTCAAGATGGATTATGATGTTCGTGACGTCCTGGGAACCCACCCACGGAATCTATTCTGGATGTGCAATGGCTGTGCTGATTTATTCCCTAATGATAATTTCCGTAGAATGGCTTCGCGTTGTTGCGACATAGTGCCTGACGACAATTCTCTGAAATCTATAAAGAACGACATAGTTGATTTGAAAGATGTCGTCAAAGCTCTCTCGGTTAAAGTTGACTCTAAACCGCTATCCCCAACTATAACGCCTTGGAATCGAATTGCTGAATATAATCCAGCTTCAAACACGCCTAAGCGCAAACGCGAAGATGATTCGCCCAAAACAAAAATTCCTAATATTCGTGGATCCAAAGCTGCGTTTGAAACAATAAAAACAATTTCACCACCTGAGGAGCTGTTATTTATTTATTTATTTATTTATTGATTGATTTTCCATCTGACCTACATGGTCTACATGAAATATGAAATATGGAATGAGGAAAAGCCCATTTGCAGTTAGTGTGACACCCTCCAAATGCGCGTAAAAACCTCATTATCTTTTCACACATACACATTAAACAATATTGCACGTTAAATTACATTACATTACTTAATTAATAATACATCTAACAAATCAAAATCTAATGCGCTAAGTCAACCGCTTAAGCCTATTTCTAAAAATATGACATGAAACAGAGAAGTCAAAAAATTCATACACACTATTAAAAACACTGCACATTGCCCTTACGGGTTCGTTCTGTCCATAATTAGTACTTTGATAGTCGAGTCTTAGAAAATCCCACGATCTTAAGCTTCTAGGGGGTGCGTTTACATTTATCTGTGAAAGTATATTTGGGGCATCTATTTCACCTGTTAGAACTTTTCCTACAAACACTGCTCTGGACATATTTCGTCTTTTTGAAAGGGTGTCCATATCAAGCAAACGACATCGATCAATGTAAGGTGGCAGCTCTATCGGGTTGCGCCATGGCAGAGATTTAAGAGCAAATTGGAGAAATCTAGCTTGTATAGATTCAATCCTGTTAATCCAGATACTCGCATACGGACACCAGATGATAGCTGAAGCTTCCAGGACAGAGCGAACGAGAAAGAAATACAGTGCTCTCAGGCAATATGGATCAGTAAACTCTTTGGCTATTCTGATGATAAAACCAAGGTTCCTGTTGGCTTTCGCAATGATGTAGGAATAGTGATCTCTGAACGTCAATTTAGAATCCAGCAGTATTCCAAGGTCCCTGACAACTGACACTCTTTCAAGTGTTTTCCCTGAGATAGTATAACACCACAAGATTGGATTTTTTTTACGCGTGAAAGAAATTACTGAGCATTTAGAAACACTGAGAGTCAACCGGTTTCGAGCACACCAGTTACAAAACTCATCTAGTTGTCGCTGTAGTTCGATGCAGTCCAATTCAGATCGCACAATGAGGAACAGTTTAAGGTCATCTGCATAGATAAGTTTGCATCCTGGTGGAAGGATATAACAAACGTCATTGAAGAATAAGGAGAACAGCAAGGGTCCGAGATTACTACCCTGGGGTACACCTGATAAATTTATGAAGTTATGTGATTCGATATTTCCTAGTTTGACAGATAGGGTACGGCCAACAAGGTATGACTCCAGCCACTTAGTGAAGTTGAGTGAGGCACCCAGCCTTTCTATTTTTGCCAGTAGGAGCGAGTGATCAACACGATCAAACGCTGCTTTAAGGTCAGTATAAATAGTATCTACTTGTGCTCCGCCTTCCATACTTTTAATACAATGTGAAGTGAACTGTGCTAAGTTCGTTGATGTTGATCTACCTGGGAAGAACCCATGTTGATCCGTCGATATATATGTTTTGGTTTCCCGGAACAACACATTGCTTACTAGAATTTCGAACAGCTTAGACCCCGCACAGAGAGAGGTTATGCCTCGATAATTTGCTATGTCCTGCTTATCACCTTTTTTAAAGACAGGAAACATAACTGACTTTTTCCAACACAGAGGAAACGTCCCTTGCGACAACGATTGATTAAAGATCAGTTTTAGAGGAGCAGAAAGGGCTCTAGCGCATCTTTTTAAAATAATGGCAGGAATCCCATCTGGACCAGCCGATGTCGAGGATTTCAACTTTTCAATGGCAGCAACAATATCTTCTTCGGAAAAACGGATGCTACCTAGATTCATCACGTCACTGGGAACATCGCATAGTCCGATTTCAACCTGTACTGGAGTAGTCGGAGCTGTTTGAAATGCACTCGAAAAATGTTTTGCAAACAGATTACAAATGCCACGAGTCGTATTAGAACTTTCATTAGCTAAAGTTATACTGGAAGGAAGTCCGCTCTCCTTGCGCTTCCCGTTAACAAAAGACCAGAAACGTTTGGGGTTTCGCTCAAGGTTAGATTGCATTTGTAGCACGTCCCCAGAATAGAGGAAGCGGTTATAAGCTTTGTAACTGTTGCTGGCGTAAATGAATTCACGTTTTGTATTGGGATTCCGTCGATTGGTATAGTGACGAAGCGCAGCTGCTCTCAGTCGTTTAAGTTCTCGAAGTCGTCGATTGGACCAAAGTGGTTTCTGTCTAGGACGCAGTGCTGGGACATATATTTCAAACAGTTGTATCAGTATCGACGAAAATATTTCTACTGCGTCATTTACATCGGTTGCACTGTTAAGCGAGGTAATCCAGTCAATAGTTTGCAGTGAGTTGTTGAGTCCAAGAAAATCAGTTTTTGAAAAGTTATATTTGAAATCTTCCAGCATCTCATCAAAAATAACCTGTCGTGAACAGGTCTGCTCAACTAAGAGGGGCGGATGATGGGAATCTATATTAACGAGTGGTTCATCTGCTTGGTACACATGACAGTTCTTGTATGCGTCTGCGTTTATGAACAGAAGATCCAACGTGCGATTTCGTCCGTTCTTAATCGTACACATTTGCAGCATGTTCAGTAGAGACATCCCGTCTAGTAAAGCACTGCTAGATCTCGAAAGGGATGAGTCAGAGGGGTCGGCATAGGCGTAGCCGAAGGAAGTGCTTTTCCAGACAAGACCAGGCTGGTTGTAATCTCCGAATAACAAATGAGAGGTTTGGGGTTCTAGCGAATTGGCGATGTCGAGTGCAGATTGAATGTGATTTTGAATAACGTTTATGTTATCTGCGGAGTCCGGAGGAAGATATACGACGCCCACACATGTGTTAGTACCCTGGCTATTAATGTTTACCCAGAGTTGTTCTAGACCTCGATTGTCATAACTCTTTTGTTTAGATGCTAACCGATTGGAAACAGCTATAAGTACACCACCACCCTTTTTTACCAGCAAAGATTGGGTCACGGTCGTTACGATATACCGAGTATGTAGGTCCGAATAGCTGCAGCGAGTTGATTTCGTCGTTCAGCCATGTTTCTGTCAGGATAATGACATCATGTTCTGCGTCGGATACAGCTACAAACAGCTCATCGATCTTTGTGCGTAGTCCTCTCACGTTCTGATAGTACATTTTGAGTTGATTTTTACATGGAGAAACAGTCTTGCGGTCATTATTATACGGATTGCGGATGGCCAGATGAATATCAGCTACGGAGCCGGAAGTAGGTTGTTCAACGGTAGACTGGAACCGAAAATTATTTTGAGGGGGTGCAGTATCGTAGGTAACTTCGGGAGGACATATACCCTCTTTGGCTTTACCTGGAGAAAAAGTCTTGTGGTCATCATTATACGGATTGTGGATGGCTAGATGAATATCAGCTACGGAACCGGAAGTAGGTTGTTCAACGGTAGACTGGAACCGAAAATTATTTTGAGGGGGTTCAGTATCGTAAGTAACTTCGGGAGGACATATACCCTCTTTGGCTTTACCTGGAGAAACAGTCTTGTGGTCATCATTATACGGATTGCGGATGGCTAGATGAATATCAGCTACGGAGCCGGAAGTAGGTTGTTCAACGGTAGACAGGAACCGAAAATTATTTTGAGGGGGTTCAGTATCGTAGGTAACTTCGGGAGGACATATACCCTCTTTGGCTTTACCTGGAGAAACAGTCTTGTGGTCATCATTATACGGATTGCGAATGGCTAGATGAATATCAGCTACGGAGCCGGAAGTAGGTTGTTCAACGGTAGACTGGAACCGAAAATTATTTTGAGGGGGTGCAGTATCGTAGGTAACTTCGGGAGGACATATACCCTCTTTGGCTTTACCTGGAGAAACTGTCGTGCAGTCATCATCATTTGGATTGCGGATGGCTAGCTTCATTGGTTGCTATGTCGAGTAGTCAATTCTAAGTTTGGCTTTCTTCAAGCGTTTTTGGTACAGCGGGCATTCAGAGCTCCAAGAGGGATGAATAAAATCAAGCTTGTCGGCATCAAGTTCCTGCTCTGAGTTAAATATTTGGCAGTTAACACATCTTTCGAAATCAGAGCTGCACTCGTTTATTGGATGTTCTTCTGCGCACTTTGGACAGCATACTAAATTTTTACATGTCGCTGCTTTGTGGCCACATTCAGAGCAGCGGTAACAGCGCATTACATCAACAACCTCGAAGATTCGGCAGCGATCCCAGCCAATATTGACCCGTTGCGCTTTCATCAGACAGTAGAACGTCGAGGGGTCAGATTCAAACACTACCACTCTTGTGTTTTCAGTTCGTTTGGACTTCTGTACGCGAATAACTTTCAAATCAGACGTTTCAGGCAAATCGTTTTGTTGTTTCATTTTGGCGATTATTTCGTTTTCAGGGATTTCGTCACATAATCCTATTATCTTGAATCTTGGCTTCAGAGGTTGCAGCTTTTCAATCTCATATACCTCGGAAAACTTATTTTTAGCATCGTGAGCCATTTTCAGTGCAAGCTCGTTCGATCCACACCGTATAGTAGCTTCTCCATTTTCACGGTAGTACACTTCTTTGACATCGTAGACAATTGGATCAAACTTCTCACGAATGTCTTTCCTTGTTATTTCCGCTAGTTGAACAACTTTCGGTTTGAACAGAACAGTTTGCTCCATTTTCAAGACTGCACTGTTTTTCGCAACATGCGAAACTGGCCTAAGTGACTGTAACTTTGACGTGTTCACAGGCGTTTCGCATGCAGCCGTTAATTCACCACTTGATTCGTTTCTGGAAGTTTTTTTAGTAGTCATTTTCCGTCGTTTTCCGGACCTCAGAATGCTGCAATCGTCATTATCATCTTCCAAAACGGCAGGATGTGCCTTGCGTTTTTCCAGCCTTGTTGGAGCTAAGTTAGAACGGGTTACGCTGGCATAAGTGGCAACGGCTACAGTGTTCTTTACAACTTTATTGCCGGTCTCGGTATCATCGACACACATCTGATCCGTACCCGCTCGCCGAACTAGGTCACGCAGCACTGATACTTCTGCGGAAACAACATCTTCAACGGTAGATTTAAGGCGCGGCAAAATTCGTTTTTCAAAAGCGCTGTACTGCTCTGATACAATATTCCGTATTTTCAAATCACCATCGCAGACAGCCTTAGTGATTTCTTCGACCTTTTGCAAAAGCACACTACACATTTTCTGCACATCGTTGAGACGTGTCTCCTTCTTCCTGCACTCGAAACACACATATTGCAGCGATTCGTTCTCCCGCAGAGCGCTTGCGGCTGCTGTATTCACACCCGAGCACCGTACGTGTAATATTTGCTCGCACCCGCCAGAGCAGTGAATACCATCGGGTTCACTAGCAATACGCTGTGCGCACACACTGCAAGCTATTGAAGTCATTTTTATTCGCCTGTGAGCGGGCCACCACACAGTAAAGGCGCACTTGCTTGTTATTTTTTGCCGCTGCTAACAGAGCGAGCAAAACTAATTTATGCCAACAAACTTTAGTTCCGACAGGCAGCCTATCATGCACTATACCAAACGAAAGCACTTCACGAGGTCTACGTACTAATGCACTTTAATTCACTGTACCTCCACTATTTCACGGTTAAAAAGGGAATAAAATGCGAGCAAAAAAGCCAAACTATGGGTTTACTTGTCAGCTTTCAATCCCAGCAAGACGGATGATGAAGTTTCTACCCTTGTGAAAGATTGTCTGGGGGAGAATCTGCAACCGAGAATAGTTCGTCTAGTTCCTAAGGACAAGGATCTCTCATCTTTGAGCTTCATTACTTTCAAAGTTGGCGTTAGCAAATCATACAGGGATAAGGCTCTGTCCAAAGATTCCTGGCCGGAGAATATCTACTTCCGTGAATTTGTGACCAATTCAAAAATCCAACGACCTATCATCAGGATTGCGGCGGAGAAGAATCCATCTGGTGGTGGACAGTAGCGCCAAGCTGTTCCGGATAAACTCATCTGTCCAACTTCTTGTATCCCGGCGAGCGATTTAGGTCTACCTGGCGAATCGGCGACTTCTTCTGTGTCAGGTAAAGCCAAGAAGGGTATATGTCCTTCCGAAGCAATACAAGATGCTGCACGCCCTCAATGTAAATTTCACTTACAGTCTGCTGATGAACACAACTCTACCGCCGCTGTGAATCTTCAATGTCAAAAACAAAATTTGGATCCCATCGTAACGAGCTCGTCTCTTCACAGCACATTCGGCTCTACAATGATCACAGAAGGACTAAGCACTCTATGCTATGCTGGTATGACTCATCGCACCCTGGGACGCACTGCAGCTAGCACTATGGAAGCCCTTGATCCCCCTGCCACAGTCGAGCCATTGCAGCCAGCGTTCACCAGTCGTCACGGTCCTGTGTGCAGGAGTGGTGAAGGGGTCTTCCAAATCGATACCAACGGCAATCAATCGCGGCATTCAAACCTACAAATATATTACCAGAATGCCGGTGGTATGAATTCAGTAATCGAAGATTATCTGGTAGCAAGTTCGGATGAATGCTTCGACATAATCGCCCTCACAGAGACGTGGCTTAGCGATAGCACTCTGTCAGTGCAAGCATTTGGTGCCAACTACTATGTTTTCCGAACTGATCGCAGCTCACGCAACAGTCTCAAGGCTACCGGCGGCGGGGTACTTGTGGCTATCCATCGTCGATTGAAAGCGCAACTGATTGACGATACTTTGGGGGTCTGCGTCGAGCAGGTGCGGTGGGTGCGAATCAAACTGGCTGGCTACGTACTTTATCTTTGCGTGGTTTATCTTCCACCGGACCGCACTCGCGATTCGACATTGATTGATTCACATACTGAGTCACTGGAACGGATTTCCGCTCAAGCAAGCCCGGTTGATGAGATCCTGATTGTTGGTGATTTCAATTTCTCCGGATTAAAATGGCGCTCTGCTTCTGACGGATTTATGTTCGCTGATCCCGAACTGTCATCTTTTCATGCTGGTATCACCAGTTTGCTTGACTGCTACAGTATAAATCTGCTGCGCCAAACGAATAATGTGGTGAACGAGAACAACAGAATCCTTGATCTCTGTTTTTCGAGCAAATCTGACTACGCGCCAAAAGTTACCGCAGCACCGTTCCCCCTGGTAAAGACTGTTAGACACCACCCTCCCCTGCATATATTGCTTGAAGCGATTCGAGTGAAGCATGACTGCAATGCTTCTGACACCGTCAGCTATAATTTTAGAAAAGCCAACTATAATAGCATTATTGACTTCCTGTCGAATATCCACTGGACTGAAATTCTCGACAATGATGATGTCAACGTTGCAGTGCAGACCTTCTCCAATGTTATGAGCTATGCCACCGATCGCTATGTACCCAAAAGAAGTGGCCTTCAATCTAAACACCCAGCGTGGCACACTGCCGAGCTGAGACGGTTAAAAGCGACTAAAAGAGCCGCTCTGAAGAAGTACTCCAAGTTTGGGGGCTACGTGCTGCGACAACACTACGTTCATGTTAACCAAGTCTATAAAAAGACTTCGAAGCGTTGCCATGCCGATTACTTGCGAAACGTGCAACGTAAGTTGAAGTCCGAACCTAAAACATTCCGGAAGCTTGTAAACGAGCAAAGAAATGAATCCGGGTTGCCTTCAACGATGAGCTATGGAGGACGTATGAGCTCTAGTTTACAGGAGATCTGCCAACTATTCTCTGAAAAGTTCGCGAGTGTTTTCTTCAACGAGAAGCTGACACCGACCCAGATTTCACGCGCGGCTCTCAATGTACCTCAATCATACCAGTCTTTGAACTCTATCAATATCGACAATAATATGATACAACTGGCGGTTAGGAAAATGAAGGCTTCAACCTCGGCAGGCCCAGATGGTATACCAACTATTATTCTAAAAAAATGCTCTGCCGGTCTAATTGAACCTCTTTGTCATCTGTTTCAATTGTCGCTAACAACCGGAGTATTTCCCGAACTCTGGAAATCCTCCTTCATGTTTCCAGTTCACAAAAAAGGTGATAAAAAGGTAGTTGACAACTACCGTGGTATTACAACGCTAAGCGCAGTTCCTAAGCTGTTTGAAATGGCTATGTTGGAACCCATCTTCAGCCACTGCAAACAGTATATCTCCGAGACTCAGCATGGATTTATGCCGAAACGTTCAACATCTACGAATCTTCTGTCGTTCACAACATATGTTACAGATGCTATGTCGGACGGCCTTCAAACTGACGTTATCTACACGGACCTTTCAGCTGCTTTTGACAAGATAAATCACGCTATTGCAGTGGCAAAATTGGATAGACTCGGCTTTGGTACTAATATTCTCCGTTGGATGCAATCGTATCTCAGTGATCGTCGTCTAGCAGTCAAGATAGGTGATTGTGTATCCGAAGAGTTCTTTGCTTCATCTGGTATTCCGCAAGGCAGCCATCTCGGTCCATTGATTTTTCTTCTGTATTTCAACGACGTTAACTTTTGTTTAGAAGGACCACGGTTGTCTTTCGCCGATGACCTCAAGTTATACCATAGAATCCGGAATACTGATGATGCAGCTTTCCTTCAACGCCAACTGGAAACCTTTGCGGAATGGTGCGAGATCAACCGAATGACCCTAAACCCCAAGAAATGTACGGTCATTACGTTCTCGAGGAAAAAAACACCAATTCGATTCGATTACTGTCTAGCTGAATCCACAATTGACAGAGCGAATTGCGTCAAAGATCTCGGAGTTTTTCTCGATGAACAACTGACGTTTAAACAGCATATCAGCTATATTGTCGCAAAGGCATCATGCTGTTTGGGGTTCATAATGAGAATATCTAAGCACTTTTCAGATATTTACTGCTTGAAATCTCTCTACTGCTCACTCGTTCGATCAACTCTGGAATATTGTTCAGTTGTGTGGAACCCTCATTATCTCAACGGTGTCCATCGAATTGAGGCAGTACAGCGCAGATTTGTTCGGTTTGCCCCTCGTCGATTGCCTTGGAGCAACCCTCACCAGCTGCCAAGTTATGAAAGCCGGGGTTTGCTTATTGGACTCGATACATTGCAAGTGCGACGGGATTTATTCCGTGCTATGACGATTTCGGATATTTTGCAAGATCGAATTAACTGCCCCGAGATTCTCAGTGCGATAAACATGAACGTTCGCCCTCGCGCCCTTCGCAATAATTTATTCCTCCGATTACCTCTTCGCCGGACTAATTGTGGAGTAAACGGTGCCATCATTGGTTTGCAGCGGACCTTCAACAGAGTTTCATCCGAGTTCGATCTTCACATTCCACGTAGCAGATTACAATTTGACTTTTTAAATAGATTAAGAAATTATCATTAGGACCACACTGTGTCTGTTCATATTAATTAATTATAATTAAATAAATAAATTTTTTCAATCGATATTTTAGGATCGATGTTTGACAACAACGATTTTTCCAATTAACTAAAAGGATCAATCTGGCAAAATCGATTTTAATTCAACCTCCTCCCTTATATTGAGGACTAAAAATATTGTGGTGTGAAGTAATGGCCGCTTGATGAACGAAAGTTTTCGTAAATTTTACATATTTAGTGTACATTACATGAACGTTATTGTTGAAAACGGCATTATTTTTCGGGAAACGAAATGTTTCGTTTATTTTAATAAACAGTTGTGTAAATTACAAACGATTTCGTTTGTCGCACGAATTCATTTCGTACATCTTAGAAAAGCTTTCGTATTATTAGCCTCTTATTGTTTTCAGTCAATCATTTGGGGTTGGGTAAATCGATTTTACTGTGGTACGAAGAAATGGCCGCTTGATGAACGAAAATTTTCGTGAATTTTACTTATTTAGGTTACATTGCACGAATGTAATCGTTGATAACGACATTATTTTTCGTGAACGAAACGAAATGTTTCGTGTATTTTAATAAACGTTCATGTATATTACAAACGATTTAGTTTGTCGCATTCGATGTTTTAGGATCAATGTTTGACAGCACCGATTTTTTATTAATTAAAAAGATCGATCTGGCAAATTCGATTCTATTTCAACCTGCTCATCATTATTGAGTACTAGAAAGATTGTGGTGTGAAGAAATGGACGCTTGATGAACAAAAGCTTTAGTAACTTTTACTTATCAATTCATTTCGTTCATCTTAGAAAAGTTTTCGTATTTATTATCTTCTTATTTTTCCATTCGATCTTTTGGGATCGATGTTTGACAACACCGATTTTTTTAGTTAAAAGAACAGATCTGGCAAAATCGATTTTATTGTGATATGAAGAAATGGTCGCTTGATGAACGAAAGCTTTCGTGAATTTTACTTATTTAGTGTACATTTCACGAATGTTGTCGATGAAAACGACATTAATTTTCGTGAATGGAACGAAATGTTTTGTTTATTTTAATAAACGTCTATGTATATTACGAACAATCTCGCTGGTCGCACGAATTCATTTCGTTCATCTAAGAGAAGTTTTCGTATTTAATAGCATATTCTTTTGACATTGCTCCGGCAGAGAAAAACTCAAAATTATTCATGCAAAACCATCGAGCGATTGGTCAACTGAATCCGTACTGCTTTGGATTCTGGATCAACTAGAAGCGGAAGAGGTTTGGAAAATCTTCCTGAAACCGGCGGACACGGATACGGCTACTAAATAGCCAGATCGAGACCGTCGTGAACATCAACAATTATCTGACGTATAGCAACAATGACTCCATATTCTACCTCTATTGAAGCTCTGTTGACGTTGACGGTTCGACGAATGGTGCTCGTAAATATTATAAAGATATTCGTATATAGCAGCGAACAATTCGTTCACCGAACGAAGCTGTTTCGTAATAAGCCAACGAAAGTCGTTTCGTGGTTTTCACGAACAACTCGTAATAAAAAATAAATGTGTTTCGATAGAACTACGAACGATTCATTACATGTATGAAAAATTCGTATATTTTATGAAAATTATCTGTACGAAACTAATGCATAGCGATTTACGAATATATTCTATCAGTGTACAAATCTAATTAGTTGTGGCCATATTTTGTAAAAAATTTCACCTTCAAAAATTCATTTCAGAATTTATTAAAATCGACATTTTCTGCGTGATCGTGCTTACCACCCTGTAATTCCGGAACCGGAAGTCGGATCCATTAGAAATTCAATAGCAGCCTATGGGAACGTTGTATCTTTCATTTGAGACTAAGTTTGTCAAAATCGGTTCAGTCATCTCTGAGAAAAATGAGTGACATTTTTGGTCACATACACACACAGACGCACATGCACACATACATACACACACATACAAACACGCACAGACATTTGCCGAACTCGACGAACTGAATCGAATGGTATATGTCACTCGGCCCTCCGGGCCTCCGTTAAAAAGTCAGTTTTCAGAGCAATTGCAATACCTTTCTATTGAGAAAGGCAAATAGTCATCATATATTTTCATTTCTGGAATTCACTCCAAAGTAAGAGAAACTTTTTCTTGTGTCTCTTGTCAACGCAGGGGACAATTATTTCAGCCAATCGCCTGAAGAATTTCGAAAATTTGCTTTTGAATATGGAGTACGCGTCGAAGTAAAAATGGCTGAGACTGAAATATAATGAAAAGTGTCGCATACTATACAGTTTTATTGAAAAGACAATCGGCACATTTCATATGGACCACTTATGTAATTGTATTTCCATTGGTTTGCTTATTTTAACTTACCCCATACATACCGCCAACTTACCCCGAGGCTGGGGTAAGTTGGCGGCTTTTCCGCGTCACATATTTTTGTCTCTAGAAATGAAGACAACGTATCAAACAATTTAATAAAATTCAGAGATGTTGCCAACAGTCTACCCTTTCATGCAACGTGTTCTATTTTGCAAGATCTACCAAAATCAAAGCGGTAAAAAAATGAAAACTGAGAACACCGCCAACTAGCCGCCCGGTCTCCCCTATCAATTACTGTTTTTACAATTACTTCGGATATACAAATTTGTTTTCCATTACTTTTTGATAACCTTTTTTTGCCTTTCTCATATAAAGAAAGGCTATGCAATCACTGTAAAAATCGACTTTTTAACCGAGGCCCGGAGGGCCAAGTGTCATACACCATTCGATTCAGTTCGTCGAGATCGGCAAATGTCTGTGTGTGTATGTGTGTGTGTCATTTAAACTCACACAATTTTCTCAGAGATGGCTGAACCGATTTTCGTAAACTTAGTTTCATCTGAAAGGTATAATGCTCCCATAAGCTGCTATTGAATTTTTAGTTGATCCGACTTCCGGTTCCGAAGTTACGGGTTAAAGAGTGCGGTCACACAGCAAATTCCCATATAAACTGGTACCACCATGATGTTAAAATGATGTAAAACATATTAAAATTGATGCAACATTACTCTAGTTTGCGGGTCTGGATTACTAATGATCAATAAAAACAGGTTTGACCACATTGGCCACCTATGACGGTTCATGACGCCCCCGGGGAACCCGCCAAGTTCCTAAGCTAATATCACACCCATTCCCCAACGAATTCTCTACCGATTTTTACAAACTTGATTTCAAATGGAAGATACAGTAATACAGTTGACTGCTGCTGAATTTCATTCGGTTCTGACCCTTGCTTCCGGAGTTACAGGGGTGTTAGTAAGGATACACTTCTAATCGCAGATCGAGATCACTGATTGCCAATCAAACATTCTTTGCATATATTGTCCACTATCGACGATTCCGGAAGTCCGGAATTCCGGGCATATTCCACAATTAAAGTCACATCTGTTCTTCGGTGATGACTGAACCGATTTTCTCAAACCAAGTCTCAAATGGAAGGCAAAATATGCAGTTGAGTATTGCGTCGCCGCCCTTCCCCCCGCCTTGCCCTTACACCTCCCTCCTTCATCACTCCCCTCCCCTTGGACCACCCTCACGCCCGCATTTCCTTCATCCACCCCGTATACCGAAATAAGATGAAAGATTTCTGACGCATCCTCCACTTCCACTTTACTAACCCCCCATTCCCTTCACTTTCAAACCCATTCCACCAACATTTCAAAATATAATCACATGAAGATAACATTGAACTCATGCTGATTAAGCTAATTAAATATTATTCTTTTGTCTTTCCCATATAGAAAGGTTATGCAATTGCTCCAAAAACCGACTTTCCAACCGAGGCCCGGAGGGCCGAGTCTCATATAACATTCGACTCAGTTCGCCGAGATCGAAAAATATCTGTGTGTATGTATGTATGTATGTATGTATGTATGTATGTATGTATGTATGTATGTATGTATGTATGTATGTATGTATGTATGTATGTATGTATGTATGTATGTATGTATGTATGTATGTATGTATGTATGTATGTTTTTTTTACAATGAAGAAGACCTTTACGTCCTAGCCTAGTACATGTGCTATTGGTAGGGTCCAATCTACCACACGGGGTGCACTGGGGGCGTGTCGGGCTCGAATGGTGATCAGCTATTAATACCAACTAAACTCCATTGGGCTCCGCCATCATTCCTCCCAGGAAATACCTCTCGGTATTACTTCTGGGGGAATGTATGTATGTATGTATGTATGTATGTATGTATGTATGTATGTATGTATGTATGTATGTATGTATGTATGTATGTATGTATGTATGTATGTATGTATGTATGTATGTATGTATGTATGTATGTATGTATGTATGTATGTATGTATGTATGTATGTATGTATGTATGTATGTATGTATGTATGTATGTATGTATGTATGTATGTATGTATGTATGTATGTATGTATGTATGTATGTATGTATGTATGTATGTATGTATGTATTTATGTATGTATGTATGTATGTATTTATGTATGTATTTATGTATGTATGTATGTATGTATGTATGTATGTATGTATGTATGTATGTATGTATGTGTATGTGCGGATTTGTTAACAAAATGTCCACATCGGTTTCTCGGAGATGACTGAACCGATTTTTACAAACTAAGATTCAAATGAAAGGTATAATATTCCCATAGGTTGCTATTGAATTTCATTTTCAACCGTCATCTTGTTCCGGATTACGAGTTGAAGAGTATGGTTACAAAACAAAATTTGTTGATTTGTCCACATCGGTTTCTCGGAATTTTCTGAACCGATTTTAAATGAAAGGTCCATCAGCTGCTGTTGAATATTGTGTGGATCCGAGTACTGGTTCCTGAATTACAGGGTGATACGTACGATCACGCAGCAAATCCCGATTCTAACGAATTCTGCGATGAATGTAAAAGGTGAATTTTTTTCCAAAATATAAACACAACTGTTGAATTTGTAGATCTAGGTCACCAACAGTCATTCAAAGTCTCTTTGGCCACACTGGCCACCATCGACGGATCCGGAAGCATCCAAATTCAGAATAACGGTTATATTGGTTTCTCGAAAATAGCTAGACCGATTTGGTAAACTTAGTCTCAAATGAAAAGTGTTGCGTCCTCGAAAACTGATATTAAATTCCATCTCCATCCGACTTCCGGCTCCGGATTTACGAGTGGTGGAGTGCGATCATATAGAAAACTCCGATTCAAACCGATACCGCGATGAATGCAAAAAGGTTAACCAGCTATTAAATCATAGTTTGTAGAAATGAGAAAGGCACAATTGCACCTCTAGGTGGATTAAAACAGGTTTTTGTGTCTTTCGTTTGTAATCATGTACCATTTTGCATAAAAATAATAAATAATAACAATAAAAATATATTTCCAATTGATCAATAAAAATTTTCTTAGCAAAAAAGCGGTCGGATTTACCCCAATATTTAGAGGTCGGAATTGCCCCACCGCGTCATTTTTCTTTACGATGCAATTAAAAAAACTGTTTTAATCCACCTAGCGGTGCAATTGTGCCTTTCTCATTTCTCTAAACTATGGCACGGAGGCTTTTTATGTTCAACATAATTGTGGAAATGTCCATTACATTCTTAGTACACTTTGCACTTATACACAATGGCATGCCAGCCACGAACTTGATGAGCTACGTGTCGACGGAGAAACACTTGAAACAAAAAAATATCATACTCCATTAGCCTAATCAGCATTAGATCAATGTTATCTGCTTGCTAACTCATTTTGTCACGCGGGGGTGGGTATGTGAGGAGGGCGAAAGTCCCATGAACGAACGACTCCCCAGCTTAAATTGGTATGCTTTGTGATATAGTGGTGGTTTAAAGATGATGGGGTTGAAAGGGAGGGGTATGAGGGCTGGATGGGGTGGTGGTCTGAGGGGTGATTTAAGGAGATTTTTAAAGGAGGGGAGTGAACAGTAGAGGGGGAGGGGTGTAACCCCTCTCCGTAAACCATCAACTACGCCCCTGTTCAAATCCAGAAACCTTATGCGAGTCAAAAAAAATTTGGCCAGGATTAGGTTGACGTTTTTCAGAGTGATTGCATAACCTTTCTATATGAGAAAGGCAAAAATGTGCCAAAATCCAAAAAAAGTGAATCGTCGTCAAATTTTTTTCGAGTTTGCATCAAATCTCGACGTTTCATGCACCTGGAACACATTTAGCATCAAAAATAAAAATTCTATTTCTAATTTTTCCTATAGTTTATATGAGAAATTTCTGTGTGGCCGCACTCTGAAACCCGTAATTCCGGAACCAGAATTCCGATCGATCCAAAACTCAATAGCAGCCGATGGGAAGGTTGCACCTTTCATTTGAGACTAAGTTTGTGCAAATCGGTCCAGCCATCTCTTAGAAAAATGAGTGACATTATTTGACACATACGCACATACATACATACACACACACATACACACACATACAGACTTTTTCCGATCTCGACGAACTGAATCGAATGGGATATGACATTCGGTCCTCCGGGCCGGGATTAGGTTGACGTTTTTCAGAGTGATTGTACAGTAATGTTTCGATTATATCACGGTCGGTCTGTATTTTAGCGTGATATATTTGAAGCGTGATATATTCAAAACAAACCAAAAAATTACATTCAAGCATTAATTCATGTATTTCTATAAACAAAAAGTAATGAAAAGGTCAAGTTAGTCAAGATAATAAATCATAGTAGGGTAATGGGCCTATTTTTGCCATGCTTCTATAATCACACTACCCATTTGAAGCCGTTGGCAGCGTCTGCCATCTTTGTTCAATGCATTGGGTAAAACGGTATGGCATCAGTGGATAATTTTTCCCCACACAGCTTCACCTTACGGAGCACATACCGTTTCTTAAAATAGTTGAACCACCCAAAACTAAACTTAAAGGAATCTGCCACATTAAGGTTTTGGACAAATATCTTGACTATTAAAATTAGTGTATTCGAAGAGATTACGATTCAGTTCTCGTTGTTTCAACATCCATAGAAATAGTCCCATCACCAATTGTTGATGTCGTCCTTTCAAAAGAAAAGTATTCACATTGATTCAAGAGGCAATGCATATCTAGGCATACCTACCATATCTTGCGTAATTTGTTTTTCTCATTATTTTGTTAGATTTTCTTGCGGATAACTAACAATTTAAAAAAGAAGTCAATTTGTTTACCTGCTACAAACGGTTCCTCCAGACGGTCCCTTAAGGACACGGCAAATAAGTTACGAAGAATTTAAAACTAAAATTGAAATCGGTCGAAGAATATTTCGGCAATCCTAGTCATTGCAACAACGTCTTGGTAAAACATGATTTCGAGGTTATTCACGTTTAAAGTTTCGCGCCACGCCCTGTCTTCACCCTTAGGAACAAGATAAACAGCGCTATAACTTTGCTTCTACTACTTATACCTCTATAAAAATTTCAGATTCTTTCTTAAGAATCTATACTTTAAGATAAAAGAATAAAAAAGTTCGACTTTTTGACCGACATCATCATATATAAACCCTTAACGAAATAGTCCGAAACCTAATAATAGGCTCATTACCCTATATGTAAATAAGCAAATCAATTGTAAAAAAACCCTAATAGTGCCAGGACAAAACATGTGGCTTAATTGGATCAAAACGTGGTGTGCCTTATCTGTTTTTCAAAAAGCGTGATATAATCGAGATAAAACCGTGATATATTCGAGGGTGATATAAACGAGTATTGATATAAATGCATAGTGATATAATCGAAACATTACTATATAACCTTTCTATATGAGAAAGGCAAAAATATGAAAAAGGTTGAACTAATTACATCTATGCACTTTGTAGGGCTTAAATCAAAGAATTTAAATCCACTTACATTTATTATGCAATCACTTTAACAATCAGGAATATCCTGTAGTCAATGATGCACAAAAGCAAATCAAAAGTTGTAAAAACACATTTTTTGTCATATGAGCATCTCAATGTAGACTAATAAAATGCTGTCACGACAATAATGATATTAATTCGTGTAGTGCTTCTGATTTTCGGTAACAGAGGGGGGTCGGGTTTACCCAACGGTCGGGTTTGCCCTACCTTACCCTATTTTTTTCGATTCAATTAGTTTTAATTTTGGAGGGGGAGGTACAACCCCCAAAACCCCTTTGGCTACTCCACTTGTTGGAGTTTCTTATTTCGCTTATCATTTTGCGATATATGATCCAGATCGATCTGATGGTCATAAGTTGGAAAATTAGCTGTCAGAAAGTTCTGGTAAATGAACGTTTGCACAATGATAAGTGATCACGTATAGAAAACTTGTTCGGTGGTTATTTCTAGCAGTGTTATCTAGAGAATCAAATGAAATACTGAAGGATATGTCCTGATGTCATCCTTGTCCGTTTTATCGAAATGAAATTCGGCTGGTATATTAAAACAGATCTATATTGAACAATAAATAATATGCTACAACTTTTAAAGCGCACAAGAAATTATGATGTCTTTAGCAAAATTGTTCGCAGAAGGAAGCGCTACAAATTTTCTGAAGGCATCATATCAATATAATCACTTAAAAGAAAATTAATGAAAATATGTCGCTTATAGGTGGATTCATCTGTAAAACATAATATCAAAAGAAAAAGCACATTAAATCCAATAAATTTTCCGGCGATCGGTTTCGGCGATATTAATTGATTGCTGGATTTTGGTCTTATTTCCAGATATGAGAAAACGGCAAAAATTTATCGTCCGTATCTAATGTTAAGGGGGGGGGGGGGGGGGTTATCATCTAAATAACATTTTGTAATTCTTCTATGCAAAAATATCGACAAACGACTCGGTGACGAATTTTTTTATAGAACGTCTCTGAAAAAAACACGCGGTGTTATCTGTCCTTCAAAAACTGCTTAACCGATTTCTTTCAAACTTTGCATACACATTCTACGTAAAAATTACCTAACCCCTACGTTGGGGGGCAGCAGGGACAGGAAGCACAGGAGTCTAGGAGCTTAACGAACCCCGCCCCCTGGCCCTACTGCGAGATGGGTAGTCTTGCATATCCTATGGTGGGTTTTGGATTGGGTTCTTTTAAACCTCTATAAAGAGCCATAATCCCAAAGCAGCTTCGACGAAGCGAGTTTGGGCCGCTTCTGCAAAGATCCGAAGATTCCAATAATCTAAGATTTTGGCAACGAAAGCACTCGACGCCAATAACATCCTGATTATGGCATACTGGCCAAGGCGAACGTCAATGGACAGGACATGGATCATGCATTGGGCGGGGACTTTGGGCTGACAGGCGTACTGTTCTATTCCCATCAGGAAATGATGATAAGACGTAAAGTAAGGAAGGATGAGTCCGACTTGAAATGGCGAGTGGGCAAACAGAATGGCTGCCTCCGTCTCAACAAAACCCTGGCAGGTCTCCGGGTACGTGCGAAACTGGTCATCATTTAGTTGGTGGTACTAGGTTCGGTTGGAGCATTCCCTATTTTACGCCGACCCGGCTCTGAACACTACTCCCCATGAAGGATAAAGGGCGAACACTAAGTTATTGCGACACCGAAAATGTCATGCCAATTTTCTTATAATGTTTAAAATCAAACCAAAATTTTAGGGTAGTTTTATACTTACATTTACTTCAAAAATCAAAAGAAAAGTTAATCGATGGAGCCTTGAGTGTAAAATTGAACGCATTTTAGCTTGATGCCCTTCATCGAAGTCTTTACAGTGTCATCCGGTACCAGTTTCGCAGTTTTTTTTTTACATTTTCTTAACATGTCCTTCTCGTCTTTGACTGTCGTCTTGCTTTTCCGAAGTTGCCGCTTCATCATTGCCCAGTACTACTCCACCGGGCGCAGCTCCGGACAGTTTGGCGGATTCATGTCCTTTGGAACAAAATGGACAGAATTGGCCTCATACCACTCCAGGACACTTTTAGAATAGTGGCATGATGCCAAATCTGGCCAAAATAGCGGAGCTTCGTCGTGCTGCTGCAAAAACGGCAAAAGGCGCTTCTCGAGGCACTCCGATTTGTAGATCTCGCCATTTACTGTGCCCTTTGTCACGAAAGGCTCACTCCTCAGTCCGCAAGAGCAGATGGCCTGCCAAATGAGATATTTGGAGGCGAACTACGACATTTTCTTCTTCTTAAATTTGTCGTCCACATAGAACTTGCTCTTGCCGGCGAAAAACTCCAACCCCGGAATTTGCTTAAAATCAGCTTTTATATACGTTTCGTCGTACATCACACAGCAGCCATATTTTGTCAGCATCTTCTCGTAGAGCTTCCGTGCCTGAGTTTTAGCCGTCGATTGTTGCCGCTCATCGCGGTTTGGGAAGTTCTGTACCTTGTATGTATGTAGTCCAGCTCTCTTCTTTGCATTCTGGACGTAGCTCTGCGACATGCCGATCTTTTTAGCCAAATCACGGATTGAGACGTTGGGATTTGCTTTAATCATCCGCTTCACCTTTCCCTCCGTCTTTTTGTTCTCCGGTCCCGTTTTTCTTCCAGTTCCTTTGCCGTGGTCCAACGTCAACCGCTCCTGGAACCGCTTCAACATTCTGGAGACGGTTGAATAGTGAATGTTCAACATTTTTCCCAACTGCCGGTGCGACAGGCCAGGAAATTCCAGGTGTTTGGAAAGAATTTGTTCTCTCGACTCGCGTTGGTTCACCTCCATTTTCGTTGAATCGAAAAACACGACTTCGAATTTGACAGCATGTAAACAATAAACATCAATGAGAAAGTGTGCAAAATTTGGTTGATTTTTACCCAATGGTAAAAAAGTTATGCCCTGTTGAATGTGTCGCAATAATTTCGCGTTCGCCCTTTAGTGTCAACCCTAGCATGACCTCCATGCTGCTAAGATTTTAGCAGCATAGACAATCATGGGATCACAAGAGTCGACTTTGTGCAACTAGTGGAGATAGCGGCCCAGAGTTGGGACCCAATAAAATGGAGCAAAACAAAGCAACCAACACATATATAGCGGGCGCGGCGAATCCGTTCGCCAAAGGTGGTTTGGTGAGGTCTCCACCACCAATAGTAACTGAAGTCATTCAACAAGAGCAGGAGGAGGGGAAGCAGCTGCAACAGCAACAGCAGCAGCAACGGCAACAACAGCCAGAGCAGAGTGGGATGAGTTACACCCCACATACGCCAAAAGTACTGCGAAGTGCCCGGTGGATGAGCTCCACAAGTTTCTAGACGCAAGAAACAATGTCCATAAGGACATTAAGGAGATGGTTATAAAAATCCGGAAGGCGCTACTGTCTGCCGTGAAGAAGTACGGCATCGCGGAGGGCAGAGGTAGCTGAGCGAGCATTGGCGGGATAGGGCTATTATCCTCATAGCCCCTCCGAAACCGGGTAAAGAGAATCAAATTGGAGTGGAGAACACTCCAGTTCCCATAACTCTAAAGAGGACAAGATTCTCGCCAGGAGACGAAATACCATGCGGGGCAAAGAGGCAGACACTCGAGGACGTTATTATTGCCGAAGGAGAGGAGGCCACCTGACAGGGAGAAAGCTGGAGTACCGTAGTAGGTCGTATGCAGCGTTGCTCAAGAAGGTCAGAAAGGACCCGGAGCTGAAGGACTTGGGAGAAAACGTGGTACAAGTCAGGCGTACCCAAAAAGATGAAACGCTCCTAGGGGCCGTACACAAATGACGTAGCATTTTTTCGGCGATTTTTGACCCCTCCCTCCCCCTCGTAGCATTTGGTCACAAAATTCTAACCAAATAACGTAGCATTTACCTACCCCTTACCCCTCGTCCCATGCACAGCGGCCGGGGGATAAAAAAAATTACATATGTTTTTCAATGATTTTAAATATATGTCCTTTCAATATGTTTGACGACTTTTATCAACATTTTCATTGTAACATCAAATTGCGTGCAAAATAAGCCCATTTTATGACAAATATAGTGTTGATACTATGCTATATTTGGTAAAAACCAAAATTTCTCACTAGGGTGATAGTTTAGTTTTGAATTTTATATGTCAAGGGGAGCATGAAGAGAAGTTCTCTCAATTCACAATTCTGCAGCTGATGCAGCCAATGATTCTAAGAAGCATACGTTCATCTAAATTTCTAAATTTTGTTTAGTTGAATCCGAAGTGAAAAATTAATTCAGCTTCCAAACTAAGTCTACTAGTTAGCAATATTAGCTAACTAATGTAGCAAGTTATATCCGCATACAAAATCTTTTCGTATTTGTGCGAACTTGTAATTCCGCGAATCGTAAAATTTGCCTCATAAAACCGCATCAAAAGTAACTTGTTTGAATTTATATTTATTTCTCTTGGGAATGGAGGATCATTAAATTGTTTTCTCTAAACAATGGGTTTTAAATTTAATGCTACGTCGCACAACTTCTGACCCTATCCTCCCCCTCGTCACACTTCGTCACAAATTTGGTATACCCTCCCTACCCCCCAGAATGCTACGTCAGCCCCCTAGAGCAGAAGAAGAATTCCACGACTAGCAGCTCAGCCTTGAAGGAGACCATTACCAAATCAATGGGTGAAAAGGCAGCAGTTGAAGCCTTAAATCCGGAGATAATGATTGTGTCCAAGGACGTTGATGAAATCAAGGAAGACGAGCTAAGAGGAGCACTGAAGCAGCAGTGTAACCTGGGCGAGGTGCACACGACGATCCGGTTAAGAAAGGGATACGGAGGAACTCAGACAGCGATGATTCGTTTTCCGATAACCGCTACAGACAAGCCACTGCAGGTAGGCAAAGTTACGTTTCGATGGTCAAGATGCGTACTGAGAGCCGCCCCACGAGTAAATAAACAAGCGGAGAAATGCTTCAAGTGTTTGGGCTTTGTACATTTGGCGGGGGTTTACAAAGGCCCGGACAGTTCTGGGATGTGCTGGAAATGCGGGGAGACAGACCATCTTACGAGACACGCTGAGGCCGAAGTGCTTGCTTTGCATCCCAACGGACGGAAACGATAACCAGACGGGTGGCTTTAAATGCCCTGCCTACAAGAAGGCGACTGCAAGCCAACAGTAATGGAGATAACTTAGATAAACCTGAATCATTGTGACACCGCAAAGCAACTTTTGTTTCAGTCTACGACAGAAAATATGTGCGATGTCGCATTGATCGCAGAGTCTTACCAAGTCCCCCCTGATAACGGTAACTCTGTGGCGGATAGATCAGAAACGGCTGTAATACAAGTTACGGGCAAATTCCCCATTCAAGAAGTAGTAGAACGCTCATATGAGGGCTTTGTGATCGCCAAAATCAACGGTGTCTTCATGTGTAGCTGTTACGCTCCTCCAAGGTGGACAGTGCAGAAGTGCAGCTTAATGCTGGAGCCGTTAACCGAGCAGTTGATAGTTCGGAAGCCGGTAGTCATTGGTGGTGACTTCAACGCCTGCTCTGTGGAATGGGGCAGTAGAGTAACCAACACAAGAGGGTGTATCCTGTAGGAAGCAGCGAAGTTAGACATATGATTTTGGAATCAAAATTCTGTTAGCACATTTCGGAGATACGGGAGGGAGTCCATCATCGGCGTCACATTCTGTAGTCCTTCATTGGCGGCGAACATGGATTGGAGAGTATGCGAAACGTATACCACAATATAGTGACCACCAAGCGATTCGCTACCGTATCGGTCAACGGAACCCTGCAACAGTACGAAGAAGGAAGATCGGTGAACGAAAGTGGAAGACGAAAGCCTTCAACAAAGACCGCTTCGTTGAGGCACTTGGGCCGAACGGCGGGACCGAGAGCGTGGATGCGGCTGAAATAATAAGAAGGAGTGTGGCGGCTTGTGACGCCACAATGCCACAAAAGCAGGAACCACGCAACAAACGGCGTCCAGCTTACTGGTGGAATGAGACGCGTAGCACGTTACGCGCTGCTTCTCTCAGAGCCACAAGACGGGCTCAGAGAGCGATATTGGAACCAGATCGAGGCCCATAGCCTAATGGATACAATCGGAAAACTCCTGGAAAGGATCGTCCTTAACAGGTTGACGAAATTCACGGAAGACGAGCGCGGACTGTCAAAGATGCAGTTCGGATTACGCAAAGGAGCATCGACAGTGGATGCAATTCGGACAGTGCTAGAGAGTGCTGAGAGGGCATCTAAGAGAAGCATAAAGGAGATCGATACTGTCCGGTGGTCACGATAGATGTGAAGAATGCATTTAACAGCGCCAGCTGGGAAGGGCACCTCGACACCTGGATGGTTGGCTCTGTTTCGAGAGGACTTCTCTCGCCGGGGAATTCTCCGTAGGAGCAGGTTAGGTCCACCGTTGGGGACTAGACCGACTAGTTCGCGAACAAACCAGGAACTCAACGAGTAAATAGCGCTGAATGGTGCGAGAAGGGAGATATGGTGTAAACTGGTACAAGGGAGCCGACTCGTGGTGCTGAGTTGCATAAGGGAGCCCAAGGGCTCGATGAATTAGACAATTTGAAGTTTGCCGCCCAGATTGTCTTCGTAGGGGAGGAGCACTAACTCTCAACTCACAGTCAGCTTTCCGACTGCTATGTAGAAATGACCAGTCTGTGTGGATGGTGAAGAACTAACTGGTGGTGTGTCGAGGAGTGGGGCTGTAACCCTACTGAAGGAACTAACTACTAAGTAGTTCAACAACTAGTGGGTACTATACACTTATAAACCCCTCCTCGAAGTAATGCCGTAAGTTAGTGCCGGAGAGGAATCAGGTTCTGGGCAAGAGCAGTGTTTTTTAGTGGATTGGGTGATGGCAGTCCAAACCCGTTCCCTGAGACATTTGGGTTTTTGTACATTTTTTTCCCGTCTCAGGGCTTTCTTGAAATTTTTTATTGCCCTCAAAAAAAAACTCGCCCACAGACATTGTCCCAAAGGGACCATTCATAAATTACGTAACGCAAAAATTGCCCAAAATTGACTCCCCCCTCCCCCCATGTAACAAATTGTCACAAATTTCTTCATCCCCCCCCTCCCCTGTTACGTAACAAATTCCTAGAAAAAATTTTTTTTTCTTCGGTGAAAACATGTTACGTAACGATCTAGCTAACTCCTCCTCCTCCCTATGTCACAACATGTCACAACTTGTTGTACCCCCTCCCCCCCCTAAAAGCGTTACGTAATTTATGAATGGTCCCAAACCGTCAAGCTGAGTCGATTGGTATATAAGATTCGGCCCTCTTGAAAGTTTAAGCAAATTCTATGCATTTCTTTTATAAGAAATGTAAAACGGTTTCGGAACCCTATACGTGCTAAAAAAATATTAGGTATGAAAGGGTTAATTTTATTCATATTATTTAACTTGTTAATTCAAGTATTTATTTTTTTTGGCTTTATTCATATTATTTATTCCATTTATTTGAATCATTTTATTAAATTGTTGATTTTTCGAAGTTCATATATTTTATTCAGTTTCTTCATTTTATTAATTCGGTTTAGCTTGAAAACAATTGAATTTACTCTCTTAATTTCATAACTTTTCTAATTATGTCTAATTTTCATTTGAGCTAATTTGGTATAATTATTTTATTATTTTAATTAATGTAGATCATTCTACCTATTTTATGAATAAGTTTTTTGATTTTTTTTGCTACATAATTATTTTAATTTCATTTGTTTTATTATTTTTCTAGTTGCTTGCCAACTTCGCGTGAGTTCGGCAAACTAATGAATAATACAATAGTAATATGTGTAAGAAATGTCTCATCTCACTGATAGGTGGATTAAATCGGGTTTTGTTCAAATTATAATGCAATCAACATTAATGCCTAAAAAGCCGACACATCGCAAAAATTTAAAAAAATTAAGTTCTGTAAAAAAATATAATTTTTTCGGGCTCCAATGATGGGTCGGCAGGTGGACGACTTTCACCGTGACAAGCTTGTATTAACGAAAACAAAAAAAACAGAAAACTAATTGCAAATTAGGACAATTGGTGCTTAGACGGAGCTGGGCACTTTTTATTTTATAAATTAAATATATAAATATCTAGGGCAAAATTCCGAAACAAAAAACTCCCACACCTCGTGGCTTTATTCACGAGACACTTGCAAGAAATATACCATATAATCTCTTTTTGTCTCTAAGCAACAAACGTGAGGCATCTCAGCTGCAGCTAGTTATATTGTGGTCTGCGAACGATGGGAACTTTTTTTCATTACTTAATGCTATCAATGCTAGGTTTAGAGTTCTCAGCTTTAAAATCGAGCTCAAGATTACCTTTTTCTACAATGTGGTAGCTTGAAATCATGATTGCAGCAGAATTTGCTTTATAAACTCATTATATGCGCTATGTCTATTGTAGCGAAATCGTTTCTCTTTGAATTCTATTCGCGGTGCCTATGCTATCCGTGTCCATCTTTGGCCATGGTCTATAAAAAGTAGCAAGAAGGTTTGTTTTAATTTTACAGATTGATGAGTAAAACGATATAGCCATGTTTGTTGCTGTAATAGCGTATTGGTAAATAACTGTTCATTCTGATCTCTGTTGGGCGATGTTATGCACACCGGGAGACATACACTTAGTTATAGTACATTATAGAAAAACAGTCACTACCAATAATGAACAATACATTAAACAAAAGTGTTAGAAACACTTTATTGCAATTTCTTGTATACAGTAAATTTACAAAAAGTGTACAAAAAGTGTCTATTTTTCAAAGAGAAAAATCGTATATTCTAATTATCCCTTAAATGTCTTTTACTGATAACACGATTTAATCCACCTAGCGGTGTTTTGAGGCATTTCTTATGCATATCACTGTTGGATCATTTACTAGTTTGCAGGACTCATGCGAAGTAGGTACCCAACTAGAAGTGGAATGAAAACATTATCGAGTCCGGCACGAAAAAACCTCCAATAAAGTGGATAAATTATGTAATATCAATAAAACAAATGAAATTTAAAAAAAATGATTAGGCCAACAAATGCAAAAAGTTATCATTTTCATGAAATGAGTAGTACGATTAAAATAAATCGAATTAATAAAATAAATCAATCAAATTAGTTCAGCTCATTAAATATAAAATTTGACAATACTAAAAAAAAAGTTTTAAAAATAATAGAATAAATTAAATTGTTTCCAACTAACGAATTGGATGAAATAAATAAAAGGAATGACTGAACCAAATAATAAAAATATTAAAATAATAAAATGAAGCAGTAGAATAAAATGCAAGAACTGGAAAAAAATAATAATATTAATGAAATGAACAATTTCGCGAGAGATGCAGTGTGCGTGATGTGCGTCCTGTTGCATCAAGGAGTATTAAAATTTTGTTTTTAGGGGGTCTTCTACTCGCGAGGCCTAAAATTTAGCACTTTTTTAGGAATAAATTATAAAGCATCTACTTAATGGATTAGAAACCCTTTTTTATTTTGAGATACATTTTTGACTTTTCAATTTTACTTTTGAGGACGAAAAGAAAAATCTATCGCGACCTTGAAACTTCATTGATGACATTGATGTTGAAACTGCATGGGTCCCGCTTAAGTAAAGTTTCGTTGCGTTGCGGAGGGGGGTGCTATTCGTAGATTGCATACTAACGATTATCATGTTGCCTATAGGTAGTTTAACTCATCTTGCTTGTAAGATAAATGATCTTGAATGAACTTTATCTCTTTTGAGTTCAGTAAACCAATAGTATGAGAATCGTCATTGCTGGCCACGACCATCTTCACCGATACTTAGGATGAGGTAGGAAATGTTGATGTTATACCTACTTAAGGAAGGCCACCGACTCAGCGACGCTTCCATAGGTATTACGGAGTTGGACTGGAGGACAGGTACAGGTCTAGGATTCGCCACAGTCAGGCAATGCGACCACGAAATGAATGTTTTATATGGTGGGATGGTTAATTCCCTTTCTATAATCGTTTGAGAATTGGGTACTGGAACCACTGGATAAGAGTATTTTCAACAATCTCAAATCAAACCACAATTTAGTCTTCCCATATATCGAATCATAGCACCCACGACAACAACTTCCGCTAGTTGCACCTGGCTCCAACGTCTTAGAAAAAGCTTTGCTGGACCGCCGATCGCGATCTACCTTCAGATGTCCAGTACGTGCACATATATACACAAATAGTTGCATACCTGCATACGTACATATGAATAGACGCATGTATACATACACATACGCACTCATTTATATGCACTTATACTTAAAAATATATATACACATGTACACACACATATAGCCATACGCATTTGATAGCGAACGACAAGAAACCAATTTACAAATTAAATGTGAGCATAAACATAAGAAACCGCTCGTGTCTTGCTACTCCAGTACTGACCAGAACCAATCGAGATTGCAAAAAAAGCCGTATGAATAAAAATTAGCATTTGCTCAGGATAAGTTTGCTCTGCTCGATTCTGAGCAAAGTAAACTCTCATAGCATTTGCTCAACTCGGTATGAATAAAAGTTTGCTTTACTCAGCATGAACCGTAGCAAGTTCGAATTTCGAACATAGCTTTTGCTCCGTCAAAACCGATTATAAACAAAACAATAATAAATTCAATTTAATAGCATTTTAATCTTTACGGTTGCTCCGGTATCGTTGGATTGTAAATTTTACTATTCAATAAGTTTCTAATACTAGATGAAAGGAACGTTTGCTTCAAAAACTCATCCAACGACGTGGAGTGTGAATTTTCAAGTCTTATCGTAGTGCATAGACTTATGAAAAACACCGCGAACAGCACTTGTGTTTGTATGCGATCGACGAGAACATGAACCGATTTAAAAAAAAGTCTAGGTTTTTGTTTGTATTGTTCTGAGGTAGGTAGCAAAAAATTTCTTCCCCCCAAATGTGTGAAAATGTTCTCTATTATAGAACCAGCTATCACACGGCGATCAGTTACTACTTTTCGTTCACTTCGGATCTGCCGAAGAAAACTTATTCCGCAAATTCCAGGAATGGAAACGGTTCGAGCAACAAACCAGTTAACAGAAATGAAATACATTTGTTCCGGGAGAAGAAACAACCTACGTAGCCCATCGTCTAGTCCGCATGTGTTGAAAAATTGCGTTCTGCTGGTGGCAAGAGAAGCCAGCTGGATTCAGGTGGTGATTACGCAATCGCTGAACGAACTGCGGTTGGAATTTGTAAACCGTTATTAGTGGTTACCCGTTCGGTACCAACCCATTTTATCATAGTGTCTGAAGAGACAGGATGAATAAAAAACAATTATTATTTGGTATGGAACCAATGCCTAGTGACGACGATATTCCTGACAGCAAATCGGTATAATTATCCGAGCATTTAGACGCATGCATGGTGAACAAAGAGAAGAAGATTGTCGGAACTGGTTGAAATGGCTTCCCGATCGTCTGCAGCGATGACATGTTTCCTTGGAACAAGATGACGAACATCTGTAGAGGATGTTACGTAGAGATGAATACCATTTTAAATAAAAACAGATCCGATGCAACGATTGTACAATCGTCGTCACCTTGTTTCTCTGCAACGAATAGGTGAAGATAATCCAGTCGAGAATCAAAAAGATCATTCAAATTCAATTCAACAACCAATTATGGAACCGATTAAGTCGGAATCAACTGTTGCATTTGCAATCTTTACAAAAATCATGCAGAATTCCGAAACGATTTTGGGATAGTTTGAACGGGTTGTAGAGCTAAACAGGATCCACCACTCAATCGGTACAAAAAGCTTGACCGTCGAAAAATTTATTGTCCCTCTACATTCAAAGATATGAAAATAAAGTTTATGCGATTAGATTGAACATGTATGACCTTATCCTCACGCGTTCATTGTAAATAAAGTGACGTTTGAAAGTGAAGTGACTATTAACCTTCTTAAGACAGTTGTCTTCCCGTTAATTGCACTCTATATTATAGTGGACTCTCATCAAGACGGTTAATTTTGACATTCCACTAAGTCGCTAACAAAAGCTCAAATTGTATAAAATGGTTGCTTCCTTAGACCTAGCTATGTATTTTAACAATCAGACTGCCACATGACTGGCACTGCGGTTGCTGGGCCTGTTATGGAAGTTAACCATAAATGTCGGTTACTTTTCCCAAGCAGCCTAAATAAGCAATGTTGTGTCCGTAGTGTTTGTTTCAACTGGTTAACAATTGCACTACGGACCACCTATTCCTGTAATACAAGCCAACCAGACAGCTGAGGGACCATTCATAAATTCCGTAAGATTTTTAGGGAGGGGGAGGGGGGTTATTACGACAAATTGTGACCTGTTACGTATGTGGGAGAGCTAGAACATTACGCAATATGTTTTTACTAAAAAAAATTAAAGGAATTTGTCACGTAATGGGGGAGGGAGGAATAGAGAAATTTGTTAAGCGGATGGGAGGAGGGGTCAATTTTGGGCAATCTTTGCGGTAGGTAATTTATGAATGGTCTCTAACTCAGATTTCATAATATCCTACGACCCTGCTGATAGTTAAATAGTTGAGGGGTTTTAAAAGATTCTCAATCGCGAACGGTGCCTAAGAAGTTCCTGAGCGAACTCCCTAGTGATGCAGCGGACCTGAATTCAATAGTTGCGCTCTAGGTTTTCCGCGGGAGAGTCTGTCGGATGAGTTGTGTATCTCAACCAAGAATTGATCCACTGCTGCTATATTGTAGCAGGTAGCAGAAAACAAATCTCTAACCCTTAAATGCATGAATTTTTCATTTTTCGTTTGTAATCGTTTTTGGGGTTGGATGCAATATATACCTCTCGTTGAGAGTTTATATCACAAAATTCGGTATGTTGCCAAATGGCAACAGTTTGCATTTAAGGGCTAAGTCATGGTGTGACTCCGTGTCGAGAACTGGTGTCGCGAACGTAGTAATGTGGGTTTTGCACTTCCTGTATAAAACGAACCTCTGATGTGGTGGACTATTGTTTTCTTCGCAAATCGTGGGGAGTCATTCCGTATCGTTTCTATCTAGTGCGAATCGAGCTTGCAGCAAAACGAGCAGAACAATCAGAACTGTCATTGGGGCCCATAATTTGTATGCCCGCAGAGATGTTGGCTCATGTTAGTTCAATAGAATCGGGATAGGGGTGTCATATACGTGGTTTTACTCCTATTTCGGTGAAAGTCGCAGCAACGCGTGACGGCACTATGGGAAGGTTCCATACAAACAGGTGGCCAAAAATATTTTGTCTCATATTCCTTCGTGAAATGCTTGTTACCAACGTACGACACTCATAATAGACGTATCCAGGATTAAAATCCCTAATGTGGAGAAGGATGGTGGGGGGGGGGGTTAGTGAAAAGTATTGAAGGAGAAATTCTTTTGGACACTTTTTAACTGGACCGCTTTTTAGTTGGACCTCCGCTAGTTAGACCATTGCCCAACTAAAAAGCATCTGAATGTCAAAATCTTATGTCAAATTTACTTTGACAATCAATCTGACAATTATTAGAGATATGAATAGATGCAATTACACTACTAACGTCTCCTTTGGAGAGTTTTTGACATCGGTCAGTCGGTCCAACTAACGAATCAAATTCGTTAGTTGGACAGAGGTGTGGCCCAACCAGCGAATCACGACCGTACCTTAAAAACGTTAGGGATTTTTACACAAGTTGAATGCTGAAGCTGGATGTCTGTTTTCTGTGCTGAAATTCTTATAAAAGGTTCAGCAGTTCTCAGCACTGGTCTCTTTTAAAATCAGGCGTCCGTGTGCTTCAGTTCGCATCGCACCGGTGCAGTTTATTACACCCCCCCCCCCGCATATGGGGCGGGCAAGTCAGTTTGGTTAAGTGTTGCGATCGCTCAGGACCTCTTAGCGCCTCTTAGCGCTACATCAAATCGTCCAGTACATGGTTCGGCCAGCAAATTCGAGAGGATTCCGCGCCCAACTCATAAGGAACCATCATCCGCCGTTCAAACCCCTGGACAAAGGCCCTAATCGTAAAGGAGGGTCCCCTCTCGGTGTTGGCCATTGTGGTTAGCCGCGGTCACGCCGATGCTCGCCAAGGAGGGAAGACGCCTGCCTGCATCTAAGCCATTAACGCCCGCTGGTACGTCCTTCTACAATCCAGATCATCATCGTACCGAGGCCTTCATCCGGCCAGTTTCGCCGACGCACAGTGGATCCGCTCCATACAAAAGCTGGACAAAACCTCAAAAGTAGTTTAAAATGTCTGAAAATACCTGTTAAGGGTAATTTTGGTGCGCTGAACTCGATTTTGATTAAATTAGGACGCTAAAATGAAAACTATACAGCCTAGGGTGGTTCTAACAGTTTTTTTTTAATTTCGCAAAAGTGAATTTTATTAACTTCTCAAAACAGATACTTCGTAAGTGAACAGAAACATTTTGATTTCCTAGGGTAGTCCTTAGTATCGAGTTAGCTAGGGTGGTTCCAATTTACCGAAATCTGGTGAATAAAAAATGATGTAATTTTACGCATTTGTCTGTAGATCTTCAGTCCAATCTGAATACCATCGTAGAAAAAATCATCCCTTCATAGCTCTTTAAGAGATAATCCTCATGTACTAATTTATAAACGCATGCGTTGAGAATAGTTGTTAAAGATAGCATATCTTAAGGTGTTCGATAGAATGCCTTAAATTTTTGTTTTATTGTTTTATTTATTTATAGTTATCGCCAAAGCTATTAAAAGATGACAGGTTTATTTGATTTTGATGAAGATCTAAAATCATGCCGTACTATGCTCTATTCACAGTTGCTCATACGATGCATACTGCAGCTAAGCCTCTCAACACTTTTCCATTGATTTTCAATTCCAATGATGATATGAATATCTCTCCTTGTGGGTACTAACTTGGTTTTTCGTACGAACATAACCTGAGCATACTTTGCACTGCATGTGTATGCTTTGAGGCGCGAGCGTTTTTGCATAAAACTGTACTCAATTTGGAAGTGAATTATTGGGGGAGATTTTGAATTTGATTGTTGATTGTGATAGATACAATAGGGAGTTTTGGCCTTGAAAATAAATGTTGCATTACTGGCCTATAACTAAAAATCGGGTAAAAAAGAACACTTCCCACACTATAAGGCTCTCGCCTCGGAAGGTGCAAAATCCCAGATGGGGGTCTTGCCTAAGCTCCGACTCCTGGTATGGGAGTCCTGGAGTGGGCACTCAAGGCCTCTTTAGTTCCGAGTCCCAGGGCGTTGTGGAAGTAGGGGAGCTTTCGGATGTGTGGCGGTCCTAAAGAAAATAACACACGTACAAATTTATTCCGGTTCGGGTGCGGTGGTGACAATGGCGTGAGTCTTCGATGGCGGCGAGCAGCGGGCGACGATGATCAGGGATGACACGTGCGGCAGGCAGGTAAGTTGAGCTGTTTTGTGGGCTACGAGGCCGGGAGAGCTACTACATTCACTGTATCCGGGACCACGAGAAACGGGTGGTTCTGCATTTGGGCGCGCAGGCCTTGTCGTCCTTGGCGTTTAGCAGGCGAAAGTGCCGGAATGCACGAGGCAATCGTGTCCTGCGACGGGGTCCTTGACGGTGAGCCGTTACTTTTAGTTTTAGGAAAACGGCGACCCAATTTGGGAAAAGGACGTAGCAGTAACTGTCTAGCTAATAATGTTCGTTTAAACTTTTTCCACAAGGGCCGTAGCGATGGCACCTCGAACACGTCTTACACTTTCTATCGTCCAAGTCCAACTCTCTAATAGCCTTCCCTTATCGTAGCCTTCTAACCAACTCCAACTCCCGCTCACTATCTCTCTCGCTCTCACTGTTTCCGTTTCATTTTCCGCGTCAATCCACTGCATTTTTCACCCAAACTCTGCGTTCTAATCAACATATCTTCTTTACCGACCGCCCACTTTAAATTCACCGTTGCTCCTACACTAATTGATTATAATTTATCCCTACGGTTCACACATCTTTAAGAAAACTAAGTTGTGTTACGGTAACACTCCCCCTCTGGTCAGCGAAAAAAATGAATGATACATAATTCGTTTTTTTTTATACACAAATACCTTATATTGAAATAACAAGAAAAATAAACCATTGATAATCACACATAGAAGAATAGGTGGCCACCATAATATACCAAAAACACTTACACTAATATAAATAAACGTTTGGCTATTCTTACATCGATCATCGGGTGCATTCCTAGTCTTATTTACTACGGTCAAAATTCTCGATCAGCTTAGGCACCAGAGACAGTGCTAAATTGTATTGAGTAGCGCAGACGGATTACGCAACAACGATTATGTATATGCCTTCTACACCACATTTGTTAATCTTTTCACGGAAAGGGTACGGAACCGACGCGCCGCGAGTAATTTGGATTCATATTACGACGTCTAAGGTTCACGTAAGACTAAGGATGAAAGCCAGATTCGTATCTTACAACACGTCGGGTGAAATCGTCACGATGATCGATCGAACGAGACAAGGATCACAGATTAGGTGATAAGAGCTCTCGCTTCGAACCTCGTAGGATTATAATAGGGGTTTGAATACTTTTACATGTCACTGTTAATTAAATAAATTTCCCATGGGATCGGGTTTTCGTGCAGTTAGCCAAGGGCAATACTAATTTCACTTACACAGCTTTGTATAAGTTGAAATCTTATCCGGATATCAGTAGTCGTTTAACTCTGAACCTATGAAGGTCAGAATCCGCGCGTGATTTCGAGAGGATTTCCAGGGCCATGATTCGCAGACGTCTCCGCGATTTGGAGCTAGGATATCCAATACAACGTTCATCTCCACGTATAGACCAGCTTTACCGCCATGAATGATCTCCCAGTCACCGTTCTGGATAGGGAATTAGATGCTACTTTTGGCTAAGTTGTGGCCTTTTATCACCAAGGAGTGTTGAAGGTCATGAGGTAATTATCACTATTGTTGGTCGAAAACATGAACAATAGCAATCTGCTATACGATGATCTTCTCTTGTTCTATATTGTTAGTTTCATTTTAGGTTTGGTCTACCCGGTTTTCAGCAAATTTGCTGGCCAGACACCAATATTGCGGCCATTAGAATCAGTTAATTCGTACGAAGATGACCCGTGCTTGGCCACAACAGTGCAAGGTAAATATTGAGCTCCGAGTTTGGCGTTATAGAACTCGCTTGCGTTTGACTGCTTCGTATTTCTTTTATAAACTGTTTCGCCTATCTTGAAAGGTTCGGCTGGTTTACGGGTTCTTAAGTTGTAGGTTTTTGCACATGCAGTGTGTGCCTTTTGGAGGTTATTTTTAACAATGAAATATAACAGAGGAGAATCTTCGCGAATTCGCGTTAACCGGGTTTCTAGTGAGGTTTCCTCTTCGTCAACTAACCGTGAGTGATCGGTTCCCTTCAAGATGACCTCTTCACCTTTCACCACCCGGAACGGGCTGTAACCAGAGGAAGTGTGTACAGTGGAATTGATTATAAGTTCGATCTCAGACAGGCGCGTATCCCACTCTCGCTGATTTCCTCTCGCATACGATCGGATAGCCATGTTTATAGCGCGATTTACTCGTTCGACTGGGTTCGCTTGCGAATGGTACCGCGAGGTTAGCCAATGTTTAATTTCAAAGCGGTCCAGCAGATTTTTAAAATCTTTGGACTTGAAGGTAGTGGCGTTATCCGATAGAATAATCGCTGGGACGGAGTTCCGGAAAAACCAATGATCGGTTAGTTCGACACACAAAGTTTTTGACGATATTTGGGGAAATGCGCGCAAGTGCACCCATTTGCTGAACAGGTCCATTGTAACCAGGATGAATTGTTTCCCCGCCTTCGAACGCGGTAGGGGACCCATATAGTCTATCGCGATGATTTGCCAAGGACGGGACGGGGAACGTATCTCACCCATTAGAGGTACCGTGGATGTATTGGGAGGTTTGATTTCTTTGCAATCGTTACATTTCTTAACATGGGCCCTGATGTCTCTTACCATGTTGGGCCAATAATATTGCTGACGTACTTTGGCTAGCGTTTTATCAACGCCAATGTGCATGCTATTGTTGTGGTTCGCTATAATAATGTCCTTTCTCGATTCCGGGCTCGGAATAATCTTCCAGTCGAAGCGGTGATCTGCGAGCTCGTCATTGAAGACATACTTTTGCAACAATTTACCCTGGAGTCGGAAATCAGGGTAATCAACCGGAGAATCTTGTACTGACTGCAATAAATCATTATACCAGACCGATTCCGAGTTGGCCGATATCGCCATTACACTTCGCGATAGAGCATCGGGTACGATGTTGTCCCTTCCCCGACGGTGGACGATCGTCATGTTATATTGCTGTAACGATAAACTCCATCGACTAAGGCGAGAGGAAGTTTTCCACTTTGACCTCATGATAAAGGTTAAAGCGGATGAGTCGGTCACTAGCACAAAGTGGCTACCCTCCACGTACCCGCGAAAATGTTCGATCGATTGCAATGCTGCCAGTCCTTCTTTTTCTGTCGCGTGGTATGATCGCTCTGGCGTGGTTAGCTTTCTTGAAAAGTATTCAATGACTCGTTCCTCCCCCTCAATCTTCTGGGTTAGCACACCAGCAATGGCGTAGTCGCTTGCGTCAGTATGTATAATAAACTCACGGTCAAAGTCAGGGCTGGACAATATCGGAGCTGTTATCAGTCTTTCTTTTATTGTTTGAAACGCTTCCTCCGCCTCTACAGTCCATTTCAATGATATAGACTTCGATTTGAGAAGTTCAGAAAGGGCTGCGGTAGTCTTACTGTAATCCGCGATAAAACGTCGGTAGTAGTTCGACATACCGAGAAAGCGGCGGAGTTTGGTTATAGAGTTAGGACGGTCGTACTCTACGATGGGCCTTACCTTCTCGGGATTAATTCTTAATCCCTGCGAGGAAAGGATATATCCTAGAAAGGGTATTTCGTTCAAGCAAAAATGGGACTTTTCTAATTTAATCGATAAGTTTGCTTCGCGGAGGCGCGTCGCGACTTCATCGAGCAAACGTATGTGCTCCTCAAATGTCTCCGTTACGATGACGATATCGTCTAAGTAAACGAAGACATTTGGTTCTAGTGCCCCGTGCCCCAAGACGCGGTTCATCAAACGGGCTAGCGTCGCCGGGCTATTAATTAAGCCAAAAGGAAGTCGCGTGAATTGGTACATGCCCTTCCCCTGTACGCTAAAAGAACAGTACTTTCTAGACTCCTTCGCCAGTGGAATTTGAAGAAAGGCCTCCGACAGGTCAATCGTCGAAAGAAACCGAGCTCGGGGCAGCCGCCCGAGGATTCGTCCTGGATGAGGCAGGGGGTACGCGTCACGTATCGTTCTCTCGTTCAATTTACGAGCATCTAGGCATAGCCGTATCGCCCCAGACGTTTTCCGAATCGGGACAATGTTGAGCGACCAGTCCGAGTTTGATTCTTCAATTATTCCCCGGTCCAGCAGTCTGTCCAGTTCAGTGAACAATCCTTCCTGAATTTTTGGGGAAATCGGGTACGGATACTGTCGTATCGGCTTAGCAGTTTTAAATGCACCGTCGAGAATAATTTGGTGCTCACAAAGCGGTGTGGTATCTAACCGATCTGCCCGAGCACATTTGAAGTTAGTTTTTATTCGGTTCAAGATTTTTATTTGCTCCTCAGATAAAACTGGTCCAATCGAATCTGGTATAGTATTTAAGCTTCTTGAAGTGGAACAGATAGAAGCAATTGACGGGTACACTCCAAAGGCATTCCAGAAGTCCATGCCACATATACATTCCTTTGTGAGATTAGGCGCCACTAAGGTGGGAATCACTCTCGTTTTGCCGTGGAATGTATATGGGATGAGAACCTCTCCAAGGATTTCCATTGGCGATCCGTCTGCTGTCTGCAGCTCTACCAGTTCCGACGGATTTCGAATGGTTACTCGGTGCAACTGACGGTAAATTTTGGAATTTATGAACGACAAATTACTTCCACAATCTAATAAGGCATTAACTCGCATATCAAAAATTTTAATCTGAACATAAGGTCTATCATCTAGCGTATTATGAAAGGTAATTTTGTGAATTTGGGCTGGAGAGGGTGGTTGGTAATCTCCTTCTTCGTTCAATGCTAATTCGTAAAATTGACTGACCTCAGACCACCATAAAGGGGACCACTCCTCCTCCCGCGCTATAGGAAGCACCTGCGCCTTTAGGCCTTCCTGATCGAGTTTTTTAAGCAATAAGGGCAGTTTTCGTTCGTGAAGCCTTTGAAGGCGCACACGCTACAAAGAACTCTTCTCGGAATTGGACAGTCCTTGAGCTTATGGTTCTCCCCACAGTTGAAACACTCGTCGTTAGAAGGGGGAACGTACTTTGAGACCAATCTCAACAAAGGACTTTGTTGGCTAGGACCCGATTCTGGAGATTGCATATTCCTTCTATCTGTTTTATTATTAGTAGATGCATGCTTGTGGTCTGTTTGTGGGGGGTACTTTTGGTATTCTCCCTTCTGACCCTTCCACATATTGTTCCCTTTTAATGTTTGGGCATTATTGTCATCCGAACGGTTTTTGTTAAAGAAAGTTCGGGCAGAATGACCGGAATTATTACCTGAGTTGATAGCACAGGTCTCGCGTTTGCCCATCCCAAATACTTTTGTAAAAGCTGAAAAGTCGGTGGCGTCTAAATCCTTCCCAATGGCTATCAATTCCCTCAGAGTTCGTACGTTCTTACCAACGAGAGCTTTCTTGCCATCATATCGTAAGTTCATCTTCAACACTTCAACCTTTTCTGCATCAGCCATGCCATGATTCATAGCTGAGAACAGTTTTTCCATCTGCAAATAGTATTGCTGGAAGGACTCGCCTTTCTGTTGCCGGGTTTGATAAATTTTGGTACGAAGAACTGAGTCTAGGTCTGGATGCCTAAACTCGCTTTTAAGCTCTTGTACCAAATGTGCCCATCCGAGAAGGGAACTTTGATTACGCTGAGACGTATACCAACTTAGCGCCGCTCCCTCGAACAAGTGAACCGCCGAATCGAAGAGATCGGACTCATTGACGTGTTCTGAAATTGCTAGCTGTTGGACGTGATTGAGGAACTCATTGAGGGCCAACCCTTGATCATTTCCCGAGTACTTCTTAATTTTCCACTGTGAAACTGGAATCATTTTTCGTTGCGAAATTTCTTGGGAAATCTGCGAAGGGTGTCTAAAATTACCGTATGCGCGGGGAGTTGCTTGTTGATGCACATAACCAGGATCAAATGGACTAAATTGTATTTCATCAATTCTACGATTGAACGAATGATTTTGATTATTGGTGCCAGAAAAAGGATTTGAGTTGCTGGCTGGGATAAAATGTGAAGTAGCTGTATTGGCGGGTGCTGGATATGGTATACCCCTACTAATGGCAGTAGTGGTTATGGTTGAAGATCGAGACACCTTCCGGAAATCATAGCTAGGGGGTACTGGGTTATTATTTGATTGGAAATCGTCCCGAAATAGGAAAGGATTTGTTTCATTCAGACTCTGTACGGTCTTCGTAGGTTGTGGCGGAGTTAATTGTTCTTTCAAATCGGTAATTTGTATAGCCATTGATTGAATGAGTGAATTGATATTGGTCATAACTTGGTGAAAATCCTCTTTTGTAATAAAGCCAGTTTCTGGGTGAGGTTTAGGAATTGTCCCTGTGCAGGTTGTGACTGTCGACGTTACGATAGGAGGTGTGTCTGTGGTTCCTGGGGCTTCATCTAACAAATCTTCTTCGTCAGACCCTTGTTCAACTGATTCGGAAGACCAATTTTCATCGTCCCAAAAATGCTCTGAGAACAGTCCAATCACTTTGTTAAACTCACAATTAGCTTTCTTTTGTACCTCTCCTACTGAATGGTTTTTAATTAGAACTAATCTATGACCCAAATGTAACAACCTTGCCCTACAGAAAAAAGCTTCATCTTTTGGCGATGCGGATATAATGCGATCAAGTTCATTGTATAGCAGTCGGCAGATACTAAGATCCACCTCCGGGTCTTGATTATAGTGAATAATAAACTCATGACCTTCCCGCTCGTTTTTCAGGATTCCGTTCAACCGACGACGGCGCCTACACCGAGATTCGTCATTGCTAATACACACGTTTCGGAGTGCTAATTCGTAATCAAGTTCGCCCGCGGTAAGATGATCAACCCGCAGGTTGTGATAGAGTGTCCCGAAATCTGTACCCGAGACTGAACGTGACGGAGGCATTGTAGATGGTTGATACGATCGCGGAGAAGGAATAAATGTGGTTTAGATGGCACTTATTAATCTGTAAGAAAACGATCCGAACATCAAACGTCTCTCTACTCAAAGCACTTCAAGACTGTTCGAGGTTAACTACACTTAATCGAAAATGACTTATAAGCTTTTGATGCACCACTGACCGATCAGAATTTACCACGTGGTTCAACTACTGCGACGGAATTAGTTACAAATGACCACCAATTCTTCGTGTGCGATGTGACCAGAGTGGATTTGAGAGGTTAAAGCTCGAAAACTCCCCCACAACTGATTAAGAAAAAATATTCCATGAATATTTTTTCTCTCCTAGGAACCTTTAATTTACGTTGGGCGCCAGATATAAGGCTCTCGCCTCGGAAGGTGCAAAATCCCAGATGGGGGTCTTGCCTAAGCTCCGACTCCTGGTATGGGAGTCCTGGAGTGGGCACTCAAGGCCTCTTTAGTTCCGAGTCCCAGGGCGTTGTGGAAGTAGGGGAGCTTTCGGATGTGTGGCGGTCCTAAAGAAAATAACACACTTCCTACCTTACGTACAAATTTATTCCGGTTCGGGTGCGGTGGTGACAATGGCGTGAGTCTTCGATGGCGGCGAGCAGCGGGCGACGATGATCAGGGATGACACGTGCGGCAGGCAGGTAAGTTGAGCTGTTTTGTGGGCTACGAGGCCGGGAGAGCTACTACATTCACTGTATCCGGGACCACGAGAAACGGGTGGTTCTGCATTTGGGCGCGCAGGCCTTGTCGTCCTTGGCGTTTAGCAGGCGAAAGTGCCGGAATGCACGAGGCAATCGTGTCCTGCGACGGGGTCCTTGACGGTGAGCCGTTACTTTTAGTTTTAGGAAAACGGCGACCCAATTTGGGAAAAGGACGTAGCAGTAACTGTCTAGCTAATAATGTTCGTTTAAACTTTTTCCACAAGGGCCGTAGCGATGGCACCTCGAACACGTCTTACACTTTCTATCGTCCAAGTCCAACTCTCTAATAGCCTTCCCTTATCGTAGCCTTCTAACCAACTCCAACTCCCGCTCACTATCTCTCTCGCTCTCACTGTTTCCGTTTCATTTTCCGCGTCAATCCACTGCATTTTTCACCCAAACTCTGCGTTCTAATCAACATATCTTCTTTACCGACCGCCCACTTTAAATTCACCGTTGCTCCTACACTAATTGATTATAATTTATCCCTACGGTTCACACATCTTTAAGAAAACTAAGTTGTGTTACGGTAACAACACTCACGTGTTTACCTTTCATCGGCCACCAGTAAAGCTAACGACCAATACCTACCAAAGAGATAGGATTCATGGAAAGATATAATGATAGTTGCAGTTAGTTTGCCTCGTTGGCTTCAATATATTTGATTTTTTCTATACTGCAGATAACTGTGAAAATGTAGAAACACGAGTCATAGTTGCAAGACGGTTAAGGCATACTTATATTTGTATCAAGGAAATCGCCCCAAACCCTGAATTTACAAGCAGCGTTCAGAAAAAGAAATCCACCGGTGAATAATAATTCAAAACTTCTTGAAATCAAGAAATACCATGCGTCTCCAAAAACTGATTTTACAAATGTCCAAATATTAACCTTCGGCGCAAAACGGCGCAAGATGGCACTATGATTTTTGAAAACTAGATAAAATTCTACGTCAGTTGTACTAGATGAGATCCTTTAACATGCTTTTACCGATAAAGAGATGACACTCTGAATGTAAATAAGTCCGTGTTAAACAACATAGTTATATTGATTTTATTGATTATATTGATATTATTTTATTAACTTTTTAAATACTCATTATTTCTCTAATCGAAATACACCATTGAGTTCCTGAGATAATTTTCTATTAGAAATGCCAATATGTGTTGTTAAATTATCATTGTAGTACCTATTAAAGCAAGATGAATTAGAATGAACAAAAACTTTTTGTCACTCAAACTTATGCAGATTTTCAAGACCTTGTACTAGTCTAGTCTAGTCTACACAAACACAGCCAATACATGTAGGGATCCTGGAAAATTGCAGACGTTCGCCCACAATTTTTCTTGTCATTATTAATGTTTGTGGCACATGTTGAATATGACACAAGCATTTAAGCGGCCAGGCCAACTGTGCAGCGTACAAAATAAAGATGATTCAAAATTATACGGCAATCACATTATTCATTTGATGAATAATTTAATCTACGGATTATTTTGCACCTTGAATAAGGAAGAAACGTGGACAACCGTACGCAACCGTTTCAATTTGATGGGGGTTTGGTAAATCGGTGGGAGTGACTTTGCTAAGAAGGTTAATGTCACTCCTTTGGTCTTCCTTCCTGGGATGGGACAGATGTATTTAGACCTGTCCTGGCTTATGCGCCTAGCTTATAGCGCCTTTACTCGCTCTCTGAAATGAAACATAAAACATAAAGAGTCTAACTCAATTAGATACATCATCAAGCGACAAGCAATACAGGATCGTGAAAACAGAATCCTTGATATCCTCTATAAATACTATTTTATACTGAAGCAAAACTGCCGAGAGAAGTGTAATATACTAATCAAACTAGCTTTCATGTCAGCCAATGAACCCGAATAAGGACACCAAATCTTCCGCAAAAAGACTAGACACCACAATCCCCTGTCCGTATCGCCCCACTCGAGCACAGGACTTGTAGACAGCATTGAAATTTAGGAAAATTCCTTCACTCTCGAATGAGGCATTGATATTTCTCGCGCTCGACCAGAACGCCACAGACAGATAAATGACATACGGAGGACTTAGCTTCAATCTAGAACAGCTAATCTAATAATGCAGATCACGCTACGTTAATGACGGTATCTACGCTATAAATATAAATAAATAAAAAACAGCTCAATGAATAAATATTATTGATATGCAAACTAGCAGATTAGGTCAAGATCAAGATAATCAGAACGAGCTCACTGGATATAAATGCGACATCCAACTCTGCCGGGGTAACACTGGCAGAAAATCTGCTGGAGCAGAATGAAACTGACATTCACACATGGATAGATATTTAGTTCCTGGCAGCGATGATCAGGACGTACGAGGAGTGTCGCCTCTGCTGCCGATGGTCGTTGCGGGGCGGGCTCATACAGCCGATCAACACTCGTTCTTTGTTGATCGAATTTGACATTCGACTCCACCATTGTAGAAATATAGAAACCGGAAACCACAAAACAAGTTTGATCCTCTGAATGGCAATTTACAACACCCAGGTCCTACATTTTGTCCGCCAATTTTAACATATTTTGTGGGTTTCGGTACCCTCAGCACTTTCTGCGCGCCTAACCCGTATTTTATTTTATTCTCACAGTAAAATCGCAGCAAAATTAATCAAATTCACTCATACTTTAGGAACATTAACATTTTGATTCACTATTTTTTTAAATTTTTCACAAACGTAATCCCGATACAATTGACCTATGCAGATTTTCAAGACCTTGTACGGTTAAAAAAATGTAGCATTTATATTTTTCAGTCGATTGACTCAAAAATTTGGCGAATACAGCTTTAGGTAATGTACATTTAGGAAAAAATATAAAAGGTATGAAAATCGACAATAAATTCTGGAGGTTTTGACCGGCCCGGCCCCACTGTGCGACGTCCACAAAGGAATCTTGCCCGTCGGCATCGTAAGCGTAACGACGCTCATCAACGAAAGCAGCAACAGTACGGTACGTTTGGTAAAAACAATAGTGTACACGCCACAGTTTAATATAAATTGAAAATTACACCCCACACCCACACACTACAAATACCCATGTGAATAAAAAGTGTATAAGAAAATGGAAAGTTCGAGAATTTTGTTTTTGATCCGCGTAGCCCTTGATTACCCGGTAGCTAGCCGACCCTGCGATACCAGCAATAGAGTCGCTTCTACCGTTACAGCCTAGTTCATCGGTAGGTAATAGGTCTACTAGTTGAGACAGCCATTAAAACTTCAAGTGATTCGAAATGCGAAATATATATATATATATATATACATATATATATATATATATATATATATATATATATATATATATATATATATATATATATATATATATATATATATATATATATATATATATATATATATATATATATATATATATATATATATATATATATATATATATATATATATATATATATATATATATATATATATATATATATATATATATATATATATATATATATATATATATATATATATATATATATATATATATATATATATATATATATATATATATATATATATATATATATATATATATAGCATTCTTAGCTTTAAAATGGTATATTTGAACAAATGTTTCCTTAAAAATTCAGTAAAGATACGAACAGTTGAGGAAACGCACGTGATATGTCTATTTTTCATATTTTTAACTTTAGACATTAATATTACACAGTTAAGTCACATATATTTCCGAGATACGCTGGGTATTTCTTAGCTAGAGTAACTATAAACATTCAGTATAGAAATGAATTAAATTGGAGTTGATGCAATTTTCGATTTTTGGCCACATGCCTCCCCATAGTGGACGGGTGTTAACTAGTTTTATCATCAAAACGAAATTATATTTTTTATATTGCCCACCGTGTAAGTAATTTAAACATATTACAAAGGATCAATTTATGAAAAACCAAATTTTTAATATAACTTTTTAAGTTTTCATTTTTTCCAACCTATCCTTCAGATGTTTTTAATGGTTTTTACAGACGAACATTTTCTTCTAATACAACAATTTTATGAAACTAAAAAAAATATCGCTTTCGCCATTTTTTGCTCAATTATAACTCTAGTCATGACCTTATTCATAGTTGAAAAAGAATTATCTTTTGTTTGCCCCAATGAGTGATTTTGTTATTCCAAAGAACCCCATTTTTGGCGAAAAAGTACTCATAACTTTTTAACGAAAATCGTTAGATATGTGGTGCTATGAAACAAATTATTCGACTTAAAACAATCTTAAGACGGTATTGCAGTTTTAAATCAATACCGCAAAAGTTATTTGAATAAAACAGTTTTTCAAAGAAACTAAGAAACACCCTAACCTTCGATTTTAATTTTTTTGTAAAAAGAAATGTATGACAGATAGAGCTTACATGTCTTCAGCAAACTTTTCCAAAATTTGTCGTTCTACAACGTCGCTGAAGTTAATTTTTTGATCTTGGTAAAATTAGAACCACCTTAACGAAAAGAAGGGGCTCACAAACTACGGAAACTTTTCCAAAGACATAATATTGCTAAGTGGTTTAGTTTCAGTAAAATCTCAAAATTCCTGCTAAATTTGCATTCTGGACCACTGTGCAATGATGAAATGAAAAATTGCGAATATGCCCTATTTTTTAAATCAACCAACCCCTTAATCCCCCCCAGTGGCGTAACCGTGCCCCTCCCACCCCTTCAAACTCCGACCCCATGACTGGTCATGACCAATACAATTGCGGAAATTATCATTACACTCTTTGAACAACCAGCACCCTCTCACTAGAGGTGTGCGCCGCGCCGCCGATTTCAGGTAAAGGTCGGCGGTGCGCCGGCATCACGCCGATGTGCTTACTATTTTTACATGTAACCGTCGGCGCGGCGCGGCGGCGGCGGCGTGGCGCACACCATTACCTCTCACAATGGCCTGCCATCCACAAACCCGATGAGCCACGTGTCGACGCTGACACACTTGAAACGAAGAAAAAATTAAAGGGCCGTGCATAGGACACGACAACGGTGACACCAAGAATGCAGCCCCTTCAAGAGCATGCAATACAATTCGGGATTGAACTCTAATCTATCAACTCACGCTCCAGTCCACTCTCCCGCTCCCACTTGTCACAACCCTCCCCAGCAAAACATAATCTACCGAAGACCACTCAACAGCAGCAAAACTCCAAAACAAGGCACATGCCTTCCACTACACCTTCAAACCAAAATACCGCTTCAATCAATCAATCCTCTCACCAGCCGACTGGCACCACTCAGTCGATCTATCCATCAGTAATAGGCCGGTTTGCTCAGAAAACTCACTCAAAACGAGCAGCCCCACACGAAGGACTGCGACGTGTAAACCCATGCTCGCTGAAGGAAACACCCAGTTCCTCCACGCGAAACACGAAATCTTACTTTCCAATCAAATCCTCAACAATGCACCAATGAACCCAGACGCACAATCCCCAGGTCAAGCACCTCTCAACACAAACCACAGCGCTACAAAACCGGTTCTACCCCGAAACCAAAACAACAAACCCAGTGCATGCCCTGCAGCGTCCTACCCTACAGAGGCGTTCCAAACCCTGTTATAAATCAAAACCCTGTTATAAATCTCAACTAGCAAACACCACCGTTCCATCCGCTGCCCAATGTAAAACACGTCCAGAACCGTGCTCCAAACACACAGAGCAGGACAGGCCCTCAGACCGGACAAATTGGGAAACATAACCCTAAGTCCAGGAACGCCCAAGACAGGAATTTCAAACATGAACCCCAAACCAAAAGAACACCCGCCCAAGCCGCTGCTGGGAGAGTCTGTCTTAAAAATTTCAGATTTACGCCATAGAACCGTCAAAACTATGAATTCAGAACTGAACCAATCCTAACCCAACTCGAAACTCCTTCACCCATTCTATCGAACTCGAGTGCTTGTGCTGAACACTCTCTCTACAATTAAAACAGCTCCAGCTCCTTAAATAACCGCTCTGCATAATCAAAACAGTCACCATTAAATAAATCGGGAGATTCTCTCGTTCAACAACCCAAGAAGGCGAGATGGACCATAGTCGGTCTTAGCCGTCCAATACACAACACAAAAAACGTTCCAAGAAACGCCTTGCGCTAACAAGACTGGCGAAAAGCTCAGCACACACACCCCCACCCTCCCACACACACACATACGTCATCAAGGACTATATTCCCATGCAGGCCGTGCCAAATTCTCTTGAAGCATCTAATTAAGAGCTATCGGATAGTAATGCCGACAAATTAAATTATCGATTTATCCAAACAAAACTTCAATGGCAAATTCTTTGAATCTTAGTTACTGCGAGCGGATCAGATCAAGTACATTTAAGTTGTATTGGATATCATATTAAATGGGGCTCCTCGCATTTATTTCGGAGTCGATAAGATAGCTGCGAGCAGTGCATATGAACTTTTGGAAAACTTGAGGTCTCAAAACCAAATACATTTATTCGATTTACTATTGGATTGTACACCCACTACTGTCATATAGTCGCAGAAGGGGTAGCTAGTGAAGATCCAGTCAATGAACAGCCGATGAATGAAGCACAACTGCTCTTATGAGGTTTTTCTAAATATCAAACTACAAAATATACACCTAAAACAAGAAGCACTATGCATGTAGACTGGAAGTTTCTGGTTTTTGGAACACGAATCTACAGGTTGGTGCTATCGGTACATTTGTTTTTGTTACTATCCAGCAGGTCCCAGTTGAGCCTACACTACTTTCATTAAATTATAATCACTGCAATATGTATTGATCCTTTTCTCATGGGTGAGCCGGATTGGAGTTTCTCGTGATTTTGCCTCAGCGAATGCCACCTAAGTGGAAAATTACAAACAAATTAATAATTTCTCACTGAAGGATTTTAATCAGCATACTTGAGAAATCATCGTAGTAACATGTTTCATATGTTTGTTTCTATTTGATGTAAAGTGCATCAGACCGACAAGTGCAAATTTTCCACCACAGTATTTTGGCCAAATTGTTTTTTTAATGTAATTTAACACCGAAACCAGGTAATCAGTTCAATGTTATCCGCAAAAACAATTGCACATCACTAAACTGTTTACTTCCCTTGGATTTAAAATAAAATAATTTCGTTCAAGCATGCTACTGAGCATGCTCAGGTGATTACTTGCTTTGCTCAGCATTCGCTGAGCATTTACTCAGGATTTATCGTTTTATTCATACGGAATCAGATGTTCGAAAAGCAAACTAACAAATAGAGTATTCATCTGCCAAAGCAAAGTCTTTATTAATACCAACTTGAGCAAATGCTCAACGCGCTGCTCGACTACTCTAATCTTAAAAATCTGAGCAAATGCTACTTTTTATTCATACGGCTCAATAAGCCGTATGAATAAAAACTAGCATTTGCTCAGCTTCTTAAGATTCGAGCAGTCGAGCAGCTGCGTTGAGCATTTACTCAAGTTGGTATGAATAAAACTTTGCTTTGACAGTTGCTTTCTCAAGTTGAGTGTTTGCTTTTCGAACATCTGATTCCGTATGAATAAAGCTATAAATCTTGAGTAAATGCTCAGCGAAAGTTAAGCAAAAGGTAAAATCTTTTGAGCATGCTCGGTTGCATACTAATTTATTTTTTTTTTACTCGAGATGATAACAAATCGAACTTTCTCGTGAGAAAAACACTGTCGGAATTGGAACTGGATCATATACAGCATGTGATTTTGAGTAACTGGTACATTTCGTGCTCCCTTTTCAATTTTGTTGAATTTTAAATGTTTTTGCTCAGATTTTTAAATGCCCAGATTTCTTGTTAGCTGCCGTTTGTTCAAAGAGATCGTATATATTTCTTTTGAATGGAGGAGCTCACCAAACAGAATTATGTTTGTTATCAACTGGAAAAGTTTTCTTGCGAGCAATGCGATAATCGAAGTATCCATCAGTTCTAAATGCAATAGAGACCATTGTAGCGTTTCTGAGCGTTCTTCCAAATCAATGTTTCTAACCATCCGATGCAGTAAAAAATCCACTGAACACAAGAAAGAAAGAATAATGACCTGTAGTTTCTAGTAACTAATGTAGTAACGGAACAAAGGAAATACGGCTCTGGAAAAAGTTATGTGCTGCAAGGCAGCCCTACTGTGAGCAAGAATAAGCATAGTGAGATAGATTTCGTATCGAATGAATAGTTTTCAACATTAACTACATAAATTATTTTGATTCATCTTTGATATTAGCGCGTCGGTTCGTTTTACACATAATAATTTCTCGTTTTCCTGACGAAAAAGGATTTTAACAATAAACATAAGATCAGTTGATGTGTTTCAACGTACCACAAAATCTAGTGCTCTAATTCGCCGAAGAGCACCTACTTGATGATTTTTTTACGATGTGGATTCACCTGTGGTGTAATGTGGGATAGTTTCAAGGGGGCTCCGTTGCATACCCTCTAAGTAACTGATTTAAATGAAAAGTGGCAGTTGTATATTTCCTCTGAAATAACTGTTTCTAAACAAAACGTAGAAAGCTGTGTGGAATGAAAAGCATACGTGCAGCTGACACAAATGAAACTAGAGAATAAAATGACATGCATTTCAGAGAGTATTTGCGCAACAATTGGGGTGTTCTGATACATGTGTGTTCATGTTGCTCAAGGTTTTTAACCCTCCGGAGTACATCTTTCACCTACTGATTTTGGATGGCCGCTTGTGCTTCCGACTCGGCCGGCATCGACCTCCGTTTCTTCATGACGATGTCTATATTTGCGAAATACTTCTGACCGTCCAAGGCGTGGAAGGACATTGCCACCTTGTATTTTGATTTAGTGCTCGGTGCACCTTCCGGCCATGGAAAACCGTCGGACGACCAAACCCCGATTTACGCTCGATGCTCTCATCTTTCTCCATCAGGAGCGCCTGGATATGTACAGTCATGATTCGTTGATTGGGCCACAGCCTATGTCCAACTAACGAATTTAATTCGCTAGTTGGACCGACTGACAAATGTCAAAAACTGTCCAAAGACATTAGTAGTGTAAAAGATTGTTATGTGGTTTTCGTTTGAGGCGAAACTGAGTCAGTTCCTAACCCCAACTGCTGTGAAAATGTATGAACTGACAGCGGTTGGGGTTAGAACCTGACTCAGTTTCAGGTTCAAGCGAAATCGCCATTAGATAGATTGTCCAAGTCAATCTGACATGAGATTTCGACGTTCAGATGCATTTTAGTTGGACAACGATCCAACTAGCGGAGGTCCAACTAAAAAGCGGTCCAGTTTAAAAGTGTCCAACCAGCGAATCACGACTGTACCCAGTAAAGTTCAGCCGGAAATGGCCGGAATTCCGGCTGGTTCCAGTTAGTATTCCGGATCCAGTGACACAACGGTTTCTAACTAGAGTCACTGGAGCCGGAATACTAACTGGAACCGGTCAGAATTCCGCCTCATTTCCGATTGAACTTAACTGGGTATATGAGTGCTCGGCACGCTCGGCAGCATCCGGCTGACACAAAGTGAACCACGATGACGGACTTCTTCAGCTGGCGTCGGTAATCACAAACCATCAACGTTGTAGCTTCACTTTCACCATGCACAGTGGTTCCAAAGAGCAAAAAAGGGTTTTTTAGATTGCGTCAAAACTGTTGACTTTAGCAATGTAGTGTCTTTGAAAAAGTTTCTTGGAATAGAACTTCTTTCTGTCTTATCGGATTGGTGATTAATTCCCCCAATAGTGAGTGACAAAATTTATTTTCTTCAATGATTCAGATAGACAAATATTTACTTCAGCAAAGTAGTAGAAAAACTCGTTACGAATATTTTACCTGAAGACTTTATGACGGTGACGAAATAATGACAAACTTCAACTCGAGTGTTTCCATAGAGGGCCTCCTTAGAGAGGTATGATTTTTCCAGCATTTGTTGTGCTTTTCTTGCGCTTTAATTTGTTTACCAAGTGGTTTGCCCGTTTAAAAGTTATCGGCATTGGAAAACATTTTTTTTTCAATCAAAAAACGTGAATATCTCTACACATAGGGGAGCCCGGGGCTAGTTGGCGGTTGGGGTAAGTTGGCGGAATCCCCTTTTCTCCGTTTATTTAGTCATAAAGAGCCGTCCCTCGTCGTGAACCTCAAGTAATATGAAACGCATTATCCAATGTATTTTTGTTGAAAAACATTTTGTTTTGTAGAAGCTGTGGGCGATATTGTGTTTTTGAGCATACTTTGTAAATTTTCTTAATTTTAAACATTTTGCGTTATTTAAGGTGGTTTTTCATCTATTCCCCGAATGATTATATTTTTGAATAGTGCCTGAAAATAGCTTTCAGTATTCGTATAGATATTACACCTATCCATACACAAACGTAATTTTTTAAATCAATTTTTATAAAATGAGCTGTTGGGGAAAGTTGGCGGTACTATTTACAGTGCAAAAATAGTCATCAAATATTTTCATTTCTGGAATTCACTCCAAAGTAAGAGAAACTTTTTCTTGTGTCTCTCGTCAATGCAGGGAACAATTATTTCGGCCAATCGCATGAAGAATTTCGAAAATTTGCTTTTGAATATGGAGTACACGTCGAAGTCAAAATGATGGGGTATTGAGACTGAAATATAATGAAAAGTGTCGAATAATATACAGATTTATTGAAAAGACAATCGGCACATTTCGTAAGGACCACTGATGTAATCGAATTTCCATTTGATTGCTTATATTCGGGTATTCCGCCAACTTACCCCATACATACCGCCAACTTACCCCGAGGCTGGGCTTTTCCGCGTCACATATTTTTGTCTCTAGAAATGAAGACAACGTATCAAACATTTTCATAAAATTCATAGATGTTGCCAACAGCCTGCCCTTTCATGCAACGTGTTCTATTTTGCAAGATTTACCAAAATCAAAGCGCTAGAAAATGAAAACTGAAAACACCGCCAACTACCCCCGGTCTCCCCTACTAGAGATAGCAAGTTTCCGTCTTCGACAAATTAATGCAGTTTAACAGTCCAAGCAATGCTCTAGAACATTTATATGATAGAAAAAATCTAGCAAAAAACTTATGATGAAAAAACTGTTTTTCAGGGGCCTTTCACAAATAATGCCCCATATCTCAAAAAAGTTAAAAGATAGAGAGTTGTAGTCTTCAGTTAAAGTGTTTGAAATACGTTTCTCTACTACTTTGTCGAATCAAGTATTTGTCTATCTGAATTATTGAAGAAAATAAATTTAATAACTCACTATTAGGGGGGTTAATCACCAATCCGATGAGACGAAAAGAAGGGGTTCTATTCCAAGAAACTTTCCCAAAGACACTTTATTGCTAAAGTCAACAGTTTTGACGCAATCTAAAAAACCCTTTTTTGCTCTTTGGGACCACTGTGCCATGGCTGCGGTCAACGAACTGACAGAGTTATTTATTTCTGTATATAGCTAACTTGCAATTTCAGCCACAAAAGATAACCTGAATAGTGGTCGCAGTGGCAAAGTTTCCCCTAACAAAAACTTGCAATTACTGGCGATTCACCGCACAGTAATTCGCAGTCGCTATAAAATTCGGACAAAACCTCCAAAGTTGCCAGAATATTAGGAAAACTACACCCTTGAGATATTTTATTCTTTATGATGTTTTTTAAAACTGATTTTTGATCTCAATCGACATCTCTTTCTCATGATTTTAAATTTTGAGAAAATTATATTCCATAAATTAAAATAACTATGAAAAGGCCAAAATAAAGTTTTGAGGTTTTGTTCAGCTGGGCGACGCTGTTAGCGTTGTTGATCCTTGACATATTCAGTATTCGACTTTCAATACCACATACCAACCTTTTTGCTTGATATAAATGAAATGTTTCTGACCTTCATTTCCGTGCCTGCTGAATTGGAAATATAAGCAATATTGTTGCTACAATATCATTCTATACGGATGGTTCTAAAATGGGTGAACTGACTGGCTCAGGAGTCTACGGACCGAGAAACAAAGAAGCGATGTCAATGGGAAAGTGGCCTGCAGTTTTCCAGGCAGAGGTATATGCAATATACATCTGCTCGGAGGTCTGTAGGAAACGTCAACATGTGAGTCCAAATTGGTTTGGGAGTGCATCACATCTTTACAACAACTGGCATCAAACTAGAACTTTCAGCTTGGGCAAAAGCTCCCCAAGCTAAGAAATTCATACATCCAGATACAACGAAAACCAAAAAACTAATGGCTCTAAAACGAAAAGACAGTATAATCACAAGACTATTTACAGAACGTTGGCAAAAGTCAAGACGACATTTATCGATTCTGTAACTACGAGCCCGAAAGCTCGGAACATGTTCTCTGCCATTGTGCAGTACTGTTTCTTCGAAGGAAGCGATACATTGGAAGGCATCTAACGACGCGACGCCTGGTGAGGTATGGCATACCTGTCCCAAACGGAACCTCAGTTACATCAATAATACTATCCGGTTGGAACGACACTTGTGGACAAACAAACAACTCGTTTCCAACTACATTGGACTCCGGCAATTTGTAGCATGTACAGCAAACAGGGGCAGCCACAAAAGATAACCTGAATAGTGGTCGCAGTTGCAAAGTTTCCCTTAACAGCCAAAAAAGTATTTTTGCAACGGATGATAGAATTTCCCAGTTTGAAGCCCTCGTGGGGATTGTGCAATGAATGGGAAACACAACTGTTTCGAGTCGGAGAGGACTAATATAGCGGCCGAAGTCTTTTGACATGGAATGTCGTTACCTCATTTCAAAATATCTAGAATCATCCTAAAAATTAACCATAACTCAAATCTGTGGCGAGTCCGTGCTGTTAAGAAATGTCTTAAATCGAATCTCACTACCTTTTGTGTAAATGAGATTCTTTACCAGTCTACTTTCTCATCCCGATTAGATCAGAAACAGAAATTCGCTCCGCTCGTCAACAGTGTGCCTACACGATTTATCCCCGCGTATTTCCGATAAGTTCATTAAAACAGGCATATTCAAGTACGGAGAGGTGGGTGGGATGCGTTATGTTTAAAATCTGAAAAAAAAATCCAAAGTATTTCTAACGTTGTTCATGTTATGAGTAAGCAGGTGACACAACCTATTCCTTCTTACCTCGACATGCAATATGAAATAGTAGGTATTATAAATTTTCAATTACGCTGCGTACCTATGAAGAACAGACCACCACGTTTCAATTCTGTAACACGAACGGCGCACTACGGAAAATGAGAAAACTACAATCGCATCACTAGGTGGATTCACACAGGTTTTTCAATTTAATATTACAGTGGCTGTTTCGAAAATGTTTCGCGACCAATTTTTGATGTTAAGTCCATTTAGGCATAAAGTATCATTCCTACACATGCTGCGAATATTACTCTTCCTCTCCCAGCAGCTGATCAAGGCGACCAAACTAAGTCTAAAACCGCCGAGTACTGGTTCTGATGGTTCAAGTTTTCAATCTGGCTCTTTTTCATTCACAAAGTGTTAGAACTCGAATAGGTCGTCAAACGGTGAGATAACATAGTCTTCACTAAAGGGATTGGAATGGCAGGGAGACGCCATGTTCCGTTTGGAGTTTCAATTCAGCTGTAGAAGAATATATCTGAGTTCAGATTAAGGACGGAGCATGTTGTTTCTTTGTTTTCTTAATCTCTTTAGTTCTCACAAGTCTCCTATCTCATGCCTCCACGCGAGTCTAAGTCTATTGATGACATTGGGTCCTTAGACCGGCGACGACTGGGTGCTATCAGCCTACTGCCGATAGTAGCAGAATGAGAGGGTGCAAACAGATCTAATCAAGGAAACACTACCGTAAAAATGAATATCTGATCGGAAATCAGCCGCAACAAGACTTTAATCTGACTCGTGTCGATGATCGTGGATCAATACAACTGAAAATTCGCCACGTCAGTTTTTATTAATCTAATTTCACGTTTAGTTTAGAAAACATAGAATACTTTCGGTAGCCGGATACCCAGAGTTTAAAAAGAACCAAAAACTAAACAAAATCTTTTCTTTTTTGAGTGATCGTGTACTCGAAAACTAACTAAACAACAACATAATAAAATATTCTTTACAGGTCGCATCGCTTGCTTGGAGCGAATCCTAGACCTTAAACCCTTCCAAACCACCAACTCCGCGACGCCTATGGAAGAGTCTGATGAATCGTCGTCCTTCCGTTAAGTAAGTGGAGCATCAACACTTCCCATCTACCTTATCCTTTACCCTTCCCCGTGAACGATGGAGATGGGGGCGGCCGGCAATGATGGCTATCATGTGTTGAGGTTTTAATATGGGTCGGATTGGTATGAATTCCTACTTACCACTTCCTAAGCAACTCTTATTAGATAATCAGCAGTCATACATGATGAAGTCAGTGTGCAATCCGCCAAAATCATCGTCACAACGCAACGCAACGCATAAAGTTTTAGAACTCGAATATTGATTTCTTTTCTTGTATATGGTTTTCTTGTCATGTATATTAAAAATGTAATATATACATTTGAAAGTTTACAATGAATATAAACAAAGATGAAATCCTAGTGTTCATGATTGAGAAAGGTACATTTACACCGGTAGGTGGATTAAAACTGTTTTTTTTTATTTAAGAGGTTTGCGGCGATCACGATTAAAGACCAACAGATCAACTAAAATACCAAAATTAAAAAAAAATCCATTAGCATATGAGTTCCTCGTACCTTAACGATTAGTTCAATAAATAGTTTATTCCCTGCATTTCCGATTTTCCTAAAAAACGCTGTTTTAGGCTCTAAAAATTGTTTTAAAAATTCTCATCTGCAAAACAATAATTTATACATAAAAAAGGAATCGTTAAGATATGAGAAAAATTTATTACGATCAATTGAAATTTTTTTAAGAAAATCGGTTGAGCGGTTTTTCGACCATCGTGATCACAGAAAAACCATTTTTGGAAAAACGACATTTCGAGAAAATCGAGTTTAAAATTTGAAGTTACCACTGCTCTTGGTAGACGAAGCGTACTTGGAAGCGTTGTAACTTTCAATCTATTTCTCGGAAAAATTCAGGAAAATATTCTCAAGGAGCTGTACTTTCAGATAAAGTAAAAAATCTCGATTTTTTTAAATAAAAATGTATGTAAATCCTTAAGTCAACTCCACGTGTAGAAATCGATAGTAAACTCAAGAAAAATATTACGATATCGTGCATTATTACAAAAATCGTAACTAAAACCCTAAAGTCATGAACATGAATCGCATTACTCTGCTAGAAAAAGGCAGTAGCCTCGAATAAAGGATACGTATAATTTGATCGGAAAATTTGAGTTGGTACTAGGTAGTATCCCAACGATGAGAACATTTGGTCCAGTTCCAACACGCAGAAAATAAATTAGTAAAAATAAACAAATTTTGGTTTTAAATAACAATTTTCCCGTTTGATATAGTGACAAACAAGATTCAGGTTTGATTCAATCAATACTGTTGGTTGAAATTACCAACTAATTCATTTGTTGGCTTTTCAGTAGTTTCAATAAATATTTCGTTTGAAACAACAAAATCATGTTAAGTTTAACCGAACAAACAAGTTTGAAGGAACAAAAACAAATCTTTTGTATCAACCGAAGGAGAGAACAACTCAATTTTAGTTGAAATTAAACAAAGATTCTGATGGTTTTTAACAAAGGGATCAGTTAGATCTAACAAATTTTATTTTGATTCAACAATGTTTCTATTTAAAATGTAAACAGAAGTATTTGTTGAACTAAACCAAATACATGCTTTTGAAAAACGCCCATTTCAGTTTGAAACAGTCATTCGCCACGTTTTAGATACAACAAAACGTTTTGTTGATTCAAAAAGGTCTGATTCTTCTGCGTGAAGAGCAACACTATCCCACATTGAAGAATTGAGTATCATGCACCTTACTTACATATGCAAATGATGAAATATTCGTGTTTTCTGTAGTGAGTGATTTGATGCATAAAAAGCCGGATCGGATGGTGATATAAACTGTCATTGAATATAGTATCACATATAACAACAAATCGCCGAAGTTAAAACGTCGCTTTAACTTCGGAAGTAAAAGGTCTAACTAAATAATGGCAAGTATGCAACTGTTATATTTATAAATAAACTCTAAAGTGATACATTTTTTGACTGCAACAAATGCTGCTTAGATTACACATAATTCAATCTACGCCATATGTGTGAGTGTAGAAGTATCTTTCAACAAATATCTAAATCAGCTGACATCAGCTTGAAATAAAATGTGCTTATCGTTACCTATTTTTTCCAAGCCATTCCAATATAGCATTATCCTTTATTTATGGATGCAGGTTCGTCTTTTTAATCGCTGTTATACTTCTACGATTGATGAACGACGGTACGAATGAGTTTGCTACAATCCCAAAATCAAAAGTATCCTATGTAGCAATATGTTGTGGGCAAGATTAATTGTTTCCGGATGCAAACAGTAGGCGGCTGCTTACGTTCTACGCAACATTCGACTCACACATATGCCGAAAACAATTTTCGCTGCATATATCTATGCACCACAGTTCAGTTCAATCTACTTTTTACAGTGGAAATCTGCATTGTCGATACAATCCCATCTGTGTGAGATCCTAGCAACCGTCTTTATTCTACTGGAGCAGTGTTTTCTAGCAAATGCAGCTAAAAGTTTGTCGGGTACAAGGGATGAACAGGTTGAAATGTAGCTCAAATTCTTCCCGTCATGCTATCATCCAAGCAAATCTTTTGCCGTTTTACTCCTGTGATGATGACGGTTTTGGCATCTGGACGAATTTACTTAATTGATGATATGTTGGCCAACCGCGGATTACTTATCACATCCTTCCAATTTTTGACTATTCAGTAACAGTTCGAAAGAGACGATGTTAGTGGTTACGATTTGCAAGCTTTGCGCATGCTTTGCGGCTTTTGAGATTTACGATCAAGTAGAGCTAAATGTACGAGTTTTACATCCAGTAGAGCCAATTACCGGGATCAGCTCAAAACGGGACCATCACAAGGGATAAATAATTGATCGGGAGCCACTTTAATTTAATTTGCTCGTGCTCGGTTAATGCCAAGCCCAATCGTATAACTCGAATCTCTGCATACTGCCGGGTACCTATTAGAAATGCTTTTTTATGAGCATCGTTGAAATATATCTGTAAAAACTGCACAACTTACTTTTTTTTATAAAATGATGAGAATATTCTTGGATATACATTCCTGCTTGAGCCAGTTTTGACATATGATGACGGAGTAAAAGCTATGTTCGAAATTCGAACTTGCTACGGTTCATGCTGAGTAAAGCAAACTTTTATTCATACCGAGTTGAGCAAATGCTATGAGAGTTTACTTTGCTCAGTATCGAGCAGAGCAAACTTATCCTGAGCAAATGCTAATTTTTATTCATACGGCTTAATGTTTCCTGAAACAACTTGAGGACAACCTGCTGATCTGCACTGTACATTAAGCCGTATGAATAAAAACTAGCATTTGCTCAGCTTTTCGAGATTCGAGCAATCGAGCAGCTTAGTTGAGCATTTGCTCAAGTTTGTATGAATAAAGATTTTGCTTTGACAGTTGTTTACTCTATTTGAGTGTTTGCTTTTCGAACATCTCATTCCGTATGAATAAAACGAAAAATCCTGAGTAAATGCTCAGTGAATGCTGAGCAAAAGAGTGAATCTTTTGAGCATGCTTGCTAGCATGCTTAAATAAAAATTTATTATTTTTTGATAGAAAAAAGTATGGTGCTATTTTTATGCTTGTTGAAGTTGCTTGCCTGACACGATCTGGAATAAACGATTTTTTCATTCATATCGTAGCTAATGCTGGTAAATTTCTATAAGTTGGCCGTTTTGAGGATTGGTTTAAGGTATAGTTTTGAAAAAAGATATCAAACTTACAATTATTAATATCCGGGAACCAGATGGGTTGATCAAAAAATAACAGATTTGGATTTAAAACATTCGGTTATTAAAGACAATTTAATGAAGCATGCTGAAAAGCGGCTCGCGATGTGCAACTTCTATGAAAGTTGTACAACTAAGAATAAGGTAATGATGTGAAATTTACAATTCATGCTATAGATACCTACGGATGAAAAAATCGACCCTGGATAATGGCAGTTGTGTTTTAGTGAAACAAATTATTATAAAATACAAATACTTCTAATGTGCCTAATGAAATTAATCTAGTATGGCATACAAATGATAATTTTCATAAATATTTTCAGAGGATTAAATAAGCCTACGATGCATTGGTGTTCCTAACATAACCTTCCCACTTAACTCATCAGCATGACTGAGTAATCAGAATGTGAAAACATAGCTTAAGCTTACGTAAGGGACCCATATACAGCATATCAACATTCGCGTAATGTTATACTGATCACAATTGGAAGTTTAGCCACCAACAAACAGACATAACAATAAGTAAATACCTTAAAAAATATCGTTCTGCTCAATTCGAAAAAAAAACACTAGCTCCACCTTCTATATACGGTCCCAAACATCCATTTATGAATGGGTTATTCATCATGCTAGGGAACATTTTTTCACCAGCAATCTGTCCCTCGCATAAATGCGCATATTTCAATTGCTCAATTAACTTATATACAACGATAGTCTCAACTAAAAGTATGTCCGCTAGTTTAAGATATAGCCGAGGTAGAACGCTTCATAGTTCAGAACAATATGCAAACGAAGTCAGATATGACATCGTCAAATACAAAGTTTACAGTATATGGTAATAAAATCGAAGTGCGAAGTACAGTACACTAAATAATCAAATTGATAAACGTTGAAAGATTCATTTAGAAATACAAAGCAATGCACCTACCTATACCTTTCTACCTAACTTTTGATCGCAGTGGAAACGTATGCAACCAACGTTGTGCGCCTCCCACGCCAGACCCCAACGAGCCAGCTATGTAACTACAAGGTGCACTTCGCCAAAACCGAAAAAACTTATCTACTACGGTCTATCTCGTCGTCGCATTGAGCAGAAACTAAAAATCGTTCCGCAATTGACACCGGAGAATCAATAACTACAGATTAACTGGCATAACATTCGAAAACAATGCTTTACCCGCTCTAACGGCTATTTAAAATATATTATTAGTTGGGAATACGTTCGCATTTGCGAAGAAGAGAACGGAACGATTTTCTCCCTGTTTGCTCAAGAGTACTTCTAGTTTCCCATGATACTGGAACAATTCTAATATATCGTTGCCCTGCTGTACATAATAGAGAGATTGTGTTGAATAGTAATGAGTAGCAATAGCTACATGCACGTGAACAACAACGATAACTGAAAGTAAATCACCATCAAAAATAGGAATGCAACGTACCACAGCAAACTACTTTCACAAGGTTCAACGGACAGAAACAAATTGTACTTGAGTTCTTGTCTCTTACATATATTACATTTTTTTTAATATAAAATACCCACTGTTGAGTCAAACTAACTTATTAAGCCGCATCAAATAAACCCAACTGAAGAAGATTTGGGTCAACCAAACCAATAAACAAAAGTAATACAAATACATACACCAAATTGGTCACTGCACAGTGATGTCATGCATTAAATGTGACAGGTGGTGGTCCTGTTGATTACATTTTGAACTTAGAGATTATTCGTATTCTCAAAATGAAACATTTAAAATATATTGGGAATCATGTTTTTAGAAGTATAAATGTTCTCTAGAGCGCCTTACAATTAAATTGTGCTATTCCCTACTGTGCGAATATGTATATGAAAGATCTAATAAGTGAACTAATTATTTGTTTATCAATTACTTCTAGTGTTCTCTGAATTGGTAAGTAGTTTTGTGGTTAAATTTCTTGGTAATTAATTATTAGCACTAAGCTTATTGCAAAGGAATTCAAATTTGTTAAGTCCAAACTGTAAACAAAAGGACCAGCACTTGTCAAATTTGTGAGGTTAAGGCGTTTCATACAATGGTCAATTGAGCTGTTTTGCCTTTCTGATATAGGGTTACTGTGCCCTAATTCATCTTAGCACCTCTATTCATCCCACCCATTTGAACACATTAGTAGGAGTAGTGTCTGCTATCTCTATTCAACGTATTAGTTCAAATGGTAGGATGAATAAGGGTGCGTTGTACTCAACTTTTCGCTTCATTCAAACGCAAGTATTTTACATTTTCCAAATCATACTTTATATGGAACTGTTCCTAAGGTACGAAGAAAAGATATTAATACCTATTTAAGCGCAATCCAATCACTGTCGAGTTATCAGCGAATTAGTGTGACAACCTGACTAATGAGATGAATAAGGGCTCGTCTACTCTAGGAAGGTTATGCCATTACTGTTCATATCGTGAAGCTTATCCCAGCCCGGGCCAAGTGTCATATACCATTCGACTCAGTTTGTAGGGATCGAGATATATTTATATCCTCTAGAGTAATCTCTTCCGATCGTGGCCTAGGAACACGAGGGCTTGATTCTAGCGACCGAGGCGTACTAGAGCGATTATTGGATGAATCGTGTGGTTTTGTTGAGGTAACTGCGATTAACTGACTGCTTTCTCGACATGCGGGATTGGAGTTCTTACGACGTGCTTCGGTAGCATCACTGTAAAAAATATTATTGTAAATATGTGTCGATGGTTGGAAAATGTTTAATTACCCATCGATGGAACGGCTGGAATTGATTTGAACCGTACTGACGCTTCCGGATGGCTTACCATCTCTTCTCAAAGCAGCTGCTACATCTGGTACACTGTTTGCTGTAGAAAATAAAGGACGATGTTCCCTCTGTTCACGTCCAGCTCCTGGTCTTAAGGTTGGACAGAGAATGGGCAAAAATCGAAAACGAAAAACGCAGTTTTTCTCCACACCGTGTGTTAGATCTTCATAAAAATCAATCAGCTTATGTAGAATGTTGTGACAGTACTGCTGATTGATTTTTGTGAATCAAACAGACGGTGTGGAAAAAACTGCTTCTTTCGTTTTCGATTTTTGCCCATTTTCTGTTCAACCTCAACATTGCACCGCATACGGGAGATCCACAAGATCCCCTAGTACCGGAAAAGAAGTGTCGTTCATTTGACCGGGTACATCCAAGAGTTGAGCAATTTGAAACATTTTCTTAGGACGCGCTTTACTGTGACCTTTTGTGAGCCTTTGTTTGGTCCGCACGCAACGAATGTGATCATTAAACATAAACTTTGCCGAAAGTGGTGTTCGATTGTTCGCATCATTGCGATGAATAGTTAAATGCAAACATCTCGAGTCTTCTTTATCTCCGTTGACTTCCACGTCCTGCTGCAGGAAGAATCCAACGAATTTGGAAACACCCCATTCTAATCGTTTACTGTCTGGTTCAACCAGGATGGGCTGCAGAAATCGACGATATTTTGTACCATCATGACGGTGCATGCTATTAGGTCGCTGTTATCAATGCTTGTCTGGAATTATCAATGCTTTTACACCAATCAATCTTTTTCTAGTAGTACAAAACGCATTGCTTAAATTCAGCGCTTTATCTACCTGTACACACTGGCTTAGGTTTGTCAGTGACAGTTGAGTTTCTTTTTCCCCGGTAATACTTTGGCACATCCTTCGCAAAATAAAGAATACACGAATGGCGCGACCTGCCTTTTCTACTTCTCCGTAGGGTAATCGCCGAGTAAAGCTGATTCCGGTGTTTCAGTAGGTGGTAGCAAAATATTTGAATAGTTGCAAAAAATTCCCCATTCAGAGTGGATTTGACCATTTCGTTGTAACTAGCGTAAAACAATTGCATTATTGATAGAAGCACTTAAGCGAACAATGAATTAACTAATTATTACTCACCTTTAAAGAATTCAGAAATATTTCCTCCGATTTGTAAAAGTTCCTGAGAGCGTTCATGTTCTGATCGCGCATACTGTTCCATTTTCACCAAACTCATCGAGTGATGGCTACATCGAGAAAATGTTTTGAACAACTTCGATTTTCATGTTCCCCTGGGCCCTGACAGGACGGTAGTCGGTAGCTCACGCTCGATTCCGTCATGTCATCAGGTAACCAAGCAACAGAAGTTGTGACGGCAGGACCGGGTTAATCAATAATATAATAACTTCAAAAACCTTGTCACTTCATGAAAATATGCCACTAGAAAGTATGTGAGGTATGCCTGAAAATGTAGAAAAACAGAGTGGAAAGTCTAATTTCTCCCTTCTGGGGAGCACATACTAGTTTAATTTTGTGAATACTCTACATCATCCCCATACGGCATTGGTATATGCATTTGACACTAGACCACCGACTCCATAGAGCACTTGACAATCTGTAACTCTGTTATGTGGTTTTCGTTTGAGGCGAAACTGAGTCAGTTCCTAACCCCAACTGCTGTCAAAATGTATGAACTGACAGCGGTTGGGGTTAGAACCTGACTCAGTTTCAGGTTCAAGCGAAATCGCCATTAGTGTGTTAAACGATTTGTTTTCCTCCACCTGCCATAGGTGGAGAAAAATCGAAAATAGCTTTTCGGTCGTATTGTTTTCATGATGGAAACTGACCAACCGCTATTGTACGTCTCCGGAATAAGTTTTAGAGTGACATAGAGTATTTCAACAACATTATAAATACTATAGACGAGGTAGTTCAAACGTTTACATTGGCTGACAGTTTTATATATGACAGCTGGAGGAAAACAAACCCTAATTAGTGTGTGTGAAATGATTAGCATAGAACTGTATAGTTTTCGTAGCCATGACCTACATACGCTCCTTTATATTTGGCCACGAAGAGGCCCATCGCATTCCCAATTTTCTGTTTGCTATGCAATAGCATATACTTTCTGAAGGTGTTCCATATTTTACTTTTTTGTATCAAGTGCTTCGTTACGATCATTCCACTAAATATCACGGTGTAGATTCGTGCAAGGGTACTCCAAGGCCCCAGTCGTCCCTACGTAACATCTGAAGCTACTGCATCTTTATTAACTGGTTGTATACGGAATATCATGTACAACAGAGGCTATCATCGTTGAATGTTTTTTGTGATGTTGATGACCAGGAACAACGGACACACATGCTCATGTTTGGTTCGTGTCGTGAATTCCGGAACATCGCATACTTTTTCTTATAATCATGTTGGCAAACAATTTTAACGCTTTCAATTGATCTGTAGAAATGGCAACAAGTAGCTGATTTTGCTTGCATAAGAACGAGAGCAAAGAATTTTTCTTCTTGGGATGGACAGCAACTAACGTTTCATTTATATCTACTCCGTGGCATTTTCGGGAGCTGCACAGAATGTAGCGAACGACAAACTGGCATCTTATAATGATTTACACTATTTCAATCCAACGAGCGTTGAAATTTACTAGTAGTAAATATATTTAACAAGTTAAAAAATCAAGTGAAAATCAAAATATTAAAAACTAACCTAAATCTAACAAACTTGGACCTGATGGATGACAGAGCAAAAGCTATGAATAAAAACTAGCATTTGCTCAAGATAAGTTTACTCTGCTCGATTCTGAGCAAAGTAAACTCTCGTAGCATTTGCTCAACTTGGTATGAATAAATCTTTACTTTACTCAGCTTGGACTGTAGCAAGTTCGAAATTCGAACATAGCTTTTGCTCTGTCAGCAAATTGTCAAAATTTGCCAGGGATGCCAGGTGCGAAGATTAATCTGTTTCACAGATTTTCAATATGCTGTACAGATTTTTAAAATTGAGCAATTTCCTGTTCTGTTATAATGCACAGACTAGCATTCTTCATTTTTTTTACCTCGTACTAAACCTAAAAAAAGTCGCGACTTCTTGTTTTGAGACAAACTTTTACGTTTTCCTTAACATAGATTTTTACATATGCTGCGCACAGATCTCAAAAAATATTACCAGGCATCCCTGAAATATGTTTCTCCAGGTTGAAAATTTAATTGATTTATCACTAGGGTTCGTCGCGGTGCGGATGTGGGCGGTAAATGGATTGTCCGCACCGCAGCCGCAAAAAAATAATAAAACCGCACCGCTTACCGCAACCGCACTTTATTTACCGCACCGCACCGCGCGGTAATGCGGTAAATGCGGTAAAATTTTTATATTTTTAAAAATAGTGTTGAAAAATTGTATATTTGTGTAACCATATATAATACAATGTTATTCTTATTCACACGAAATTTAACTTTAAGAGACTTTTCAGAATGTAATGTTCATGAAAAAAATCAACTTTTACTTTTTCTATTAATAAAATTCCGTACATTTTAAGGCAAACATTATACATTCAAAAACGTTCTACTGCAGTAATAGGAAAACTTTAATTTTAGCAACCCTTCAGTTAATTGAAAAATGTGGAATAAAAATGTAATAAGAAATGAAGTTGCATATTTTTTTCTTTAAATTTTCATATTTTCAATGCTTTTGACATATGAAAATGAAATGGATGATTTTCGCATTTACGTAGTTAACCACCTTTCGTTCATACTATGTTGCGTTTCGGCTTCGCCTCATCAGAAACCGACACTAACACATTGTCGGAATAGATTAGCGCCGGCTTGACGCAAATCCCTTAAAACTAAAACACACTATGTGTTTCAATCAAACGACTGATCAAACGTGATGTCCCGTTCGAGCAGAAGTTCTGTTTATGCCGATGAGACACAAGTGAAGCCGAAACTTGTCTTGGCTTAGCAGGCCTATGCGAAAGCACTATGCTATATTTCACCCTAAGGAGGAAAATTTGGTAAAACCAAAATTTCTCACTAGGGTGAAAATTTGTTGGTAAAAACCAGTCTTTGTACAGGAGGGCACAAATCCTTATTTCATACTATGTTGCGTTTCGGCTTCGCCTCATCAGAAACCGACACTAATACATTGTCGGAATAGATTAGCGCCGGCTTGACGCAAATCCCTTAAAACTAAAACACACTATGTGTTTCAATCAAACGACTGATCAAACGTGATGTCCCGTTCTGATGAGGCGAAGCCGAAACGCAACATAGTATGAAATAAGGATTTGTGCCCTCCTGTACAAAGACTGGTTTTTACCAACAAATTTTCACCCTAGTGAGAAATTTTGGTTTTACCAAATTTTCCTCCTTAGGGTGAAATATAGCATAGCACCTTTCATTCTTAAAGGAATTTTACCACAAAAAAATTAAAGTCGAAATACCAATACTTCTATATAGTAGCGCATATATTCCAATACAGTGAAATAAAAACATATTGTATTTCATCAATAAAATTGCTCTATACATTACATCTAATCAGGAGTCCGGTCTCAACCGGTACAGAATTAATGAATATTAAAAAAAAACTGCAAAAAATGTATGATTTGTAGCATACAGCAGAAATGATTTTTAAAAATAGGGGGTTTTACGGACAAAATATCCCAAAACTCTAACTTCCGCATTCTTCAAGAAACAGATGTATTATCATTCAAAAACTAAGATTGCTCCCTTCAAAAATGTATGAAGTGTAATTTTCTAAAGGCTAGTTCGAAAGTTCTAGCATTTAACGTATTTTCCTATAATATTTTCCCAAAGAGCCAATGGCAAAAACTTCAATTGAAGAGAACGGGAGTCAAACTATGTGGTATTTGGCAAAAAAAGCTACAAAATAGTCTTAACTGAAAAATATTAGGACCTTATATGGTAGAAAATTATAGTAAATTTGAATGTCAGTACGCGAAAAAAAGTTATGTAGCATACTTTTTGAGAAAGAGTCCCATAAAATTGACTGCAGAAAAATTCACATTGAATCTACACAGCAATCAAAGAAGATAGAAACACAATGTTGATGAACGAATAATAGAACAATCATCCTAATTTGGACCCCGCCTTATTTTGGACGCTTTCATACATTTGTATCCTTTACTGCCAATTACTCCAAATTCGTTTGGTTTGATAAAGATAATTATATTCTTTGGGTTGTGTTTAAGTCCCAGCATAATTAATTCATCTATAATTCATTTAAATTAGTCGAAATTCACAGTTGAAAAATTGATATCGAAAACGATTCATAATTCCACGATTTCCAACAGAAATTGAGAGAAGTGATGCGCTTTTAAATTGGATTTAAGAGCAAAAATTTATTGTTTTTGAATGATCTAATAATTTTGTCTCTATTTCGATCTTGCATTTTATGTATTTGAAATGGTTAGTTTGTGATGTTTTACTTAGAAGTATAAAATAACTAGTCCAAAATATGTCGTAAAAATAATAGCGTCAACATATTTCGGACACAGCTAGATTTTCTTTCATTATAGCAGTATGTTTATCAATTTAGAATAATAAAAATTATCACTTTATCAATTATTTTTTTGCGGTGCGGTTGCGGTAAAACCGCGCGGTAAAAGCTCTTTCCCGCACCGCATCTGCGGGAAAAAGTGTCTCACCGCACCGCAGATTTTGCGGTGCGGGTGCGGTAAATACCGCGCGGTTGCGGTAATTACCGCAACCGCGACGAACCCTATTTATCACTATCGTGACAAAATTAGTTTAATAAATTCCAATTTTTTACGGATATTTTATATGAAAAACATTAATGAAAATCTTTTCCTTCGATACTTCGCCTAGTCTAATCAAATATATGTAGTTAACCGTAATCACCTGCAGATGAAAGAATCAGCACCCTAAAATAGTCATACGACAGATTCCGATGGTCACAAGTGAACCGGGCTAGAATTAGCTATTTGCTGGGTTGATACAGGTTTTTACTACTACTAGCAGATGCTTCGATGTCAACTGTAGATGTGCTACAGAGGAAAAATAAAATCTTTCAAAAACGTGAAGGATTATGAAATTCGTTCAACCTTCACTACCAACAACCCGTCGATTATGCTCGTGAAGTATCATCTAGTGTGTACGTTAAGCTGTGGTTAGAAGCATGGGGCAGATACCGCAATTCTAATAGTGCAACTTTTTTCAATTTTCTGTATGTAATTGTATTTTATCAATTCTGAGATCACTCCCGGAGAGCCCCCTGGATAAGCTACTTAGCGGAACACACAGAAGCGTTGAAATTATAACTGTTGGTTGTGCATTTAGCTTAGCAAAAATGGGCTGCTATATGGATGTTATTAAACGAAGATATGATCACTATGCAGAACTTCGGCCAAGATGATGAGAAAACTTGTCATGGAAACTAGCGATATTTTAACTTAACTTGATAAGCCCTACCCTGTTGTGTATGCATGCGTGTATGTGTAGCATAATTACACCCTAGATGAAAAAAACTATTTTTCCACAATAACACCTAAACTGCCTATAATCGTAAATCAGTTTCATGTAGATAGGGAATTCCATAGAACATGGGACTGAATTACGAATAGGGGCAGTACAGTTAAACTAACTTAGGGTACTTGAAATTATTGAAACAAAACAAACAATTATTGTAATTTAACACAAATAAAAGTTTTCTCTTAAAATTGAAAAAAACAAAATATTTGGTTATTGGATGAAAGGTGGAATTGCATATCGCCTATGTTTTTCGCGTTAAATATTAGTATGTTTCAGTTGCTTCTGGCACAGGATAATCATTTTGCGGCTCATTTATTCCTTCTTCCGTGTGCTAGTTTGTCTTTTTTCAAACTCGGCTGTTGCTTACTTTAATTGATTGGCAATTTTTTTTACTAACACTCCAAAACGTTTTATTTATTGCGTGTTGATGGACTCTTAAAATTTAGGGGAGACTGAGGAGACTTGATCCCCGGGGAGACTTGATCCCATCATTGTAACTCAAAGGCGGATCAGAATACATTAATCGAATATACTATAAAGTTGCGTAGTTTTATCTAAACATAAATTTCATTAACACAGAAAAAAGAAATTGGACTTTTGTGTAACCGAATTTTTACCGATTTAAAAAAAGTCTCAGAAGAACTGAAGAAGATTTCTTTTTCAAATTTTCAAACTTTTATAAAATTGATAAAATCACCTACTACATACTCTACTTTTGCATACAGAATTACAGGAGAATGTCAATTATATGAATACGTTATGATTGAGCTGATTCTTTTGTTCAATTATATTTTTGCTAAAGTTTGCTGAAATAGATGCTATGGGTTGACTTGATCCCTTCAAATTCGTGGAGATTTGATCCCCTTCGCCATACTTCCTACACACCACTGAAAATAACCAAACTCACACCAGAACAATTGGAGTCATTGTTGTCATAAAAAAATGTCAAAAATGAACGATTCATCATAAAGAAACATAACTGTAATTGTTTACTACAGTATACGTAGCAACCATTCATCCCACATTTGACGTTCCTCAACCATAATAAAGACACCTTTCAAATAATTGCACGGAGATTTGGGGAATTCGTAAAAAAATCAGGTGAGAGATGCGTAATATGTAGTAACAAAAATAACCATATCTAATCATAACAATTTAATCAATACTACAATCCATTTATAAAATTGAATGGCGTAATGTACCCGTTTTTGCCCTAATAAGAAGGGTACCACATTATTACTACAATAAGTTTGTTATTTCAGCTTCTTTGATTTGTTATTAAGGTCCATTTTTTATTTCGATTATAGAGGTTTTAACGTTAAGGTCATTCGCCTCTTATTAAGGGCCAATATAATGACAAAATTGTCTTGAGAATGGTGAAAATTTTCTGTTTGAGCGCAGCAAAATCTCTAATCAAGTACCCCCATTATCGCAATACCATTTGGCTTCAGATGGGTAGGATGATAGTAGAAACAGGGCAAAAACAGGCTTATTACCCTACATGCTCTTTTAAACACGTTTTCATAAAGGAATCAAGTGTCCCCAAATTAGGGATCGAGTCTCCACTAATCTAAGAATTTTCCATTTTTTTTTGTTGTTTTCCAGAAATGCTCATAGCTCATGTCCAGTATAATATTACCATGTATTTTTTTAATGATTATTGGTCATCCCTAGAAACAATATAAAACTACAAAAAAGCATAGTTTTTTATCATTCCACGGAGTTGGATTGAAAAATAAAAAAGGGGATCAAGTCTCCTCAGTCTCCCCTAAATTTTATAAAACAAAATTGTTGATAAAAGCTGTAGTACTCGGAAACACTGAAAGTACCATGGGCCAACAGCGACATTGCTTTTTGCTGCCGTTTTTTCTTCATATTAGGTTGTTACAGTACAAGGCGGAACTGGAAGTACTCTGGAGGAAACTGGGAGAAAATCGTTCCTGATTATCTTCTTCTTTTTTTCTTCTTTTGGTAGCAAACCGGAATGAAAAGGAGCAAGCATTTTCGGCCCCAGAGTAACTTCCGTGTACTGAAACAAACCTATTATTTGATCTGGCCGGTTGTGTTAGCTTGACAGTGCCAACAAGTTCTTAGAGTTAAGCTTAAAATTTTTGAAATCTAGGGGATTGCAGTCTTAAATTCTAATGGGAATATTGTTTAGTTATCTTGAAACTAGAAATAAAGATCATATACAAAATATATTAATCGTCAAGACTAAGGGAGGCAATTAGGAACATTTTTAAAGACTGAAAATACAATTTGACATTTTGTGACAAGAAAAATTATTTGATTTAACCACTAGAACTAGGAGAAACACTGTTCTGTATTTTTTAAGCAAGGCAAAATATACTCTGGAAAGACATTCACAAGGGTGATTTAATAGCAGAGATCGTATCAGGGACAGGGAAAAGATAGCGTACAATGATACCACGGCCAAGAATACAAATTTGCAGCATTCTGGCACACGGAAATCTCACCCAGTACATCATGACCCGGAACGCCAACTGGTTCTCCTTGGACTCGCTGGGAATGCTTCTAAGAGCCCAACGTACAGGCCATTGTTAGCATTCGGTTTCCAGGAAACGCTTGAGTTAATTAACAGTAGTAGCACCTGAGTACTTCGATTCGATTAATAATATTAGGGTTAAAGGGATAATGGTACACCCAGGGCCGCAGAGAGAAAATACGGGCCCGGGGGGGGGGGGGGGGGGGGGGGGGTCCAACGTACGGGCCCCCACCAATGTGTATTGCCTGAGTACAAAAAAGTCAATGTTTGAAATCCATTGGAGTTCACTGATATTATGTATAGTACAATGAAATTTTATATTTATGTACCATTTTTTTGCTCTAGTTGTTTGTAGTGCCAATGAAAAAAAAACGTAGAGTTTTTTATACTTTGGGAGTTTTTAATACCTCTTCAACAGTTTTGGTGACTTTTAAAAGCGCCATTTTTGTTAATAGTATTTACAAAAGTAAGGAAATGGCAAGATTAAAGATGTAGTTATCACAAAAAATATTAAAAATATCTAAACGGCGATCAACGGCAAAAGGTAAAAAACAATAGGAAAACTAAATATTAAAAGAATGTACAAAAGAGCTAAAAACAACAAAATCAACCAAATAAACAAATTAATGTCAATTGTTAAAAAATGTTTAATCGAGAAAAACCAAAATAAACTATAAAATTTCACCATTTGTTCAATAATGTTCGACTTTTTTAATCTTCGCCATTTGTTTTTCCTGTCTCCTGCTTACCTTTATCAATTGAAAGCAGGAAACTAGAAAAACAAATGGCGAAGATTAAAAAAGTCGAACATTATTGAACAAATGGTGAAAATAGTAAAAAATCGATAAGAATGTTGGAATTTTTTTTAGAATCAATGAAAATAAATAAAAACTACTAAAAAGAATAATAATATAGAAAACATTAATATAAAAAATGCATAAAACTGAAAAACTCGATAAATCAAGAATAATAAAATTTATTTAACATTAAAAACAAAACATATTTAAAGCAATAGAAAAAATAAATAAAACGCTAAGAATGCATAAAACTAGAGGAGTAGGGGAACACGGGGCTATTCGGACCTACTTAAGCAAATCGCCCTTTTAGGTGGATAGATGTGAAAAAAGTTACCGGTCAAAAGTTCTAATTGTTAGTTTGAAACCTCAGCTACATTTTGGTGCCATAAAAGGTTCATTTTCACCACTCAATGGCAGCGCTAGTCGACGATTTGCAAACCTCTACGTTTTTACATCCTTTTACAATGTAGGGGTAATTCGGACCTCCCTACGGGGCAATTCAGACCATCATTTTTCTTTATTTTTTTTACAACGGAATTAAGTTTACCTGTGAATTAGATACAAGAAACACTCCTTAAGAAGCAAAAAAAAATTGCTTTACAAAAACTTAAGCTGGTATGTCACAACTGTCTATTGGCAGCCCATGTATTTCTTTGCTGTGGCGTGTGCAATGGTATGCGCAGCCGCAAGCCGCTGAACGGTGATTGACAGAATAGGGGGTCCGAATAGCCCCGTACGTTCATATCGCACAAAAGTGGTGAGCGTCTCGAAAATATCTGTGTTTTCACCCAAACAAAAATTATTCCATAAAATAGGAGCCTCAAGCTTTCCAAAACACTTATTTTTATTTTTTATTTTTTCACTTTTATTTGTAGCTTTAATCACGGTTTTTCCATTATAATGATTTTTGTTTTGAGAATGACAAAACAACGAAACACGTTGCATCTCCTTTCTACAACGAACAAAGAATCAACTTCAACTGTCAAAATTAATGTTTCAGAACAGCGGTGCCACGAATATATACGATAGTCTGATAGTTTTGCTATTTTCTGAGAAATCGAGGGGGTCCGAATTACCCCCACTGTCTTAATAACCCCGGGTCCCCCTATAAATAAAAGACAAGAATAAAATAACTATAGAGAAATTAAAAAAATGGACGAACTAGAAAATTTTGAAAAACTGGAAAATTGAAATGATAAAAAGACGAAAAAGTAAAGGAAATTGGAAGTATTGAACAAAAACGGAGCAAACAGACAAAATGGAAAACAAAAAATAGTAGAAAAAAGCCAACGTGGTATATTATAGAAACACAAAAATGAAGATATTAACACGAAAAAAATTAATAAAATGGATATTATTTAAAGAATAGAAAAACCACTAGAAATGAAATTTGAAATAAATTCAAACAACGAACTAAATGTAAAATTAAGAAAAAGTGAGCATAGTGATAAGAAAATAAATCAAATGGTTTTTTAGGAAAATAAAGAAAAATCCAATGTTAACGTATAGGAAGATGTCAATAGAAGAAGTACTTTCCAAGTAGGTGAAATGGAAAACATGAAGAAATAACAATAACGAATTAAATCTTAAGAAAAAGGTATAAAAAATAAATAAAATTATATTAAATGAACAATGGGAAAAAATAAAACTACGATAAACGGAAAGCTAAAAATTAGAAAATGAGAAGGAAAATATGAGAAATGTAAAAAATTAAACAATAAGACAAATTGGAATAAATTTGAATAAGTAAAATTGCTTTTGGAAATGCAAAAAATATGAGAAAATAGGAAATAGAAAAAGGCTATGGCAAGAATAAATATAGTAAATAGACAAATTCTAAAAATTAGATGAAGTGACAAGAGAAATAATTAAAAAAGCAGGGTATTAAAATATGAAACAATAAGAAAAAAATAAAGAATGCAGAATTTTCTCGAAAAATTGCGAATAAAGTTAAATAACAGAGAAAAAACTATAAATTAAAGTAAGTGATAGTGATAGCAATAGAAAAAAAGCAAAAGTAAGGAACGTTAAAAGATGGATAAAATAAAAGTATGCAAATAGATAAAAAAGGCAGAATCTTACAATTGTAGAAATACAAATACAATCCACAACTTGAAAAAATAGATCAATGAAATTTTAACAAAATAAAAGCACTCCTTCTTTCTGTGCCGTTCACATTTAGTTGCATGTTTTTGCATTTGTTTATAGTTTTGTTGATTTAGTTGGATGTAGTGATTGGTTTTCTCGGATATTCACAAAGAATCCAAAAGCACCAGCCACTCTCGCTGTGAAGGATAACCCGAGCTTTGCTCTGTTCCTCAATAAACCAGCACGGGGTGTGAAATCACACTTCAGTTTCTTTCGAGAATCTTTGTGAGGAACATTAATCCATTGAAGCGAAAGTTCAATGGGGTAAAGTAAACCCAAATGGCTCTTTTAAAATATTTGTCAACGCCAAGAGGGGCCCTCCTTAACAATTAGGGCCTGCACGCAAAATTGCAAAATAATCCAATGGATTCTTCCGGACTAATTCGGATTTACCTGAACGAAGGAATTCGCCTCCGAAAACCGGCGTGGCAACCCTAAGCAGGGTTTTTTTCTTTCAATAATTACTTCCGATACTAATCCAGCGCTTTCGAAGATTGGAAATTTAATAAAAAAAAATCGATTTAAGATTGGCGAAATTTGAAGACAACCTCATGACTTCTAATCAAACCATTTAATTGTTTAACCCTTACAAGTCTGATCATATTTTTGTTTCGATTATAGACATTTTAAACTTAAGGTCATTCGCTTCTTCATTCAGGTTAAGAATTTTCCTATAACAAATCTCTATTCCTGTGTGCGGGGTTGGGATTCGAACCCAGGTGAGCTGCGTACATGACATTCAATGTACAAATTCCGCTATGCCCGCTCGAGTCTGATCTTGTTTCGATACGAGAATTAGGTTAGTATAAACATAGTTGATATCAAATATGCAGTAGTTTAGAATTTTCGCTATTCTAGTTATCTCATACACAAGATATTGAATTTTTAATTGTATTCTCAAATAAATTTTTGTCGAAAAGGTATTTGTCAAAATTTTAGTTTCTATTAAAAATCCGGGCCCCCTTCAAAACTCCAGGCCCGGAGGAAAACACCCCGCCCCCCCCTCTCGGCGGCCCTGGGTACAACCAAGTTTTTTACGCGGGGGATACACGTTAACTGCGTTAATTCGAAAATCCGCGTAATAAACCGCGTGAGATTGATAATCAGCATAAAAAACCCGCAACAAAAGATTTTTGGAAGTTTTTTTGCGCGGATTTCGCAATTAACACGGTTTTTGCAAAAATAATTAAGACCTTTTGAATGCAAAAGACTTAGATTTTCGGAAAAACGGAAGAGACGGGCCTTAAAGACAAACAATATGGATATTTTTGGAATGATCTTGACGAGCAGGTGCCAGAAATCGATTTTTGACGCCATTTTGAAATCCAATATGGCGATTTCCGGCTTAGCGAATTTCTCTATAATTCAATCAATACAGATATTTTCGGAATTGTCTTGACGAGTAGGAGACAAAGGTCGATATTTGACGTCATTTTGAAATTCAAGATGAGGACTTCCGGTACATCGAAATTCTCTATGAACTAATCAATATGATTTTTTCAATTGACGCCGTTATCCCGCATACACGCAGAAAAAAGTAATGTTAATTTAAAAAAATTTGAATTATAATCAACTATTTTCCTATTTGTTCTATGGCTTATGCATTTCTTGTTGAAATAAGATTTGTTTTCGTTAGTTACAAAACAAATTAATGTTGTTTGCGTTTTTTGACAGGATAAATCATCTAATGAAAATAATGCGGATAAACCAATTTAATGAAAATACAATTTTTGTGTCGAAATCATAACAATTTTATTTGTTTTGACGAAGTGTGTTACCTTGATTCAAACATAAATCAAGTATCATCAATAAAGCTGATATATTTGCAATAAAAGAACTGGTTACGGAAATAGCTTGTAAATTTGTTCAAATCAATAAACATTCTAGTTAAAATAAATAAGAATACTTTTGAAATGTTGGTAGATTTAATTTTTTTTTTGCGTTGTATTTTTCAACGGATTTTGTTCAACAAAATTCTTTATTATGAGCATTTCTAAAACAGTTTCGAGGACACCAACTTTCTACCTCGTCAGTATGAAAAGTTAATTTTTCTATTTCAATCATAGTAAGCCATGCCTAATTTTAATTTTTATCAGATTGTGGAGAATATTCATACAAACAATCAACCAAGTAAGCTGTTTCCTAATCGTTACACGTTAAAATGAAAAGGAACAATAACAAACAATTGTTTTGAAACAATATAAAAAAAATATTTCAAAAATATAAATAGCCGCATGGAAAAAGTACTGCTATTGATGTAAATTGTTTTATTTGTTATCGTTACCAGTATGTGTTTAATTTCAATAGAATTTGAACAATTGAAAATAAACTTTATTCTTTTTCATTCCAAAAACCAAAAACAGTTGTTTTCAATAAAGTTTGACGTAGAATCATTATTTTACTGGCGTTTTGAAATAATATTTTGGTTTTTAATTTTAACTACGACATATTTTCCTGCGTGTAAAGACCATGGATAATCTTCCAAAACTTCCTCGAATATAAGAACTAACATAAACTAGCGAAACGCAAAATATTTTTATATGTTCACCCAGAAGAGTGCGGTGAGAATTTCTTTTTGACTCACGATCCCTGCGTCGAACAAGTAGTTGCTTTCCGTAACGCTTAAAAGTACTGTTTATTTCACTTTACAGGGCTGGTAAAAGCTGGAAAGAAAGCTACCAATGGTTTAAAACTTGACTACCAGGAGCCCAATCAACATGGTAACCTGCTGAAGTGCAAACGAGCCCGCGTTATTTACGATAGCGATTATGTGTAACAAGATCGGCACCCACTCGCCAAGACCATTCCGAAAATGCCCATATTGATTGGGTTATAGAGAATTTCGCTAAACCGGAAGTCCCATCTTGGATTTCAAAATGGCGTCAAGAATCAATTTCTGGTACCTACTTGTCAAGACCATTCCGAAAATACTCATATTGTTGAGTTTTGGGCCACAAATTGTCTTCCAGATCCGTCTCTTTCGTCTTTCCGAAAATCTTCTAAGTCTTTTGCATTCAAAAGGACTTATTTTTTGCAAAGACCGTATTAGTTGCGAAATCCGCGCAAAAAAAACTGCCAGGGACTTATATATATATATATTTTTTTAGAAAAATGTAAATGTCTGACGTATACGATTCCTGTACCACCACACCCCTTCCCACAATGTTCATGTGGACTTTTTGGGTTTTTGTCAGTAATTTCATAAAAACTAAAAAATATGGATTTTATTCAGGATTTTCTCAAAAATGTTCGACTACTTTAATGCTGGCTGTGACCCGATGGACTGCATGAAATTCGTCCAAACGTTGTGCACAGAATTTTAAAGTTGTTTTTAGTGTTAGTGAAAGATATTTCAGTTCTGAAAAAACCCGACCAAGAAATTTAAAAGAAAGTAGGATTTCCCATACAAATTTCAAATGTAATGGGGTATACCAGGCCGTAATTAATCGAGTTAAAATTTTGCAGTTATTTGAGACTCCAAAAGAAACCAAAAAAACGTTGTTCGGATTGGAGATTCTTTGTCGCAAAACCTTTTTAATTCTATTAATTTATAAAAATCGGCTAAACATTTCAAACAGAAACATTTATGTAGAACCGCCAGTATGCGTAGATTATTCTACGTCAAAAAACTGGTCTTGATTAATGATTATAGTAATAACAGACGATTAGTAACATGTCAAAACAATTAAATTCCCCAAATTCACTTAACCAACTACACAAAACAAATTTCGGAACATGTTCAGCCTTTTAATACAAACCGGTTTGGTTAAAGCGACTGCACTATATAATCATCATATCGAAACCTTCTTGTTCGGAGTGCATGTATTTTTTTTAAATTCCATGTGGCATTTTAAAGAGTTTTCATTTGCAGACCGAATGCGATAAAATTTATTTTTAAAATGTTGCCGATAATTGTTTACCGATGGTGTGTACACAGAACGCATGGATTACTGATTAAATAACTAAAAAAAAAGATTTTATGTTTAAAATTTTTCTACCTTTTGCTTAGCATTCGCTGAGCATTTACTCACGATTTGTAACTTTATTCTTACCAAATCAGATGTTCGAAAAGCAAATGCTCAATTTAAGAAAGCAACTGTCAAAGCAAAGTTTTATTCATACCATTTTGAGTAAATGCTCAACGCAGCTGCTCGACTGCTCGAATCTCAAGAAGCTGAGCAAATGCTAGTTTTTATTTATACGGCTTATTGTTGCATTACTGTTGAACTTCCCACACATGATGCGAAAAAAGGGTTCCCGACTCTACCACCATACTCTATTCCCTCCTAATCAATTCCTCTGCATAATCCGAACAATGACCATCTAGTAAATCGAGCGATTCTCCCGTTCAACAACCCACAAAGGCGAGATGAACCATGATCGGTCTTAGCCTTCTAGTAGACAAAACAAAAACACCCCAAGCTTAGCACATACCAACCCCCCTCCCCCCCACACACACACACACAGGGTTAAAGACTATACTCCCACGCAAGCCTGACTAAATTCTCTCGAACCTCCTTGAGGTTGGACAGAGAACGGGCAAAAATCGAAAATGAGAAAAGCATTCCTCCCCCACACCGCGTGCCAGATCCCCACAAAAATCAATCAGCTTATGTAGAATGTTGTTACAGTACTGCTGATAGACTTCTATGAAGATCCGTCCCAGACTCCAGCCCACTCTCTGTTCAACCTCAACCAGTTTATCATTTCACATGAGTTCCGCTTAAGTAAAGTTGTGGCAAATTGGGTAATCTGTAATCAGAAAACTCATTTTTTATTATCATCGACACGTTGGCTATGTTTAGACGAGAGAGATTTCTTTTGTTTTATAATTTGTAAAAGTTATATAACGATTTGTGAAAATTTCCAATATTTACGTTATTTTTTATCTATTAGGGACCATAAACATGGAATAAATTAACATTTTGCAAATACCTCTTGACCAAACATAGCGGTGTGTTTTCTTAACAATTGGAGAAAAATTATTGAAATCGGACCAATACTTCCATGAAAAACCTTACTTGACTGCTTCAAAAACACTACTTTCATCACGAAAATGTACTTGGCTTTGAACATTTTGCTCTCTCTCTGTTGAATCCGGGCCTGTTTTGGCGCCACACCCACTTTGCTTTCAGAACGAGTTATACGTTCACTGTCGAGTCGAGTAGCACAACTTTTAGCTCCAGTCCCCTAGGTAATTCTCATCACCTCCATAGCTTGTAAGATCGATGAAAAACCTTGGTTGAAAATACTGACTGCCAAATAATTCACAACATTGACCACCTGTCTGCCAGAATTTATGCATGTGTTTTGACGCTAAGGAACAGACATTCACTATTCAGAGACTCAATGATGTTTTGGGTGTGAGCTCCTAAGCATCTTTCTAATAAATCATTAGATGATAGACTTTCGTAGATGTTCGAAAGTTTCGTTTACTTCAGCCTAACGCCACTTGCACCAACTGTCCTCGCCGGGGGGAACATTTTGAGTGTAAGGGGTTTTCGCTCGATGACGAGCAGTGTTCGAGGGAAGCCCAGATTGCATTCCGCATATGTTACACAGAATGTGAGTTTCTCCGAATCACCAGCCCATAAAATTTTGTTAGCTGGCCGATTGATTTGTCAGTTAACTTTCCTTTTGCGTTCCCATCGATACTTTTGTTTTCTCTCTTCAGTTTTGTAATCTCGTTCTCAAACGCTTCTCAACATGTCCGGCGCATTTGTTCTTCAGTACGATAATCTCGTCCCGCAAAAAAAACCAAGAAACCATTCACAGACGCTGACATACACACAAACCGTCAAGAATGGACCGGTGAATTCTTTAAACAATGATTTTTCCATAGACGAGTGATATCGTGGTGCGCCGCGTTTAGTATCTCAGAAACGGCCGGAGATGTGTACGTTTGGGTTCCCAGAAACATGCCAAGGAATATGATTTTCAACAAATCCTTTCTGTGGCGTATTCTTAGATATATATATATATATATATATATAGATTGAAATTAAACAAAGAAAAAAAATAGATTTTTTGAAACCGTAAAAGTAGAAGACCCCCTTAAATTGTTCGATTTTTCTTTTCGAAAAATCATGTGTCGGTTGAGTATCTGGAACCTTTTAGAAGGCATTCTGACCATGAGCACAGCACATTTCATCCATAATTTCAGAGGAAAATGTCGTCGTGCGGCATCTCTTCCATACAATTGGGATAGATGCCGCATCGAAATTGCGGGTGAGATGCCGCACTCGATGGCGGAGGATACGTAGCCAAAATATATTTGTTTTCACCTCCGAATGTCATTAAATGATCATTTTCGTAGGTATAGATTCTTAATATATATCCACAGACTAGCGGACCTGATACAGTGACATATAGGATTATAAGCCTATTTATCTCTATATTCAAGCGGGCGATATGTATCCAAGCATTGCTTCGGTTTAATCTTTAAAGTTTCAGACACTAATTGTCGTGAACGCATTGATTTGTAGTGATGTCAATACTGGGATAAAAACAAGAATTTCAACGAATTGCTGTTTTTTCAAAATGAATCTTTCAAGAACAAAGCTAAGTTATATAAATTAATTGTTGGGAAAAACAACCAAAAACTGCTTTTAAGGAACCAACCCCTATCAATATATCACTCGAACAAACATATGAATAAATAATACACTCAATTAAGTTACTCCAACTTAACCGTTACACAAGGTTACAAAAGGAAAATATTTTTAAAATGTTGAATTAAAAAATGTTTCTAGAAATGGTAGTACCCCCTTAAGAAAAGTGAAAGTGCTAGCCGATTAATAGGTGCAATCAAACTTCATGAAACTGAGCTGAAAACATCTAATCACAAAAACATCAACGAGAGCTAAAAATACTTTTGTTCACCATTTTTCGGTTTGTGACCACGGTGCGGCGTCTTACCTGTACATGCATCTCTCCCGCAATGACCATTTTTTAAATTTTCATGGAAAGTTGACGATTTTTCTGGCGCGAAAAACCATTTTACAGTATTTTAGAAACTTGTCGCAATCGATAAAAATGATTTCATCAAATGAGCCATTCATATGGCTTCCAAAATGGACTAACCCACTTTTTTTCCGATATCGACATATTTGCATTTTTTGATAATGCTAAGCAATCCACGTGTACTACCATTTAAGAAATTTGAAAAAAATAGATTGTTTGCTATTACCAGTCAAAGTTGATCATGGAGGTAACCCCAGTACTAGGGGCTAACCCAGTCTTATGGAAATTCAAGTTTTCTCGGTCGTTTTCCGAGGTTTTAAGAAAAAGTAGTCTATCGATTCGCAATCAGAAAATTTTATGTTGTTTATACTCACAAATCGGCGAACTCGATATAATACTTTGACGTTTCGGCCCAAACAGTCATTTCTAAAGATAAGAGACGCTCTCACACTTGCTATGCTTGGCTATTTTGTATCTAATATATATTTCTTGCACAAATGTATATTATTGAGCGATTCTTTTTCGAAAATTCCAGTGAATGTGTCATGTCTCTACATTGAAAGTTGACCGAGCAATAAGGGATTAAGAGAAAAACGGTACATTATGGCCGGGAAGGTAAAAACGTGAAATTAATTATTATCTTTCGCTATAGAGTTATGGTGTCTTCGAAAAAGTTGTTGTATGGCACTTAGCGCTTTATTTGGTTGAATCATTCTAGTTCGGAATTCAGTCGCTAGGGCGGCGATGCTATCAACTTTTTAATAAAGCTAGATAGAAATGTGGTGTCTTCGAGAAAGTTGTAGGTCCTATCGTTTTGAAAATATATTCTGAAGATGCAAACTTTGTAGGTCCTGTATGTTTCGAGATAGAGAAGGTTTTAGTTGAAACATTTAGGGTAATTTGGGGAGAGATGCGGCCCATTTGTTAAAACCGATCCTGCGTCAAAGTAAACCATTCAATATTTGATTAAATCATTTTTATCAATTGCGACAAGTTTCTAAAATACTGTAAAATGGTTTGCGGGAGAGATGCCGCATGTGCGGGTGAGACGCCGCATCAGTGTCACAAACTGAAAAATTGTGAACAAAAGTATTTTTAACTATTGTTGATATTTTTATGATTAGGGGTCTTCAGCTGAGTTTCATGAAGTTTGATTACAACTATAAATCGGCCAGCACCTTCATTTTTCTTAAGGGGGTAATACCATTTCTAGGAACATTTTTTATTCAACTTTTTAAACATGTTTTTCTTTTGCAACCTTGTGTAAAGGTGTAAAGTTTGAGTTTTAATTAAGGGTACTATTTGTTTATACTTTTGTAACTGCGATATATATATATATATATATATATATATATATATATATATATATATATATATATATATATATATATATATATATATATATATATATATATATATATATATATATATATATATATATATATATATATATATATATATATATATATATATATATATATATATATATATATATATATATATATATATATATATATATTTATATATATATATATATATATATATATATATATATATATATATATATATATATATATATATATATATATATATATATATATATATATATATATATATATATATATATATTGGTAGTGGGTGCTTAAAAGCAGTTTTTGGTTGTTTCTCCCAACAACGAATTTATATAACTTAGGTTTGTTCTTGAAAGATTCATTTTTAAAAAGCATCATTTCGTTGAAATTTTCATTTTTATCCCAAGATTGACATCACTACAAATCAATGCGTTCACTAAAATTAGTGCCTGAAACTTTAATGAATAAACCGAAGTAACTAATGCCTAGATACATATCGCCCGTTTAAATATATGGATAAATATATGTCACTGTGTTAGGTCCGTTAGTTTGTGGATATACTTTATTAATAACCTATACCTGACGCAAATGATCATTTAATGACATTCCGAGGTGAAAAAATACATTTTAGCTATGTATCCTCCACCATCGAGTGCGGCATCTCACCCGCAATTTTGATCCGGCATCTCTCCCAATTGTATGGGAGAGATGCCGCTCGACGACATTTTCCTCTGAAATTATGGATGACAGTGCTCATGATCAGAATGCTTTCTAAAAGGTCCCAGCTATTCAAAAGATTGACAAAAAAAATCGAACTATTTAAAAAAAATGAAATTTTCATGTGGTACTGAAAAAATTTCGGCACTCCGTGATGCGACTGGACGCACTCAAATGTTGATAAAATTGTAGTGAGTTAATAATAAGGATTATTTTACATCTCCAGTGTTGTAATTCTTCGAAAGACAAACTCACAATATCATATTACCGTATAAAAGTGACCCTATATACGAGATATAGAAAGTGCGGCATCTCACCCGACGCGGCATCTCTCCCGAAATTACCCTACTTACAAATAATGTTTTCAAAAATGCGCCATATTTCAAAACTTGTATGACCTACAAAGTGAGTACCTTCAGAAGAAATATTTACAATTACCTGACATACAACTTTGCCCTAGACACTATCTTTTTATCTCGTTCCATTCAAAAGTTAATAACAGCGCCGCCCTAGCGACTGAATTACTAACTAATATGAAGTGATCAAATAAAGCACTAGATGTCGCATAACAATTTTGCCAAACACACCATAGCTCTAAAACGAAAGATAAGGAAAGGAAATGTGAATTCTGGGTTAGCCCCTTTTGGACGCTAGGTACCCCCGGGGTTACCCACTCGAACTACGGAAATGCCCGTGAATTGAAAGACAGTTCTTGTAATGATCTTATTTTTTCTTGACAATATGGGCCAATGAACTACTCACAAAAAATATATTTTAACAATAAATACAATATATGGAAGTGCGGCAGTTTTTTCCATTTCCTGTAAAATATGCAATATATGGGTTAGTCCCTTTTGGACGCCAGCCATTCAATTATTGAATGCTTTACTTTGGCGTAGGATCGATTATTAGAAATGTGCGGCAGCTCTCCTCAAATTACCCTATGTTTAAAATTGGCTAAATATGCAAAATGATTAAAATCAAGAAAACGAATAAAATGGCTAATTTATACAATGCACTTTCTAGTGTTCTTTTATGATATTGTTAGTTTTAAATTATATCTTTGAACATAAGTTTCAATCAAAAATCAATAGACATGAAAAGAATTTATAAAATGCAAGTGGAATGTCTCTTTTTAAAGCGGTGCTATATTCTTGCACATTCGAATCTGTTGTGTTTAGCTGTCTCCATAATAATATACTCAGCTTAGTGAAAACGTCAGCATCGGTATTGGTCTGTTAGTGGTTTTCAGTCAGACCAGCCACCCGGATCATCATCGATGCCTTCTTCGTCAACTTCATCTGAGATTTTTTATTGTTGCGATGCGGAATACTCAAAAAAAAGTAGCATAACGGTGTTTCCTGAAGCTAAGCTATCATATCTATACCAACTTGTCTACTGACGAAGGCACCTGTGATGAACCCCAGGAGGGAACATCTGCTATGCCTAGAAGTCAAGGAAAAAAAAGGAACATTTTCTCTCCAAGGCTTTGTCGTAAAGGCCAGAAGGCCCTCTTAAAATAATCACTCAAGGAAGTACCTGTGCAAAACCGAAGCAAGTCGCTCCCGGTCTCAGAAAAGGAGTTGCCAGCAATTCCAGGAACATCAAAACCCCATATCTCAGCCAGAGAAAGAAAAAAGCGCTGGCTTAATAAATTTCTCTGACATTGTGGACCGTATTCCTACAGCTTTAAATATTTCTGTCCCTCTTAAAAGTATCTTGATAAGCCTTCTCCCCTCAGTAAGAACATTTTTGATGCAGTTCACTGAGAAAAGCCACCTCCTTTCAGCGATTGTATCCTTCGATGGCTAATACATCGAACGAGGTCACGGATTTAATCACTGTTCTACAGTGGAATTGCATAAGCATTATTCTGAAAATCGATTCCTTTAAAATCTTACTAAATAACTTGAAATGCGATGCATTTACACTATGCGAAATATGGCTTACTACTTACGCTTGGATCGATAAGACTCTTATGAAGGAGCATCTTTGGGGATCAAAAAGAAATATTCTTTCGATTGAATCGACCTCCCCTCGACACCAGGTATTGAAGTAGTTGCTTGCCAAACCAGAATTAAAGGCAAAGACCTTTACATTGCTTCCACCTACTTCCCCCTAGAACCTAAGTTAGCCACCGACGGCTTTGTGGAACACCTCCCCGCACTGAGGCTAGTTTTAGATGACTTCAACTCCCACGGTACGGCATGGGGTTGCCTTCATGACGATAATCGATCTACCTTACTCCACGAGCTTTGCGAAAACTTCAATATGACCATTTTGAACACGGGTAAAATGACACGGATTTCTGCCCCTCCAGCGCGTCCGAGCGCCTTGGACCTGTCCCTCTGCTTGACATCACTGTGGTTAGATTGCATGTAGAAGGTAGTCTCTGAACTCCATGAAAGCGACCATCTGCCAATCGTAAATTAATATTGCTAACGGTTCAGGGCCATCGAATACAATCAATGTGTTGATGGCGCTACCTCGAGCGACAAACATCTTGGCGATGATATGCACCGCGACAACCCGATGAACGTGGATGGGCAAACTAGTGATAACAATCAGAACGGAGTGAATTGGTCGATAGTGCATTTATATATATATATATATATATATATATATATATATATATATATATATATATATATATATATATATATATATATATATATATATATATATATATATATATATATATATATATATATAGATATATATATATATATATATATATATATATATATATATATATATATATATATATATATATATATATATATATATATATATATATATATATATATATATATATATATATATATATATATATATATATATATATATATATATATATATATATATATATATATGAATTTATTATAGCTAAATACCTATTTATACCTTTAACTAATGGTGTCAAGGAGATTAAGATAAGAGCGCTAAAATTGAAGATTTCACCCATAGATTACAACTGGTAAAGATTTGATTAATTTGTTGATCGCATTATAATATTTAATACTTTGAGGTTAACGTGTTGGCACTGATTATCCGTAACCAATCTGAATTTTCTTAAGGACGGATTAAAGTAGAAGTTAGTATGATATGCAATACCATAGCACAGCGTAAAACTTTATATTCATATCTTAGGCGTCGTAGGCTGGCTTAGCATCACGGAGGCTAATTGATTGTATTTATAAGAAAAGGCACTAAACGTATGTACACATGAATTAACTGAACTGCCTCACCAAACTATTATTAATTGTAGGAGATTTTTAATCCCGCTGGGATTCCAATACACCGGAAATCGCGTTTTCTTCCGATCAAATAACACAATGTTTTGTATGACCTCACACGAAATATTGATTGGAAGAGCTACGCGTCCGCAATATCGGGAAAAGTAGAGTCGATACAAGAGCTTCTTCTGGAAGAAGAGTACGGGTTCCTGACTGGCTTGATTCTCGATACCGCGATTCAAGCTCACACTAAACGCGTACCAGACTCGAACGGGCATCCTCCCAATCCATGGTGGGACAAAAATTGCTCAGACGTGTACGCGAAGAAGGCCACCGCGTACAAGACCTTCCGGGACGACGGGCTAACAGCCAATTACCGATAATACGCGATGGCAGAAACACTCCTCCATGCAGAGTTTGATTAAAGCTAAAAAACGTAGCCACTGGCACCGTTTCGTCGACGGGCTAACGAGAGAAATATCGATGAGAACTCTTTGTGGCACGTCTTGGTGCTTACGAAACCGAAACAGTACTAACGAGAGCGTGAAATTTTCAAACCGTTGGGTATTTGATTTTGCCAAGAAGATTTGTCCGGATTCCGCCCTGTCACAGAAGATCTACCGCGCCGCGTCCCCTCACGATAACGCGAACGAAACACCGTTTTCGATGGTGTAGTTCTCACTTGCTCTCTTATCATGTAACTATAAAGCCCCAGGGCCAGACAGAATCAAATTTAACTTGTTAAAGAATCTGCCAGACTCTGCCAAGAGACGCTTGTTGAATTTATTTCATAAGTTTCTTGAGGGTAATATTGTCACTCACGACTGGAGACAAGTGAAGGTCATTGCCATCCAAAAACCAGGAAAACCAGCCTCCGACCACAACTCGTATTAACCGATTGCAATGCTGTCCTGTATTCGAAAGTTTTTCGACAAAATTATCTTGTTTCGCCCCGACAATTGGGTTGAGGCAAATGGCTTACTGTCAGATACACAATTTGGTTTTCGCAAAGATAAAGGGACGAACAATTGCCTTGCGTTGCTCTCAACAGTAATTTAAATGCCCTATGCCAAGAAAGAGCAGATGGCATCAGTTTTCTTACTGATTCAGGGAGCTTGTTGTCTGAAAAACACATGTAATTTTCGCAGTTATTTGTCGACTTAACGAATTAGCTACATGTGCCTTCCCCAGGGCTTATGTCTAAGCCCCTTTCTCTACAACTTTTACGTGAATGACATTAGCGAATGTTTTGTCAATTCCGTCACGCTAAGGCAGCTTACAGATGACGGTATGGTCTCTATAACAGATCCCAAAGCTGTCGATTTGCAAGGACCATTGCAAGATATCTTGGACAATTTGCCTACTTGAGGATCATCCATAAATGACGTAGCATTATATGGTGGAGGCGGAGTGGTGTATTTTGTGATGATGTGTGACGACAGGGGGGTAGGGGGTCATGTCATGCTACGTAGCTTTTTTAAAGGGGAATAGAATAGAATTTAAAAAAAAAATTACGGGGACAAGGGGGGGGGGGCAGAGTTACCGTCATGTTACGTAATTACCAGGGGGGTATTTAGAGATTTGTGGCGAAATGCTGCGAGGGGGGAGGGGGGTATTAAAAATCACTAAAAAAATGCTACGTCATTTATGGATCATCCCTTGGGCCCTCTAGCTGTGCATCGAATTCTCCACGGAGAAAACTGAGTCAATCGCACAAGCATGCGTTTAGTATTGTTCCACCAGATCTCAACTATTAAATACCCTTCACGCCCGAGTAAGATCATCCAATGTCCCGGTGCAGGATGTACTGGCAAGCCGCGATCTCTTTTATATGTCCCTCATATGCACCTTCCTAAAAACCATCAATATATACATTTAACTGCCCCTTTTATTTTTCTTACCATTCTCAGAAGTGTAATCTTCCACATAATATCGGACATCATTGATGGTTTGATGCAAAGTGACACGAAACATCTCTATCGAAAAAATTAACAATCACGGAATTTACTGCACAAACATCACAAACTTTAAACGCAATTATCTCGGAACTAAGTTATTTGAAAAGTATCGTTAACGTGATATCTCAAAACCTATTCACCCGATTTTCATGATTTCATTTTTATTCATTGTTGTTTGTATTTACATTCTCGTGTACTTGAACGGTTGCTTTTTCATCTAAAAATTCTCAATCCTTTTCAATCAATTGTTTAAAATTTTGAAAACCACAAAGCTCAAGTTTTTGGTCAAAATGTTTTGTTCTTGTAGGAATTTTTTTTTAGTGGGAAACCGATCCGTCTAAATACACCACAATACATTTTTCTTCAATAAACATTTTCCTTTTTTGATTTCAGTTAAGCGGTTCGGTTTGAAGAGCGTTCACCACAAACCTCTGCCAAAAACACGTTTCGGGGGATGAGCCAGAAATCAGCCAATCTTGAATATTTTTTCAATTCAACTTGTTTTTCGAACTTCGATAGTACTACCAACATACTGTCTGGCTTTTTCAAGTGAAATTTGCATAAAACAATTTTAAAAAATCAAGAACTTAGCTCACTTTTTCGCCACAACTTTGTATATAACCCCTTAATTGAGGTATATTTCTGATGCCAAATTTCACATCATTTGGACAATTCTAGACGCCCACATGGCTTAAAATTTGTTAATATTGGTACAATGGGAAAATATGGAGGAAAAATATATTAAATGCTATAACTTTTGAAGTAGCACTCCGAAAATTACAATGCATATCTCTTTTAAAAAGAAATAACCTTAGTATTTCAATGGAGATATTTCTGTATCTCGAAAAATACGGGAACGTGGGGTACTGGGTAATTTTGTCCCCGAAATCCCCCGCTTTTTAAAAATTTTCTGCTCTGTGATGTAAATCATACATATTTTGCAGTTTGTAAAAAATAATGTAAAATGTAAAAAATCTCAGAAATCGAACGGAATCTTTTTGACCTTTGTCCGCATACGAGAAGTTGTAGAGCTTTTTGTCATTCATATTAAATTTAATTATTTTCTCGTGCATATATCTCTATTATTTTTCACACAATTTTAATTACCTTATTGAACGTGTAAAATCCATAGGTACAAAACGAAAATAGATTCGTTACCCGTTACCGTTTAAATTCAGAAGCATCAAATTTTCTGACATTTAGTCTCGATTTCAAGTTTTTATCATTAAATCTCACATATTAACTCCGTTTAAGAATAAATTCTTATTCAATTTACTACTTTTTGTCTAAAATACGCTTAAGAATGACTTCAAACAGGTTTCATTAATGGAAAAATAGGGAAAGTTTAGGAGATTTTATGAAAAAATGTAATTTGTAGGGTTAACTTCAAACAATTTTATGTATCTGAATTTCACCGATAACGAATCTATTTTTGGTTTATTCCTAAGAAATTTCCAAGTTCAACAAGTTACATTTTATGAAAATTGATTGAAGAATAAGATATATATGAACGAGACAATGTTAAAATTTAATATGAATGACAAAAGGCCCTATATCCCCAACTTATCGTATTCGGACAAAGATCAAAAAGGTTCCGTTTGATTTCGGAGATTTTCTTACATTAGAAAAGCTGCAAAATATGTATGATTTGCATCATTGAGCAGAAAAATTATTAAAAATGGGGATTTTAGGGACAAAATGACCTAGTACCCAATTTTCTCGTATTTTTCGAGAAATAGAAATATCTCCATTCAAATACAGTAATGTTTCGATTATATCACGGTCGTTCACATTCAAGAGAAAATGCATATCTCGGCATACTTACCATGTCTTGCGTATTTTGTTTTTCTCATTATTTTGTTAGATTGCCCTGCGGATAACTAACAATTAAGCGAATAAAAAAGAAGTCGATTTTTTATCCGGTACATCGGGCCCCATTTTAGGACACGGAAAATGAGTTACGAAGAATTTAAAACGAAAATTGGAATCGGTCGAAAGATATTTCGACAATCCTAGTGATTACAACAACGTTTTTGGCAAAACATGATTTTGAGATTATTCACGTTTAAAGTTTTACGCCACGCCCCACAGTGACTGGAGGCTGGCCAAAACCTCAAAAATTTATTTTTGGAATATTGATATTTTATATTTTTCCTAATTTTCTCATATATTGAATGATGTATATTCAAAATTTTATGATCGTTGGATAAGAACACAATTTTTAACATGACTTTAAACGTAGCAAAGTCCGGACTTTTTAATGATTTTCATTTCCGAAACTACCATTGCTCTGTTCACTTCAAATGCATGTTGCTCTTTTGATTTTGGTCCGATTTTTGCACAACTAGTTTCATTGTGTAGAGAAACGAAAGAACATGGTTAGTGAATAATATACATTTGGTAAATTTATTGGAACTATGTCTTTTTAGTTTAAATATATTTGAGGTGGTCTGATCAAAAATACTTTTTTCACTAATGTATTCTGTACAAATTTCGGAATCATTTCGGAACGGTCACATAGTAGGGTGATGAGCCTATTTTGGCACCATTAGGGAGAGGGTCGCACTATTTTTTGAACAACTTTAAAAGAAGCCATATTATCTATAACCTTTCTCAGAATAAAGTATCAGTGTACTGTTACTTAAACATCTATATAATGCTTACTTAGCAGAATTGCCTCAATTTTCAGCATAAATGCAAATAAATGATCCATTCTGAGCATCTATTCCCACCTCAACGATCCAATTATCGCCTCATGGGTGTGCCAATTTCCACCTCATCGAAAAACAATCTAGTTGAAACGCAATGCCTCATATTCCATTTGCGTCGATTCTAACTAGGTATCCAGATCATGGACGCCAACATGTGATTTGTAAAACGAATCATTCTGCTTTTTTCAGCCGATCAAAACAAACGTAAACATCACGCACATCAATGAAACTCATCAGCTGTTAGTAGAAGAGCGCCCAGAATTGCACACGCAGAAAAAAACCATTCGAAGGTTAGCAACTGGAATGACAAGTTTCACATCACACATTGCTTTCTCGCAATCCGAATTGTATGTGCAGATGAAAATAAAATATCTGCAATCAACAATTAGTTGAATAACTTGAAGTAATTGATTACTTATACCTGAAATTGCATTACATTATATTTACAAGTTCATGTTTTGGTTTGGCCGCACTGATAATTCTTTTCTGCATGATGGATACAAAAAGTTAGTTTTGATTGTGGTAGTGTATCAGCAAAACATGCCAATAATAGGAACCCCCGTATTTAGTTTTATCCTATTATAACACTAGGCCTATTCTAGTGTTTGACGAGTGATTTTAAAGTGAAATTATCATAAAAAGGTTCTCCAACTAAAATAAAAGTATGTATCAGTGCAATGTTTAATATATTTGTGCTGGAATAACGAGATATGAGGCGGTAAATGCTGGCTCATAAGTGTTTATTTTGCTAAGCGCCGTTGCATCCAGTTTCGGTTCACTACGTGAGTGAGGTGGATTAGTAGATATTTCAATAAGGTGATTTTGTTTTAATTGAAAGTTGGATTTAGAGGATAGTTCTAAATACATATGTGCACAACAAATAAAGAATATAACTTGAGCTTATTTTTTCTCACCTGTTTTAGCCAAATCGATAGTGTCATTATCTCATATGCTTGGTTCAAAACCAAGGGGTACGAAATAGGGTCACAATAGGCTCTACTGCCATAATAGGCACGTCACCCTATATATTCTATGGGAAAAAACCTCTACTTTTCGAATATCATGGTCTCGTTCTGCGCCAAGGTGCGCAAAAAGTTTTAAAGAGATTTTGAAGCTTTGTTGCTGATATGGAGGCGCATGGTGTTTATGTGTAAAATAGTTATACAATCTACAGTAAACCAACACGTTATACAATGGATTTAAAGTAGTGTTCTTCATTTTTTATGATATTGCTGACATTGGTGAACAGTAACGGAAAATCTATCATGAAAGCGAGATCCTAGTTATAAGAAAGGTTCAATGACACTGTATGGAAAAATGCATTTCATATTTTATGACTTTTGACATCAAAAATGAGCTCAGCACATCAAAATTAGCTTAAATGGTGATTTTCAGCCAAATTAGGTAACATTTGAGGTTTTGTGCGACTTTTGTTTGAAGACCCGCCACTGTGCGCCCTCCGCCCACATACAGGAATAAGATGGACAGTGCTATAACTTTGCTTTTACTGCTTAGACCTCTATGAAAATTTAAGATGCTTTCTTAAGAATTTATTCTTTAATATAAAATAATAAAAAGTTCGACCTTTTGACCAACATCTTCATATATACTACCATAAAAGGATAAGAGTCCCATGTTGAAAAACAGCAAACCGAGAAAAACGCTGTTCAAGATTGTACCATCCATTAAGCCAAATGGATGGGACAACCATGCTTTGTTTTTTTTTATATATATTTTCTACACAAACCCGGTAATCTTATTTGTGCAGTGTGATTCAGTGGTGATACAGAATACAATCCAACGGATAACTCATTTTCGACAAAAATCCACATGGGATTCTTATGCTTTTATAGGAAGTATAAACCCTTAACGAAATAATCCGAAACCCATCAATAGGCTCATTACCCTACATGTAAATAAACAAAAAAATTGTAAAAAAATATTAAAAGTTCCAGGACACAACATGTGGCTTAACTGGATCAAAATGTAGTATGCTTTTTCTGTTTTTCAAAAAGCGTGATATAATCGAGACACAACCGTGATATAATCGAGAGTGATCAGTCGATCCACAGCAGCCGACGTGGCTGGTACGTTTTTTTCTTTTGTCCTATTAACCGGGAGGAGTGAAAAAGAATACGATTGTTAAATCGCTGTTGACCATTTGATCAAGATAAAAGATGGCAACCGGATTACATGATGCTGCTGAGCACATGGTAGACCCATTTTCAGAATTGAAAAACGATTCACCAACAGTAAAAAGGATTAAACTATACCGGAAAAGTACCGCTGCTCCATTTGTAGTTTTCATGCGACAGAAAGAAGCATCTATCAATGCAGTTCATATCTCTGCCGTTCTCCAGAAAAAATACAACGTTGTTTCTGAAGTGCGAAAAATGACCAACGAAAAATTGAAAATTACTTTCGAAAATCGTAATGAAGCCTGAAAATCCTGATTTCCGAGCCTTTAACATAAATATCCCATCTCAAGCAATAGAGTGTGATGGTGTCATCGACGATCCTTACCTCGGTACAGCCGATGTTCAGCGATTCGGCACTGGGGTATTCAAAAACCCTAACCTACAAAATGTTCCTATTTTAGAAGCTCGCCAACTGGCTCGATATTCAACGAAAGAGAAACGGTTCATGCCTTCCTCAAATATCAGAATCACGTTCGCTGGCACAGCGCTGCCAAATTTCTTACGAATCCATCGAGTATTGATACCTATTAGAATATTCTACCCCAAACCAATGTTCTGTACGTACTGTAAACGATATGGCCACACAAACAAATATTGCTCAAGTAAGTATTGCTGTGATAAGTATGGAACACATCATACCACCGACAGTTGTGATGGTACTGAGAGTACATGTTACCAATGTGGAAAAACTCATACTAATTTAGAAGAATGCCCTGTATACAGAAGCAAGTCTATGAAGTTACGATACAAACAGAAGCAGAGGTATAAAATGACTTACGCAGCACTTGAAGAAACCCTTGACCATATAGTTGAAGCATGCTCAAATGCAGAGGTTTCACACACTCAACAACCAACCAACACCAAATCAGATCCTCTAACGAAGCCGCAACGTAGTAAGAAGAAGCGTGCTCATCATCGTACATCTCTGCCCGACAAACAAAAGTCTCTGCAAAGTATTCCAGATAATACACCTAAATCCAACATGTCACCAACGCTAACCACTGTTCATGAAATGATCACTACAATATGTGATGCACTAAACGTTGAATCCAATTTCAAAAGCATTATTTTTGCATTAGAACCGCTAATTGTAAAACTTTGGCAACAAATCATCTTGAAAATCCCAATACTAGGGTTGATTATATCCCCGTGAAGTCAGCTAGAATTTGTTTATTACTATAAATGTATATTGATTTATATAATATTTTATGTAATTAAGATATCCGGCTCCGTAATGCCTATAAGGATACCGAGCCGTGTCAAATAAACGAACAGGAAAAAAAATCGAGAGTGATATAAACGAGTATTGATATAAATGCATAGTGATATAAACGAAACATTACTGTACTAAGGTTATTTCTTTTAAAAAGAGGTATGAATTGTAATTTTCGGAATGCTATTTCAAAAGTTATAGCATTTAATATATTTTTCTCTATATTTTACCATAGTACTAATTTCGAGAGGCGAGAGTCTAGAATTGTCCAAATGACGTGAAATTTGGCATCTGAGCTTACTTTGACATTTGTCACAATATGCGAGGGAAAAGGGGCTTTGAGAATTAAAAAAAAATATTTTGCGATGCCCTATTCCAGGGGTTCGTTTAGGGCGTATGTTTAAAAACAGCATATTGCTATCCTCACGTTTGAACAAACAAAATTCCCAGCAGATTTACAAACCATTTCTACCACAGGGTGTCTGCTATTGAGTAGCCTTGCTTTATTGGTATTATTTAAATATCTCATGAAGTATTCAGACTTCCATATGAATTTTTAACACCATTTTTCCAACATGATTCCAAATATTTAGAAAGCAAAACATGGTTCGAAATATAACAATATTAAATTTTTTTATACTAATTTCCGTAAAATTAGTAAGTAAAATTAAAAAAAAATCGAATTTTAATTTCCTTCCATATATTGAAAAGTTTACGAGTTATCATTATGGTTATTATGGTATATGTACAATTTATTGAATCATAGGCATAACGACCTTTTCTTTTTTCCTTTTTTTATTTCGACTATGTTAGTCACATTTTCTTTTTTACATTTTAAAGACATTCATTTAGCTAGAGATTACTGGGTAGGGAAAGTTATGAAAATTAGAGCCATAGTACTCAAATGAGAGCAAGGATGTGAAGTAAACAGATCGGAAAACTAGAAGTGGCAGGGTCAATAGAACAGGCTTAATATCGTACGGGCTTAATATTTGTCTTCTGTTCATGAGGGTCGAGCTTAGGCAGTATAACTACGAATCACCCGAGTTCACTAACATGTGTCCCGATAAAGGTAGACGTGTCTATCTTTACCGTGACAACCGACTTAAAAAATTATGTGTCAATTATCTTTTATTAAAGGGTGTGAGAAATTTTTTTCGAAGAAATCGGATCTTTATTTTTATGTGGAATGCACCATTGGATTCATTTGATTCATTTCATTTACTACATTCATTTCGTTCATTTCATTCATTTCGTTCATTTCATTCGTTTCATTCGTTTCATTCGTTTCATTCATTTCATTCATTTCATTCATTTCATTCATTTCATTCATTTCATTCATTTCATTCATTTCATTCATTTCATTCATTTCATTCATTTCATTCATTTCATTCATTTCATTCATTTCATTCATTTCATTCATTTCATTCATTTCATTCATTTCATTCATTTCATTCATTTCATTCATTTCATTCATTTCATTCATTTCATTCATTTCATTCATTTCATTCATTTCATTCATTTCATTCATTTCATTCATTTCATTCATTTCATTCATTTCATTCATTTCATTCATTTCATTCATTTCATTCATTTCATTCATTTCATTCATTTCATTCATTTCATTCATTTCATTCATTTCATTCATTTCATTCATTTCATTCATTTCATTCATTTCATTCATTTCATTCATTTCATTCATTTCATTCATTTCATTCATTTCATTCATTTCATTCATTTCATTCATTTCATTCATTTCATTCATTTCATTCATTTCATTCATTTCATTCATTTCATTCATTTCATTCATTTCATTCATTTCATTCATTTCATTCATTTCATTCATTTCATTCATTTCATTCATTTCATTCATTTCATTCATTTCATTCATTTCATTCATTTCATTCATTTCATTCATTTCATTCATTTCATTCATTTCATTCATTTCATTCATTTCATTCATTTCATTCATTTCATTCATTTCATTCATTTCATTCATTTCATTCATTTCATTCATTTCATTCATTTCATTCATTTCATTCATTTCATTCATTTCATTCATTTCATTCATTTCATTCATTTCATTCATTTCATTCATTTCATTCATTTCATTCATTTCATTCATTTCATTCATTTCATTCATTTCATTCATTTCATTCATTTCATTCATTTCATTCATTTCATTCATTTCATTCATTTCATTCATTTCATTCATTTCATTCATTTCATTCATTTCATTCATTTCATTCATTTCATTCATTTCATTCATTTCATTCATTTCATTCATTTCATTCATTTCATTCATTTCATTCATTTCATTCATTTCATTCATTTCATTCATTTCATTCATTTCATTCATTTCATTCATTTCATTCATTTCATTCATTTCATTCATTTCATTCATTTCATTCATTTCATTCATTTCATTCATTTCATTCATTTCATTCATTTCATTCATTTCATTCATTTCATTCATTTCATTCATTTCATTCATTTCATTCATTTCATTCATTTCATTCATTTCATTCATTTCATTCATTTCATTCATTTCATTCATTTCATTCATTTCATTCATTTCATTCATTTCATTCATTTCATTCATTTCATTCATTTCATTCATTTCATTCATTTCATTCATTTCATTCATTTCATTCATTTCATTCATTTCATTCATTTCATTCATTTCATTCATTTCATTCATTTCATTCATTTCATTCATTTCATTCATTTCATTCATTTCATTCATTTCATTCATTTCATTCATTTCATTCATTTCATTCATTTCATTCATTTCATTCATTTCATTCATTTCATTCATTTCATTCATTTCATTCATTTCATTCATTTCATTCATTTCATTCATTTCATTCATTTCATTCATTTCATTCATTTCATTCATTTCATTCATTTCATTCATTTCATTCATTTCATTCATTTCATTCATTTCATTCATTTCATTCATTTCATTCATTTCATTCATTTCATTCATTTCATTCATTTCATTCATTTCATTCATTTCATTCATTTCATTCATTTCATTCATTTCATTCATTTCATTCATTTCATTCATTTCATTCATTTCATTCATTTCATTCATTTCATTCATTTCATTCATTTCATTCATTTCATTCATTTCATTCATTTCATTCATTTCATTCATTTCATTCATTTCATTCATTTCATTCATTTCATTCATTTCATTCATTTCATTCATTTCATTCATTTCATTCATTTCATTCATTTCATTCATTTCATTCATTTCATTCATTTCATTCATTTCATTCATTTCATTCATTTCATTCATTTCATTCATTTCATTCATTTCATTCATTTCATTCATTTCATTCATTTCATTCATTTCATTCATTTCATTCATTTCATTCATTTCATTCATTTCATTCATTTCATTCATTTCATTCATTTCATTCATTTCATTCATTTCATTCATTTCATTCATTTCATTCATTTCATTCATTTCATTCATTTCATTCATTTCATTCATTTCATTCATTTCATTCATTTCATTCATTTCATTCATTTCATTCATTTCATTCATTTCATTCATTTCATTCATTTCATTCATTTCATTCATTTCATTCATTTCATTCATTTCATTCATTTCATTCATTTCATTCATTTCATTCATTTCATTCATTTCATTCATTTCATTCATTTCATTCATTTCATTCATTTCATTCATTTCATTCATTTCATTCATTTCATTCATTTCATTCATTTCATTCATTTCATTCATTTCATTCATTTCATTCATTTCATTCATTTCATTCATTTCATTCATTTCATTCATTTCATTCATTTCATTCATTTCATTCATTTCATTCATTTCATTCATTTCATTCATTTCATTCATTTCATTCATTTCATTCATTTCATTCATTTCATTCATTTCATTCATTTCATTCATTTCATTCATTTCATTCATTTCATTCATTTCATTCATTTCATTCATTTCATTCATTTCATTCATTTCATTCATTTCATTCATTTCATTCATTTCATTCATTTCATTCATTTCATTCATTTCATTCATTTCATTCATTTCATTCATTTCATTCATTTCATTCATTTCATTCATTTCATTCATTTCATTCATTTCATTCATTTCATTCATTTCATTCATTTCATTCATTTCATTCATTTCATTCATTTCATTCATTTCATTCATTTCATTCATTTCATTCATTTCATTCATTTCATTCATTTCATTCATTTCATTCATTTCATTCATTTCATTCATTTCATTCATTTCATTCATTTCATTCATTTCATTCATTTCATTCATTTCATTCATTTCATTCATTTCATTCATTTCATTCATTTCATTCATTTCATTCATTTCATTCATTTCATTCATTTCATTCATTTCATTCATTTCATTCATTTCATTCATTTCATTCATTTCATTCATTTCATTCATTTCATTCATTTCATTCATTTCATTCATTTCATTCATTTCATTCATTTCATTCATTTCATTCATTTCATTCATTTCATTCATTTCATTCATTTCATTCATTTCATTCATTTCATTCATTTCATTCATTTCATTCATTTCATTCATTTCATTCATTTCATTCATTTCATTCATTTCATTCATTTCATTCATTTCATTCATTTCATTCATTTCATTCATTTCATTCATTTCATTCATTTCATTCATTTCATTCATTTCATTCATTTCATTCATTTCATTCATTTCATTCATTTCATTCATTTCATTCATTTCATTCATTTCATTCATTTCATTCATTTCATTCATTTCATTCATTTCATTCATTTCATTCATTTCATTCATTTCATTCATTTCATTCATTTCATTCATTTCATTCATTTCATTCATTTCATTCATTTCATTCATTTCATTCATTTCATTCATTTCATTCATTTCATTCATTTCATTCATTTCATTCATTTCATTCATTTCATTCATTTCATTCATTTCATTCATTTCATTCATTTCATTCATTTCATTCATTTCATTCATTTCATTCATTTCATTCATTTCATTCATTTCATTCATTTCATTCATTTCATTCATTTCATTCATTTCATTCATTTCATTCATTTCATTCATTTCATTCATTTCATTCATTTCATTCATTTCATTCATTTCATTCATTTCATTCATTTCATTCATTTCATTCATTTCATTCATTTCATTCATTTCATTCATTTCATTCATTTCATTCATTTCATTCATTTCATTCATTTCATTCATTTCATTCATTTCATTCATTTCATTCATTTCATTCATTTCATTCATTTCATTCATTTCATTCATTTCATTCATTTCATTCATTTCATTCATTTCATTCATTTCATTCATTTCATTCATTTCATTCATTTCATTCATTTCATTCATTTCATTCATTTCATTCATTTCATTCATTTCATTCATTTCATTCATTTCATTCATTTCATTCATTTCATTCATTTCATTCATTTCATTCATTTCATTCATTTCATTCATTTCATTCATTTCATTCATTTCATTCATTTCATTCATTTCATTCATTTCATTCATTTCATTCATTTCATTCATTTCATTCATTTCATTCATTTCATTCATTTCATTCATTTCATTCATTTCATTCATTTCATTCATTTCATTCATTTCATTCATTTCATTCATTTCATTCATTTCATTCATTTCATTCATTTCATTCATTTCATTCATTTCATTCATTTCATTCATTTCATTCATTTCATTCATTTCATTCATTTCATTCATTTCATTCATTTCATTCATTTCATTCATTTCATTCATTTCATTCATTTCATTCATTTCATTCATTTCATTCATTTCATTCATTTCATTCATTTCATTCATTTCATTCATTTCATTCATTTCATTCATTTCATTCATTTCATTCATTTCATTCATTTCATTCATTTCATTCATTTCATTCATTTCATTCATTTCATTCATTTCATTCATTTCATTCATTTCATTCATTTCATTCATTTCATTCATTTCATTCATTTCATTCATTTCATTCATTTCATTCATTTCATTCATTTCATTCATTTCATTCATTTCATTCATTTCATTCATTTCATTCATTTCATTCATTTCATTCATTTCATTCATTTCATTCATTTCATTCATTTCATTCATTTCATTCATTTCATTCATTTCATTCATTTCATTCATTTCATTCATTTCATTCATTTCATTCATTTCATTCATTTCATTCATTTCATTCATTTCATTCATTTCATTCATTTCATTCATTTCATTCATTTCATTCATTTCATTCATTTCATTCATTTCATTCATTTCATTCATTTCATTCATTTCATTCATTTCATTCATTTCATTCATTTCATTCATTTCATTCATTTCATTCATTTCATTCATTTCATTCATTTCATTCATTTCATTCATTTCATTCATTTCATTCATTTCATTCATTTCATTCATTTCATTCATTTCATTCATTTCATTCATTTCATTCATTTCATTCATTTCATTCATTTCATTCATTTCATTCATTTCATTCATTTCATTCATTTCATTCATTTCATTCATTTCATTCATTTCATTCATTTCATTCATTTCATTCATTTCATTCATTTCATTCATTTCATTCATTTCATTCATTTCATTCATTTCATTCATTTCATTCATTTCATTCATTTCATTCATTTCATTCATTTCATTCATTTCATTCATTTCATTCATTTCATTCATTTCATTCATTTCATTCATTTCATTCATTTCATTCATTTCATTCATTTCATTCATTTCATTCATTTCATTCATTTCATTCATTTCATTCATTTCATTCATTTCATTCATTTCATTCATTTCATTCATTTCATTCATTTCATTCATTTCATTCATTTCATTCATTTCATTCATTTCATTCATTTCATTCATTTCATTCATTTCATTCATTTCATTCATTTCATTCATTTCATTCATTTCATTCATTTCATTCATTTCATTCATTTCATTCATTTCATTCATTTCATTCATTTCATTCATTTCATTCATTTCATTCATTTCATTCATTTCATTCATTTCATTCATTTCATTCATTTCATTCATTTCATTCATTTCATTCATTTCATTCATTTCATTCATTTCATTCATTTCATTCATTTCATTCATTTCATTCATTTCATTCATTTCATTCATTTCATTCATTTCATTCATTTCATTCATTTCATTCATTTCATTCATTTCATTCATTTCATTCATTTCATTCATTTCATTCATTTCATTCATTTCATTCATTTCATTCATTTCATTCATTTCATTCATTTCATTCATTTCATTCATTTCATTCATTTCATTCATTTCATTCATTTCATTCATTTCATTCATTTCATTCATTTCATTCATTTCATTCATTTCATTCATTTCATTCATTTCATTCATTTCATTCATTTCATTCATTTCATTCATTTCATTCATTTCATTCATTTCATTCATTTCATTCATTTCATTCATTTCATTCATTTCATTCATTTCATTCATTTCATTCATTTCATTCATTTCATTCATTTCATTCATTTCATTCATTTCATTCATTTCATTCATTTCATTCATTTGATTGATTTGATTGATTTGATTGATTTGATTGATTTGATTGATTTGATTGATTTGATTGATTTGATTGATTTGATTGATTTGATTGATTTGATTGATTTGATTGATTTGATTGATTTGATTGATTTGATTGATTTGATTGATTTGATTGATTTGATTGATTTGATTGATTTGATTGATTTGATTGATTTGATTGATTTGATTGATTTGATTGATTTGATTGATTTGATTGATTTGATTGATTTGATTGATTTGATTGATTTGATTGATTTGATTGATTTGATTGATTTGATTGATTTGATTGATTTGATTGATTTGATTGATTTGATTGATTTGATTGATTTGATTGATTTGATTGATTTGATTGATTTGATTGATTTGATTGATTTGATTGATTTGATTGATTTGATTGATTTGATTGATTTGATTGATTTGATTGATTTGATTGATTTGATTGATTTGATTGATTTGATTGATTTGATTGATTTGATTGATTTGATTGATTTGATTGATTTGATTGATTTGATTGATTTGATTGATTTGATTGATTTGATTGATTTGATTGATTTGATTGATTTGATTGATTTGATTGATTTGATTGATTTGATTGATTTGATTGATTTGATTGATTTGATTGATTTGATTGATTTGATTGATTTGATTGATTTGATTGATTTGATTGATTTGATTGATTTGATTGATTTGATTGATTTGATTGATTTGATTGATTTGATTGATTTGATTGATTTGATTGATTTGATTGATTTGATTGATTTGATTGATTTGATTGATTTGATTGATTTGATTGATTTGATTGATTTGATTGATTTGATTGATTTGATTGATTTGATTGATTTGATTGATTTGATTGATTTGATTGATTTGATTGATTTGATTGATTTGATTGATTTGATTGATTTGATTGATTTGATTGATTTGATTGATTTGATTGATTTGATTGATTTGATTGATTTGATTGATTTGATTGATTTGATTGATTTGATTGATTTGATTGATTTGATTGATTTGATTGATTTGATTGATTTGATTGATTTGATTGATTTGATTGATTTGATTGATTTGATTGATTTGATTGATTTGATTGATTTGATTGATTTGATTGATTTGATTGATTTGATTGATTTGATTGATTTGATTGATTTGATTGATTTGATTGATTTGATTGATTTGATTGATTTGATTGATTTGATTGATTTGATTGATTTGATTGATTTGATTGATTTGATTGATTTGATTGATTTGATTGATTTGATTGATTTGATTGATTTGATTGATTTGATTGATTTGATTGATTTGATTGATTTGATTGATTTGATTGATTTGATTGATTTGATTGATTTGATTGATTTGATTGATTTGATTGATTTGATTGATTTGATTGATTTGATTGATTTGATTGATTTGATTGATTTGATTGATTTGATTGATTTGATTGATTTGATTGATTTGATTGATTTGATTGATTTGATTGATTTGATTGATTTGATTGATTTGATTGATTTGATTGATTTGATTGATTTGATTGATTTGATTGATTTGATTGATTTGATTGATTTGATTGATTTGATTGATTTGATTGATTTGATTGATTTGATTGATTTGATTGATTTGATTGATTTGATTGATTTGATTGATTTGATTGATTTGATTGATTTGATTGATTTGATTGATTTGATTGATTTGATTGATTTGATTGATTTGATTGATTTGATTGATTTGATTGATTTGATTGATTTGATTGATTTGATTGATTTGATTGATTTGATTGATTTGATTGATTTGATTGATTTGATTGATTTGATTGATTTGATTGATTTGATTGATTTGATTGATTTGATTGATTTGATTGATTTGATTGATTTGATTGATTTGATTGATTTGATTGATTTGATTGATTTGATTGATTTGATTGATTTGATTGATTTGATTGATTTGATTGATTTGATTGATTTGATTGATTTGATTGATTTGATTGATTTGATTGATTTGATTGATTTGATTGATTTGATTGATTTGATTGATTTGATTGATTTGATTGATTTGATTGATTTGATTGATTTGATTGATTTGATTGATTTGATTGATTTGATTGATTTGATTGATTTGATTGATTTGATTGATTTGATTGATTTGATTGATTTGATTGATTTGATTGATTTGATTGATTTGATTGATTTGATTGATTTGATTGATTTGATTGATTTGATTGATTTGATTGATTTGATTGATTTGATTGATTTGATTGATTTGATTGATTTGATTGATTTGATTGATTTGATTGATTTGATTGATTTGATTGATTTGATTGATTTGATTGATTTGATTGATTTGATTGATTTGATTGATTTGATTGATTTGATTGATTTGATTGATTTGATTGATTTGATTGATTTGATTGATTTGATTGATTTGATTGATTTGATTGATTTGATTGATTTGATTGATTTGATTGATTTGATTGATTTGATTGATTTGATTGATTTGATTGATTTGATTGATTTGATTGATTTGATTGATTTGATTGATTTGATTGATTTGATTGATTTGATTGATTTGATTGATTTGATTGATTTGATTGATTTGATTGATTTGATTGATTTGATTGATTTGATTGATTTGATTGATTTGATTGATTTGATTGATTTGATTGATTTGATTGATTTGATTGATTTGATTGATTTGATTGATTTGATTGATTTGATTGATTTGATTGATTTGATTGATTTGATTGATTTGATTGATTTGATTGATTTGATTGATTTGATTGATTTGATTGATTTGATTGATTTGATTGATTTGATTGATTTGATTGATTTGATTGATTTGATTGATTTGATTGATTTGATTGATTTGATTGATTTGATTGATTTGATTGATTTGATTGATTTGATTGATTTGATTGATTTGATTGATTTGATTGATTTGATTGATTTGATTGATTTGATTGATTTGATTGATTTGATTGATTTGATTGATTTGATTGATTTGATTGATTTGATTGATTTGATTGATTTGATTGATTTGATTGATTTGATTGATTTGATTGATTTGATTGATTTGATTGATTTGATTGATTTGATTGATTTGATTGATTTGATTGATTTGATTGATTTGATTGATTTGATTGATTTGATTGATTTGATTGATTTGATTGATTTGATTGATTTGATTGATTTGATTGATTTGATTGATTTGATTGATTTGATTGATTTGATTGATTTGATTGATTTGATTGATTTGATTGATTTGATTGATTTGATTGATTTGATTGATTTGATTGATTTGATTGATTTGATTGATTTGATTGATTTGATTGATTTGATTGATTTGATTGATTTGATTGATTTGATTGATTTGATTGATTTGATTGATTTGATTGATTTGATTGATTTGATTGATTTGATTGATTTGATTGATTTGATTGATTTGATTGATTTGATTGATTTGATTGATTTGATTGATTTGATTGATTTGATTGATTTGATTGATTTGATTGATTTGATTGATTTGATTGATTTGATTGATTTGATTGATTTGATTGATTTGATTGATTTGATTGATTTGATTGATTTGATTGATTTGATTGATTTGATTGATTTGATTGATTTGATTGATTTGATTGATTTGATTGATTTGATTGATTTGATTGATTTGATTGATTTGATTGATTTGATTGATTTGATTGATTTGATTGATTTGATTGATTTGATTGATTTGATTGATTTGATTGATTTGATTGATTTGATTGATTTGATTGATTTGATTGATTTGATTGATTTGATTGATTTGATTGATTTGATTGATTTGATTGATTTGATTGATTTGATTGATTTGATTGATTTGATTGATTTGATTGATTTGATTGATTTGATTGATTTGATTGATTTGATTGATTTGATTGATTTGATTGATTTGATTGATTTGATTGATTTGATTGATTTGATTGATTTGATTGATTTGATTGATTTGATTGATTTGATTGATTTGATTGATTTGATTGATTTGATTGATTTGATTGATTTGATTGATTTGATTGATTTGATTGATTTGATTGATTTGATTGATTTGATTGATTTGATTGATTTGATTGATTTGATTGATTTGATTGATTTGATTGATTTGATTGATTTGATTGATTTGATTGATTTGATTGATTTGATTGATTTGATTGATTTGATTGATTTGATTGATTTGATTGATTTGATTGATTTGATTGATTTGATTGATTTGATTGATTTGATTGATTTGATTGATTTGATTGATTTGATTGATTTGATTGATTTGATTGATTTGATTGATTTGATTGATTTGATTGATTTGATTGATTTGATTGATTTGATTGATTTGATTGATTTGATTGATTTGATTGATTTGATTGATTTGATTGATTTGATTGATTTGATTGATTTGATTGATTTGATTGATTTGATTGATTTGATTGATTTGATTGATTTGATTGATTTGATTGATTTGATTGATTTGATTGATTTGATTGATTTGATTGATTTGATTGATTTGATTGATTTGATTGATTTGATTGATTTGATTGATTTGATTGATTTGATTGATTTGATTGATTTGATTGATTTGATTGATTTGATTGATTTGATTGATTTGATTGATTTGATTGATTTGATTGATTTGATTGATTTGATTGATTTGATTGATTTGATTGATTTGATTGATTTGATTGATTTGATTGATTTGATTGATTTGATTGATTTGATTGATTTGATTGATTTGATTGATTTGATTGATTTGATTGATTTGATTGATTTGATTGATTTGATTGATTTGATTGATTTGATTGATTTGATTGATTTGATTGATTTGATTGATTTGATTGATTTGATTGATTTGATTGATTTGATTGATTTGATTGATTTGATTGATTTGATTGATTTGATTGATTTGATTGATTTGATTGATTTGATTGATTTGATTGATTTGATTGATTTGATTGATTTGATTGATTTGATTGATTTGATTGATTTGATTGATTTGATTGATTTGATTGATTTGATTGATTTGATTGATTTGATTGATTTGATTGATTTGATTGATTTGATTGATTTGATTGATTTGATTGATTTGATTGATTTGATTGATTTGATTGATTTGATTGATTTGATTGATTTGATTGATTTGATTGATTTGATTGATTTGATTGATTTGATTGATTTGATTGATTTGATTGATTTGATTGATTTGATTGATTTGATTGATTTGATTGATTTGATTGATTTGATTGATTTGATTGATTTGATTGATTTGATTGATTTGATTGATTTGATTGATTTGATTGATTTGATTGATTTGATTGATTTGATTGATTTGATTGATTTGATTGATTTGATTGATTTGATTGATTTGATTGATTTGATTGATTTGATTGATTTGATTGATTTGATTGATTTGATTGATTTGATTGATTTGATTGATTTGATTGATTTGATTGATTTGATTGATTTGATTGATTTGATTGATTTGATTGATTTGATTGATTTGATTGATTTGATTGATTTGATTGATTTGATTGATTTGATTGATTTGATTGATTTGATTGATTTGATTGATTTGATTGATTTGATTGATTTGATTGATTTGATTGATTTGATTGATTTGATTGATTTGATTGATTTGATTGATTTGATTGATTTGATTGATTTGATTGATTTGATTGATTTGATTGATTTGATTGATTTGATTGATTTGATTGATTTGATTGATTTGATTGATTTGATTGATTTGATTGATTTGATTGATTTGATTGATTTGATTGATTTGATTGATTTGATTGATTTGATTGATTTGATTGATTTGATTGATTTGATTGATTTGATTGATTTGATTGATTTGATTGATTTGATTGATTTGATTGATTTGATTGATTTGATTGATTTGATTGATTTGATTGATTTGATTGATTTGATTGATTTGATTGATTTGATTGATTTGATTGATTTGATTGATTTGATTGATTTGATTGATTTGATTGATTTGATTGATTTGATTGATTTGATTGATTTGATTGATTTGATTGATTTGATTGATTTGATTGATTTGATTGATTTGATTGATTTGATTGATTTGATTGATTTGATTGATTTGATTGATTTGATTGATTTGATTGATTTGATTGATTTGATTGATTTGATTGATTTGATTGATTTGATTGATTTGATTGATTTGATTGATTTGATTGATTTGATTGATTTGATTGATTTGATTGATTTGATTGATTTGATTGATTTGATTGATTTGATTGATTTGATTGATTTGATTGATTTGATTGATTTGATTGATTTGATTGATTTGATTGATTTGATTGATTTGATTGATTTGATTGATTTGATTGATTTGATTGATTTGATTGATTTGATTGATTTGATTGATTTGATTGATTTGATTGATTTGATTGATTTGATTGATTTGATTGATTTGATTGATTTGATTGATTTGATTGATTTGATTGATTTGATTGATTTGATTGATTTGATTGATTTGATTGATTTGATTGATTTGATTGATTTGATTGATTTGATTGATTTGATTGATTTGATTGATTTGATTGATTTGATTGATTTGATTGATTTGATTGATTTGATTGATTTGATTGATTTGATTGATTTGATTGATTTGATTGATTTGATTGATTTGATTGATTTGATTGATTTGATTGATTTGATTGATTTGATTGATTTGATTGATTTGATTGATTTGATTGATTTGATTGATTTGATTGATTTGATTGATTTGATTGATTTGATTGATTTGATTGATTTGATTGATTTGATTGATTTGATTGATTTGATTGATTTGATTGATTTGATTGATTTGATTGATTTGATTGATTTGATTGATTTGATTGATTTGATTGATTTGATTGATTTGATTGATTTGATTGATTTGATTGATTTGATTGATTTGATTGATTTGATTGATTTGATTGATTTGATTGATTTGATTGATTTGATTGATTTGATTGATTTGATTGATTTGATTGATTTGATTGATTTGATTGATTTGATTGATTTGATTGATTTGATTGATTTGATTGATTTGATTGATTTGATTGATTTGATTGATTTGATTGATTTGATTGATTTGATTGATTTGATTGATTTGATTGATTTGATTGATTTGATTGATTTGATTGATTTGATTGATTTGATTGATTTGATTGATTTGATTGATTTGATTGATTTGATTGATTTGATTGATTTGATTGATTTGATTGATTTGATTGATTTGATTGATTTGATTGATTTGATTGATTTGATTGATTTGATTGATTTGATTGATTTGATTGATTTGATTGATTTGATTGATTTGATTGATTTGATTGATTTGATTGATTTGATTGATTTGATTGATTTGATTGATTTGATTGATTTGATTGATTTGATTGATTTGATTGATTTGATTGATTTGATTGATTTGATTGATTTGATTGATTTGATTGATTTGATTGATTTGATTGATTTGATTGATTTGATTGATTTGATTGATTTGATTGATTTGATTGATTTGATTGATTTGATTGATTTGATTGATTTGATTGATTTGATTGATTTGATTGATTTGATTGATTTGATTGATTTGATTGATTTGATTGATTTGATTGATTTGATTGATTTGATTGATTTGATTGATTTGATTGATTTGATTGATTTGATTGATTTGATTGATTTGATTGATTTGATTGATTTGATTGATTTGATTGATTTGATTGATTTGATTGATTTGATTGATTTGATTGATTTGATTGATTTGATTGATTTGATTGATTTGATTGATTTGATTGATTTGATTGATTTGATTGATTTGATTGATTTGATTGATTTGATTGATTTGATTGATTTGATTGATTTGATTGATTTGATTGATTTGATTGATTTGATTGATTTGATTGATTTGATTGATTTGATTGATTTGATTGATTTGATTGATTTGATTGATTTGATTGATTTGATTGATTTGATTGATTTGATTGATTTGATTGATTTGATTGATTTGATTGATTTGATTGATTTGATTGATTTGATTGATTTGATTGATTTGATTGATTTGATTGATTTGATTGATTTGATTGATTTGATTGATTTGATTGATTTGATTGATTTGATTGATTTGATTGATTTGATTGATTTGATTGATTTGATTGATTTGATTGATTTGATTGATTTGATTGATTTGATTGATTTGATTGATTTGATTGATTTGATTGATTTGATTGATTTGATTGATTTGATTGATTTGATTGATTTGATTGATTTGATTGATTTGATTGATTTGATTGATTTGATTGATTTGATTGATTTGATTGATTTGATTGATTTGATTGATTTGATTGATTTGATTGATTTGATTGATTTGATTGATTTGATTGATTTGATTGATTTGATTGATTTGATTGATTTGATTGATTTGATTGATTTGATTGATTTGATTGATTTGATTGATTTGATTGATTTGATTGATTTGATTGATTTGATTGATTTGATTGATTTGATTGATTTGATTGATTTGATTGATTTGATTGATTTGATTGATTTGATTGATTTGATTGATTTGATTGATTTGATTGATTTGATTGATTTGATTGATTTGATTGATTTGATTGATTTGATTGATTTGATTGATTTGATTGATTTGATTGATTTGATTGATTTGATTGATTTGATTGATTTGATTGATTTGATTGATTTGATTGATTTGATTGATTTGATTGATTTGATTGATTTGATTGATTTGATTGATTTGATTGATTTGATTGATTTGATTGATTTGATTGATTTGATTGATTTGATTGATTTGATTGATTTGATTGATTTGATTGATTTGATTGATTTGATTGATTTGCTTGCTTTGCTCGATTTTCATGCTTTGCTTATTTGCTTGCCTTGCTTGATTTGCTTGCCTTGCTTGATTTGCTTGCTTTGCTTGATTTGCTTGCTTTGCTTTATTTGCTTGCTTTGCTTGATTTGCTTGCTTTGCTTGATTTGCTTGCTTTCTTTGATTTGCTTGATTTGCTTGCTTTGCTTGATTTGCTTGATTTGCTTGATTTGATTCATTTGATTCATTTGATTCATTTGATTCATTTGATTCACTTGATTCATTTGATTCATTTGATTCATTTGATTCATTTGATTCATTTGATTCATTTGATTCATTTGATTCATTTGATTCATTTGATTCATTTGATTCATTTGATTCATTTGATTCATTTGATTCATTTGATTCATTTGATTCATTTGATTCATTTGATTCATTTGATTCATTTGATTCATTTGATTCATTTGATTCATTTGATTCATTTGATTCATTTGGTTCATTTGATTCGTTTGATTCATTTGATTCACTTGATTCATTTGATTCATTTGATTCATTTGATTCATTTAATTCATTTGATTCATTTGATTCATTTGATTCATTTGATTCATTTGATTTATTTGATTCATTTGATTCATTTGATTCATTTGATTCATTTGATTCATTTGATTCATTTGATTCATTTGATTCATTTGATTCATTTGATTCATTTGATTCATTTGATTCATTTGATTCATTTGATTCATTTGATTCATTTGATTCATTTGATTCATTTGATTCATTTGATTCATTTGATTCATTTGATTCATTTGATTCATTTGATTCATTTGATTCATTTGATTCATTTGATTCATTTGATTCATTTGATTCATTTGATTCATTTGATTCATTTGATTCATTTGATTCATTTGATTCATTTGATTCATTTGATTGCTTGCTTTGCTTGATTTGCTTGATTTGCTTGCTTTGCTTTATTTGCTTGCTTTGCTTGATTTGCTTGCTTTGCTTGATTTGCTTGCTTTGCTTGCTTTGTTTGATTTGCTTGATTTGCTTGCTTTGCTTGATTTGCTTGCTTTGCTTGCTTTGCTTGATTTGCTTGATTTGATTCATTTGATTCATTTGATTCATTTGATTCATTTGATTCATTTGATTCATTTGATTCATTTGATTCATTTGATTCATTTGATTCATTTGATTCATTTGATTCATTTGGTTCATTTGGTTCATTTGGTTCATTTGGTTCATTTGATTCGTTTGATTCATTTGATTCATTTGATTTATTTGATTCACTTGATTCATTTGATTCATTTGATTCATTTGATTCATTTGATTCATTTGATTCATTTGATTCATTTGATTCATTTGATTCATTTGATTCATTTGATTCATTTGATTCATTTGATTCATTTGATTCATTTGATTCATTTGATTCATTTGATTCATTTGATTCATTTGATTCATTTAATTCATTTGATTCATTTGATTCATTTGATTCATTTGATTCATTTGATTCATTTGATTCATTTGATTCATTTGATTCATTTGATTCATTTGATTCATTTGATTCATTTGATTCATTTGATTCATTTGATTCATTTGATTCATTTGATTCATTTGATTCATTTGATTCATTTGATTCATTTGATTCATTTGATTCATTTGATTCATTTGATTCATTTGATTCATTTGATTCATTTGATTCATTTGATTCATTTGATTCATTTGATTCATTTGATTCATTTGATTCATTTGATTCATTTGATTCATTTGATTCATTTGATTCATTTGATTCATTTGATTCATTTGATTCATTTGATTCATTTGATTCATTTGATTCATTTGATTCATTTGATTCATTTGATTCATTTGATTCATTTGATTCATTTGATTCATTTGATTCATTTGATTCATTTGATTCATTTGATTCATTTGATTCATTTGATTCATTTGATTCATTTGATTCATTTGATTCATTTGATTCATTTGATTCATTTGATTCATTTGATTCATTTGATTCATTTGATTCATTTGATTCATTTGATTCATTTGATTCATTTGATTCATTTGATTCATTTGATTCATTTGATTCATTTGATTCATTTGATTCATTTGATTCATTTGATTCATTTGATTCATTTGATTCATTTGATTCATTTGATTCATTTGATTCATTTGATTCATTTGGTTCATTTGGTTCATTTGCTTCATTTGCTTCATTTCATTCATTTCATTCATTTCATTCATTTCATTCATTTCATTCATTTCATTCATTTCATTCATTTCATTCATTTCATTCATTTCATTCATTTCATTCATTTCATTCATTTCATTCATTTGATTCATTTGGTTCATTTGATTCGTTTGATTCATTTGATTCACTTGATTCATTTGATTCATTTGATTAATTTGATTCATTTGATTCATTTGATTCATTTGATTCATTTGATTCATTTGATTCATTTGATTCATTTGATTCATTTGATTTATTTGAATCATTTGATTCATTTGATTCATTTGATTCATTTGATTCATTTGATTCATTTGATTCATTTGATTCATTTGATTCATTTGATTCATTTGATTCATTTGATTCATTTGATTCATTTGATTCATTTGATTCATTTGATTCATTTGATTCATTTGATTCATTTGATTCATTTGATTCATTTGATTCATTTGATTCATTTGATTCATTTGATTCATTTGATTCATTTGATTCATTTGATTCATTTGATTCATTTGATTCATTTGATTCATTTGATTCATTTGATTCATTTGATTCATTTGATTCATTTGATTCATTTGATTCATTTGATTCATTTGATTCATTTGATTCATTTGATTCATTTGATTCATTTGATTCATTTGGTTCATTTGATTCATTTGATTCATTTGATTCATTTGATTCATTTGATTCATTTGATTCATTTGATTCATTTGATTCATTTTATTCATTTTATTCATTTGATTCATTTGATTCATTTGATTCATTTGATTCATTTGATTCATTTGATTCATTTGATTCATTTGATTCATTTGATTCATTTGATTCATTTCATTCATTAGTATGCGATGGAATTAGAATAGACGAGACTAGCGCGGTATGCGAAGCGATGAATGACTACTTCGTCAATGTAGGGAAAAAATTGGCCGATAATATACCCACCAGCCCCACAGCAGATCCCTTTTCTAATACTCAACGTATTCGTGAAACCATCTATTTGCGTCCCACAACTGTTAATGAAGTCATTTTACTAATCAACGGTCTCAAGAAAATCCATAGCAGTGGTCCTGATAATATACCTGTTAATATTCTGAAAAACAACTGTATAGCTTTTGCAAAAATCCTTACCCAAATTTTTAATTTAATGCTCGACACCGGTCAATATCCAAATTGTTTAAAAATTGCCAAAGTAATTCCCATTTTCAAATCTGGAAATCCCTGTGATTCGTGCAACTATCGTCCTATTTCAACAGTATCAGTATTTAATAAAGTGCTTGAAAAATTGTTGATCTCTAGGTTACTCGATTTCTTAAACAAACACAATATAATCTATAATTTTCAGTACGGTTTTAGGCAGGGTTTTAGTACGTTGATTGCAATGACTGAATTAGTTGAGTCTATTGTTGATGAAATTGATCAGAGAAAAGTTGTTGGTGCTCTCTTTCTGGATTAAAAAAAAGCATTTGATACATTAGATCACTCTATATTGCTAGGAAAATTAGAACGATATGGCATAAGAGGCTTAGCTAATAATCTAATTCGTAGCTACTTGTCGAACAGACTTCAATGCGTGTCTATTGGCAATGTAACTAGTTCGTACAGAGACGTTGAAATAGGAGTACCACAGGGAAGCAATATTGGACCATTACTATTTCTTCTTTATATCAACGACCTAGGAAGACTCAAATTGAAAGGCACACCACGTCTTTTCGCAGATGATACAGCTTTGTTTTATCCAAACAATAGCTCTAGAAACATAGTTTGTGATATGGAATATGATTTGAAATTACTCATCGGATATTTCAACGATAACCTCCTCTCCCTAAATTTATCAAAAACCAAATACATGTTATTCCATTCATCTAGAAAATCCATAGAAGATCATTCGCATCCAATAGCTGAACACTACGAGATTGAGGAAACGAAATGTTTCAAATATTTAGGTCTTTGGTTAGATTCTACACTCTCCTGGAACGACCATCTAAAATCTCTCGAAAAAAAGTGGCTGCATTATGTGGGGCTATGCGTCGGGTTTGTACTTTTGTACCTCTGCACGCGCTATTAAAGTTTTACTATGCACACATTCATTCATTACTAAACTATCTTGTTTCAGTATGGGGGCGTGCCAGCATATCAAATCTAAAAAAACTACAAACTCTTCAGAATCGATGTCTTAAAATTATTTTTAAGAAACCAGTTATGTATTCAACTATGCTACTCTACAGCAATAATTCACATAACATCTTGCCATTGCTTGGTTTGACAGAATTTCAAACAGCAATGTATGTTTATAATGCTCTGCATAACCCAATAGCGCATAATAATTTACACTTCACCACAGGCACTCGTGTGTATAGTACCAGGCAAGCCAATAGTTTACAACGCTCCAGGGCCTCCACTAACCTTGGTCGAAAACGTATTTCATTTATCGGGCCAATGGTCTATAATCGGCTTCCTACTGAGTTAATACAAATATCAAATCGCATCCAATTCGAAACAAGGCTGAAATGTTTTGCCTTTCTCAATAGAAAGGTATTGCAATTGCTCTGAAAACCGACTTTTTAACGGAGGCCCGGAGGGCCGAGTGTCATATACCATTCGATTCAGTTCGTCGAGTTCGGCAAATGTCTGTGTGTGTATGTATGTGTGTGTGTATGTATGTGTGTGTGTATGTGCGTCTGTGTGTGTGTACGCGAACACAATCTCACTCACTTTTCTCAGAGATGGATGAACCGATTTTTACAAACTTAGTCCCAAATGAAAGGTGCAACGTTCCCATAGGCTGCTATTGAATTATTAATGGATCCGACTTCCGGTTCCGGAATTACAGGGTGATGAGTACGATCACGCAGAAAACGTCGATTTTAAGAAATTCTGCAATGAATGTATAATGGTGAAAATTTTTCCAAAATGTGACCACAACTGCTTCGATTTGTAGTACTAGGTCATTAACAGCCATTCAAAGTCTCTTTGGTCACATTGGCCACCATCATCGGTTCCGGAAGCCCCGGCGGAAGTATCCAAATTCAGAGTAACAGTCACATCGGTTTCTAGGAGATGGCTAGACCGATTCGACTAAACTTGACCTCAAATGAAAGGTATTGCGTCCCCGTAAATGGCTATTAAATTTTATCCCCAACCGACTTCCGGTTCCGGAGTTACGGGTTGTGGCGTGCGATCACATAGCGAATTGTGATTCAAACCGATACCCCGATGTAAGCAAAAAAGGTAAAAATTTCGCTAAAATGTCTCTCAAATAACTTAACTTTGCAGTTCTAGGTCACCGACGGCCAAACAAACTTTCGTTGACTACATTGACCACCATAGACGGTTCCGGAAGTGCCCGGGAAAAGCGGCCATCTTTCATAACTAGCAAACTCATATCAGTTTCTCGGAAATGGTTGGGCCGATTTTCACAAACTTAGTCCCAAATGATAGCTATATTATCCCCACAGATGTCTGTAACATTTCGCACGGACCGCTTATATGGTTCCGGAAATATAGACTAAACCGTCCGGTCACACATGAAATTCCCATATAAGCCGAAACTCAAAAATTTTTTCAAAGGGGGGACCCCATGAAATTTCAGAAATCGAATTCGTATTTTTGATGCCAAACATCTTTAAAATGCATGAAACGTCGAGATTTTATGTTATCACGAAATTTTTTTTTTTTAGGAATCGACTTTTTGGGACTGCCGATTTTGCACCTATTTGCCTTTCTCAATAGAAAGGTATTGCAATTGCTCTGAAAACCGACTTTTTAACGGAGGCCCGGAGGGCCGAGTGACATATACCATTCGATTCAGTTCGTCGAGTTCGGCAAATGTCTGTGTGTGTATGTATGTGTGTGTGTATGTATGTGTGTGTTTTGTGCGTCTGTGTGTGTGTACGCGAACACAATCTCACTCACTTTTCTCAGAGATGGATGAACCGATTTTTACAAACTTAGTCCCAAATGAAAGGTGCAACGTTCCCATAGGCTGCTATTGAATTTCTAATGGATCCGACTTCCGGTTACGGAATTACAGGGTGATGAGTACGATCACGCAGAAAACGTCGATTTTAAGAAATTCTGCAATGAATGTATAATGGTGAAAATTTTTCCAAAATGTGACCACAATTGCTTCGATTTGTAGTACTAGGTCAATAACAGCCATTCAAAGTCTCTTTGGTCACATTGGCCACCATCATCGGTTCCGGAAGCCCCGGCGGAAGTATCCAAATTCTGACTAACAGTCACATCGGTTTCTCGGAGGTGGCTAGACCGAATCAACCAATCTTAGTCTCAAATGAAAGATGTTGCGTCCCCGTAAATGGCTATTAAATTTTATCCCCAATCGACTTCCGGTTCCGGAGTTACGGGTTGTGGCGTGCGATCACATAGCAAATTGTGATTCAAGCCGATACCCCGATGGAAGCAAAAAAGGTAAAAATTTCGCTAAAATGTCTCTCAAATAACTTAACTTTGCAGTTCTAGGTCACCGACGGCCAAACAAACTTTCGTTGACTACATTGACCACCATAGACGGTTCCGGAAGTGCCCGGGAAAAGCGGCCATCTTTCAAAATTTACGAACTCACATCAGTTTCCCTGAAATGGTTGGGCCGATTTTCACAAACTTAGTCCCAAATGATAGCTATATTATCCCCACAGATGTCTATAAAATTTCGTACGGATCGCTTATATGGGTCCGGAAATATAGACTAAATCGTCCGGTCACATATGAAATTCCCATATAAGCCGGAACTCAAATTTTTTTTCCAAAGGGGGGACCCCATGAAATTTCAGAAATCGAATTCGTATTTTTGATGCCAAACATCTTTAAAATGCATGAAACGTCGAGATTTTTCAGTTCAATATTACCGTGGCTGTTTTTTCTTTTTCAAAATTTTAGAACTCGAATAATGATTTATTTTCCTGTATATAGTTGTCATGTGATGTATAATAATAAAATGTAATATATGCATTTAAAAGTTTTTAATGAATATAAACAACGCACACATTCTCGTGATTCATGATTGAGAAAGGCACAATTGCACCGCTAGGTGGATTAAAATAGGTTTTTTAAAAAATAAAATTAGAGAATTTGTAATATAGAATTAGTTATTCACCAAAAAGTTTTCTTTATGTGCATTATTCTAATAATAATTATACCTACTAGAATTTAGAAAAAACACTTTCTGTATCTCTCATAAATACTGTAGAGGGCCCCTTAAAAGGAACATCGTTCCACTGGGAGCTCGATGCAGTTATTTTTCTTGCATTTAATTCTAATATCTTTATTGTGCCGGTTACTTTCACGTATTTTTTGTTTTTTTTTGTTCTCAGCGTATTCGCGAAAAGTTTTTTCTTTTTGTGTTGCCTTTTTTTGTCGCTGAGAACTGATGTGTCCACTACCAGGGGGCTCTCTGTGCGAGCCTTTTGGTGTGGGGGTGAGAGGCGGGCCATTATTTAAAAAAAAAAAAATTTGATTCATTTGATTCATTTGATTCATTTGATTCATTTGATTCATTTGATTCATTTGATTCATTTGATTCATTTGATTCATTTGATTCATTTGATTCATTTGATTCATTTGATTCATTTGATTCATTTGATTCATTTGATTCATTTGATTCATTTGATTCATTTGATTCATTTGATTCATTTGATTCATTTGATTCATTTGATTCATTTGATTTATTTGATTCATTTGATTCATTTGATTCATTTGATCAGTTTGATTAATTTGATTCATTTGATTCATTTGATTCATTTGATTCATTTGATTCATTTGATTCATTTGATTCATTTGATTCATTTGATTCATTTGATTCATTTGATTCATTTGATTCATTTGATTCATTTGATTCATTTGATTCATTTGATTCATTTGATTCATTTGATTCATTTGATTCATTTGATTCATTTGATTCATTTGATTCATTTGATTCATTTGATTCATTTGATTCATTTGATTCATTTGATTCATTTGATTCATTTGATTCATTTGATTCATTTGATTCATTTGATTCATTTGATTCATTTGATTCATTTGATTCATTTGATTCATTTGATTCATTTGATTCATTTGATTCATTTGATTCATTTGATTCATTTGATTCATTTGATTCATTTGATTCATTTGATTCATTTGATTCATTTGATTCATTTGATTCATTTGATTCATTTGACTCATTTGATTCATTTGATTCATTTGATTTATTTGATTCATTTGATTAATTTGATTCATTTGATTCATTTGATTCATTTGATTGATTTGATTCATTTGATTCATTTGATTCATTTGATTCATTTGATTCATTTGATTCATTTGATTCATTTGATTCATTTGATTCATTTGATTCATTTGATTCATTTAATTCATTTGATTCACTTGATTCATTTATTTCATTTGATCCGATTGATTCATTGGATTCATTTGATTCATTTTATTCATTTGATTCATTTGATTCATTTGATTCATTTGATTCATTTGATTCATTTGATTCATTTGATTCATTTGATTAATTTGATTCATTTGATTCATTTGATTCATTTGATTCATTTGATTAATTTGATTAATTTGATCAGTTTGATTAATTTGATTCATTTGATTCATTTGATTCATTTGATTCATTTGATTCATTTGATTCATTTGATTCATTTGATTCATTTGATTCATTTGATTCATTTGATTCATTTGATTCATTTGATTCATTTGATTCATTTGATTCATTTGATTCATTTGATTCATTTGATTCATTTGATTCATTTGATTCATTTGATTCATTTGATTCATTTGATTTATTTGATTCATTTGATTCATTTGATTCATTTGATTCATTTGATTCATTTGATTGATTTGATTCATTTGATTCATTTGATTGATTTGATTCATTTAATTCATTTGATTCACTTGATTCATTTTATTCATTTGACCCGTTTGATTCATTTGATTCATTTGATTCATTTGATTCATTTGATTCATTTGATTCATTTGATTCATTTGATTCATTTGATTCATTTGATTCATTTGATTCATTTGATTCATTTGATTCATTTGATTCATTTGATTCATTTGATTCATTTGATTCATTTGATTCATTTGATTCATTTGATTCATTTGATTCATTTGATTCATTTGATTCATTTGATTCATTTGATTCATTTGATTCATTTGATTTATTTGATTCATTTGATTCATTTGATTCATTTGATTCATTTGATTCATTTGATTCATTTGATTCATTTGATTCATTTGATTCATTTGATTCATTTGATTCATTTGATTCATTTGATTCATTTGATTCATTTGATTCATTTGATTCATTTGATTTATTTGATTCATTTGATTTATTTGATTCATTTGAATCATTTGAGATTGAGTTGTTTTTTTGTTGAAAAATATACCATTTTCAAAAATTATTTTGTTTAAAGAAATAACGCCCTCACAGTTTTTTCTTCAAATATAACAAAGTTTCAATGTTTCAAACTAAATTGACGGATTGAGAACCCATTTACAATCATAGAAGATAATTTTTATAATATAGCCTTGAAAAAAACAATTTTTGTTTTAAAATCGCTTTGTATAAACTTAGTTGTTTCAGCAAGACTATGCCTTTATAAAAGTTCTAAAAAACTCTAGAACAAAATATTTGAGAGAAATTAACACATAAAAAGATACTAAAAGAAACTACAAGGACCACCCTAATATAATTAAATAAAAAAAATCGACAAATAAGTTGGTTAGAAAGATGGTCGAAGAAACCATATGTTTAAAACTAACTGTTTGGGTTTGTAGTCCTAAATCGGACCATAGTGCACTGGGTTTCTAGATGCACGAACTGCGAAAGAATGATGAAGCTGTAATTGCTTCAATCATTAACGTTTGTCGCATAGCTTCGCTGAGCTCGTAAAGGTGTCTGAATTTGGAATTTCCATTCAAATACTAAGGCCATTTCCTTTAAAAAGAGATGTGAATTGTAATTTTCTGAGTGCTACTTCAAAAGCATTTAATATAATTTTCCATAGCACCAATTTCAAAAATTTCAAGCGAAGTGGGCGGGGGTTAGACTTGTCCAAATGATGCGAAATTTGGCATCTTTGACATTTATCACAATATGAGAGGGGGGCTTTTGAGAATTAAAAAAATTGCATTGCTCGATATACTGTATTGATGTAGCCTTCACATTTTCAACAAAGTTGTTTAAAATGACATTATCAATAACTTTGCTGAAGACACCAAGTCTCTTATTATTTTTGAAGAGTTAATTGTCTACAATTACTTCTATGAGATTTAATCGCCAAAATTATTACATCAGAAGATGCGCTTTTTATGATGGAAAACTTCTTCGAGGTTGTTAAACTCCAAAGTTGATGCTTTCGAAATTGTGATATTAACTGTTAGAAAAGTTTTCGAACATTTATTTTATTTTAAAAGTGCACTTTGTATTTTCATACTTTGACATAATTGGCATATTATAAAGGAAATTATAAAAGGAATCTTTTTTATTTATTTATTGTCGTCAAACAAGAGTAGACCGTTTTGTTATAACGATAAAATATAGTATACACTTAAAACATAAAATACTAATTACTAAACTAAACACTATCTGGTTTACATAGCACTACTTTAGGATGTTCTTTATAAGCGAATAGAATTGAAATATTTTTTTAATTTGCTTTTTGTCATTGTTAAGTCAATAGCTTCGCAGTGCTTGTTGTAAGTTGCCATCATCTGATTTAATGGTCCAAACTTGGCATAATTTGTACGATAATTGTTTGTTATAAATGTATTTCGGATTCGTAACTGCCGGGAAGGTATATAAAAATTAAGTTTAGATAGAAGTTCGACTGAATCAATACGACACGAAATTATATCGTTTAGAAATGAAACCATTGCATATTCTCGGCGCTCTTTTAGTGTTTGGATGTTAATGAGCATACAGCGAGCTTTATAAGATGGGAGAGGAAATCGTGTCCAACCTGTTATGGAATTGACAAACAACGATTCTACTTATAAATTTTATTTAATGTTACACCTTCCGTGATCGGTAAATGAAAGAGACCGACTGTCTCCACACATGGCCTTTTATAGCCTAATTATTTAATCATAGCAGTTGGTAGCAGTGGTATACTTAATCTCAGCCATTGGTACAACTTATTTGAAAGCTGCGTTTGTAATCGCAGAAGAGGAGATGGATTCTAAGGACTCAATACATAACACTTCTCCTGGCTTTAAATGAGACTTTAGAGTACCATATACTAATTGAGCTATTCGTAACACTAAGCATATAATACCACAATATCCAGAATATAAAAAATTACAAAAATCGAAAACAAAACAATCAATCTTACAAAAGCTTTCACTTGGTAGTAGATAAAAACATCCGTAAATTTCTCTATCGTCGCGAAGCTTGATCTTTAAGGCGTTTTGATCTACGAAGTTTCGGTGAAATGGAATCGCTTCGATTTCGCTTTTTTTCAGATTTTTTCTTTTTCTGGCTTTTCTTTTTAGTAACCGGCTGTTGCAGTTGCTGTCCTTCCTTCGAAGGTCCAGGGGCGGGTTCCTCGGATGCTTGGCACTCCGGACCTGGTTTGGGGCAAAGGATAGGCAAGGAAGGATGGAACTTATCAGATAAATCAGATGTGCGAATCTGATTCTCATGAACCAAACGCACGTTTCCTTCCAAGTTGATTAGATATGTATAAGGACTAACTTTTTCAAGAGCTAACGCAGGAATCCTTCGAACAGAATCATCAAGATGATTTCGGTACAAGATCTTGTCACCTCTCGAGTATTTGTTCGCTCCATACTGATGGTTTCCTGGGAATGATTCGAAGGTTTTCATAGGTTTCTTAACCGAATTCTTATGTTCATTTTCAATTTTCAACTTGACTGGGTTACTAACATTAATCAGCGTTCGGGGAACATACGAAAACATTAAGCACGACGGTGTGCTACTGGTTGCAGTAGACGGCGTATTACGGTAATTAAAAAGAATTCGATTAAGTCTCCTTTGAATTGGCATTTGTATAAATTTGTCGTCCAACAAACACTTCTTCAGCATTGTCTTTATCGTCTGTACCCCCCTTTCAGCCAATCCGTTGGACTGCGGATGATACGGTGGAGATTTAAGGACATTAATATTGTTCTGTTGACAGGCGTGTATGAACATGGACGAGTTAAAAGGTGGGCCATTATCCGAACAAACTTCTTCCGGTAAGCCAAAATAACTGTAAATTTCTTCTAATTTCTCGAGGACGCTATTACCATCCGTTCCTCGAAGAATCTTGACATCGATAAATTTAGAAAAGGAATCAACTAGTATAAGAAAAGATTGACTTTCAAAGTGAAACAAATCTAAGTGGATTCTTTCAAAGGGATGTTTGGTTGGAGACCATTTTGATTTTACAACTTCTCTGGGGACTCTCTGAGTTTTTTGACAAACGTCACACGACTTCACAAATTGTTTAGCATCTTCATCGAATCCCTTCCACCAAAAATAGCTTCTACCAACCATTTTCATTCGAACTATTCCTTCATGGTTGTCATGAAGTTTTTCCAGAATGCTAGTTTGTAAGCTCTTTGGAATGACCACGCGGTCATCAAAATATAAGCACCCATCTTCGACTTCTAGATGAGAACATACCTTTGCATACGGAATCAACTGATCATCGACCATGTGCGACCAGCCCTGTTTCACACAACTGACCACTTTTTTTAAAATTGCGTCTCGCTGAAGTGCTTCCCGGATCGATTCTAACGCGACAAAGTTTTGAACGCAATCTTCCCGCAAAGCCATGTGCTCGATTCGGTTGTGTACGGGTAGCGGCAAACGCGATAGGGCATCTGCGTTACCAATACACTTACCCGGCCGATGGACCACGTGATAGTTATAGTTTGACAGTATTACTGACCAACGATGCAAGCGTGATATAGCAACGGACGATGCTCCTTTTTGTGGATTGAAAATTTGCTTCAACGCGGTACTATCGGTGACAAGAGTGAATTCGGTACCATATAAAAACTTGTGAAACTTGCTGACACCGAAAATGACGGCTAGCGCTTCCTTGTGAATTTGTCCGTAATTCATTTGGGCGGGACCTAGTGTCGATGAAGCGAAACACACAGGTTTTTCAATTTGATTTACCTGGTGAGACAATATTGCGCCAACACCATAAGGACTGGCATCGGTCGTTAGAATAAGAGGCTTCTTTGGATCAAATGGCTCTAACACATCATTATTAACCAAAAGTCTTTTGCACTTTTCAAAAGCCTTCTGACACAAAGATGACCACTCAAATTTTCTATCTTTTTTCAATAAATCGTATATTGGACGAAGCTCGGTAGATAAATTCGGTAAAAAGCGGTGGTAATAATTTAAAAGTCCTAGAAAAGATTGTAACTGACTTACATCTCGAGGAGCTGGGGCATTTAGAACTGCTTCTACTTTAGACGGACTTGGACTGATTCCATCAGTGGTTAACAGGAAGCCAAGATGCTCGATCTCGTCTTCAAAAAATCTAGATTTTTCCATATTTATTTGCACTTTGTAGCGGTTTAATCGCTCTAAAACGTCAAAAAGTCTCTTTTTGCATTCTTGTGGAGTTCTACCTCCTACCACAATATCATCTAAATAAGGCACGGCTCCCGTTCCAACCAGGATTTGATCAATTATGGACTGAAACAATGAAGGTGCGGAACTTATACCGAAAGGCATTCGGGTGTACCTGAACAATCCTCGATGAGTGTTCACCGTACAAAGTTCCTGTGAAAGTTCCGATAGTTTAACCTGCAAATACGCCCCGGTGAGATCTATCTTGCAAAATACCTTAAAGTCTGCCAGACTGGCTAGAAGATCATCTATCAGAGGAAGTGGGTAATGCTCAGATGATAGGTATCGATTTAATGTAGCCTTGCCATCAAGGCATATTCGAACAGAACCATCCTTTTTGGGAGTAACAACTATAGGACTTGCCCAAGACGATGAACGGACGGGAACTAAAATTTCACTTTTAATCATTCGATCAAGCTCTTGATCGACATTTTCCCGAAAACGAAATGGAATAGTATACGGTTTGTGGAAAATTGGCATTGCATTTGGTTTCAAAACAATATCGACAGTAAACCCTTCAATGGTTTGATTGAGATCTCCAGAAAAGACAAAAGGAAATTTTTTCTGAAGTTCCGACTGAAGACTTGGCTGAATCGTGCTGATGGATGAAAAATCTAGACTTACCATTTTTCTACATTCCGGGATAAGGACATCCAGACCAGAGCGACCAAGCAGAGGTGTGATGGTTCTGCCCTCTTCCGGTTGAATTACGAAAATCGGTAGTGAAACCATTTCACCATTTCTAGCCTTAACCTGTACTTTAATTTCACCTTCCGGACGAATGTTTTGACCAGTCACCGTTTGAAAACACTTGCAAGATTGCTGCAACTTCACATGACTTAACTTTTCGCTATAAGTATCCCTGGATATTACCGTATCACACGCTCCAGTGTCCACCTCAAATTTCACCACTGTTCCTTCGATTTCTAACTGCAGGTGGGCTGGCACATCCAATTGGTGCACTCCGTTCCTCGAGCTATCCCTCAGAATTTCCGGAGTTGCAAGGCTGGTTTCAGGTTCCCTTACCGACTCGACGATTTCCGACATTAAATTTAACTTGCAATTTTCCGCTGCCTCCGACATCTCTGCTACACGATTCTGACTAGTTGCTTTCTGTTCCTTCGTTGAACGACACATGGTTGACACGTGGCCTGCTTTGCCACATGCGTAGCAAGTCCACTGCTTAGCCGGACACGATTCTGGATTGTGTGATCTTCCACAACGGAAACACGTGTTCTTAACCTCATTTTTCATAGTTGGTTTCGACTGTTGTTTCGGCTTCTCCTGTATCCGGAATGGTTTCTGCGGCTTCTTTTGTGGTTTCCGGTGCAGCATAGCAAGCTTTGACGTACCTTGCATTACTTTTGACTCGTGTTCGACAGCTTCCCAACTGCGGGCAATGTTGCATGCTTTCTCGAACGTGAGATCGACTTCTGTGAGCAGTTTTGTCCGCAGGTTTGAGTTCTGGACTCCGGCAACAAACTGATCCCGCAAGGCCTCTTGCAGAAATGCGGCAAAACTGCATGAATGTGATTGAGCTTTCAGCGTGATGATGAAATCCGAAATAGACTGTCCTGATGATTGCTCACATTTCCGAAACTTATACCGTTCAGCCACAACGTTGACGGTTGGAGCCAAATGTGTTGTCAAGAGTTGAATCAGTTCATTATACGGTTTCGTGCACGGGTCATCTGGCGAACAAATTCTTGCGGCGATTGAATACAGACTAGGACCAGCCATAGTCACTAGTGTGGGAACTTTTTTTGCCGCTGGTACATCATTGACTAGGAAAAACTGTTCGAGACAGCTGACATACTCATCGAATTTTTCACCTACCACAAAAGGTTCCAGATGTCCAAACATCGGTTTTGACATGACGATTGTAGGCGAACTACCTTCTTGTTCGCTGTTATCCCTTTCTACTTTAACGTTCACTTTTCCTTCAAGCACTTTCGAATCCGACATGCGCGTTAACTACTCCGTCACGCACACGACTGCACTAGGTACGAACTTTGAATCGACTGTTGATTCTAATAGCCAACCACGTGGTGTTATACCGATCCGATAGGTTTTTCCGGACACTCGCGACACTTCTGTTTATCCTCGTCGCCAAAATATGTTATGGAATTGACAAACAACGATTCTACTTATAAATTTTATTTAATGTTACACGTTATTTAATGTTATTTTGCGAAGTGCAAACAATAAAAATTGCCTTTGTACTGATTCTATTCTTTCTTCATGTGTGATTGAGAAAGGTGACCAAATTATGCTACAATATTCCAGTATTGACCTTACATACGAGATGTATAATGTTTTAATTGTATATGGATCATTAAAATTGTAACTAAAACGCTTTATAAATCCAAGCATGTTATTTGCTCTATTGATGATTGTGTTGTAATGGTCAATGAATGTTAATTTTGAATCTAGAATGACTCCCAAATCTTTAACTCTTTCGCACTTTTGTACCACTTGATTTCCTAGAGTGATTGAAATGTCAGGTGTATTTCGTTTCCTACTAAAAGTTATTGCATTACATTTTTTTACGTTTAGTTGCAGAAGGCTTTTGTTACACCAGAGGTAAAACATATGTATTTCTTCCTGTAATATTTTTATGTCTTGTTCGTTCCTAATTTCTAAAAAGAGCTTCATGTCGTCGGCATAGATAAGAACTTTTATGTTTTTGAGAATGTATGATATGTCGTTTACGAATAAAATGAACAAAAGAGGGTTTAGATGGGAGCCTTGAGGAACTCCTGATGTGACTTGAATGGGATTCGATTTCTTCCCTTTAAATCTAACTATTTGTTGACGGTTAGTTAAATATGATTCGAGCCATTTGAGAAGACCTGATTCAATTCCTAATTTTTTCAGTTTGAATAATAGCAAGGGTATGTCGATACGATCAAATGCTTTGCTAAAGTCCGTGTAAAGAGCTTCAGTGTAGTTTCCATTCTCCATTGCAATCAATGAGTAGTTAACGAATTCTAGTAAATTTGTATTAGTTGACCGTCCTTTGAAGAACCCATGCTGCATGTTAGTAATTCTGTTTTTGATTTGATTGAATAGTTTTTCGTTAACGATTGCTTCAAGGAGTTTAGGCATACATGACATAATGGCAATTCCACGGTAGTTACATATGTCAGATTTTTTGCCACTTTTAAAAATGGGTACCAGGTACGAGCTTTTCCATAAATTGGGGAAAATGCCAGATTCAAGCGACATGTTAAAAAGCCAAAACAAAGGAGCTGTGAGTTCCAACGCTAAGTTCTTCATAAATACGGGTGGGATCCCGTCAGGTCCAGAACCTTTGGAGGCATCTAGTTTGTTTAGAGCCTCCATAATATCTTGCACACTGACATGATTGACGCCAATGTCTGTGGTGAATTCTGGGAAGAAACCGAAATATTCGCGATCACGATCTTCTTCAGAAAATGTGGTATAGATGTCTTGAAAGAAGGTTGCGAAAAGATTGCAGATTTGTTCCGCGTTGACACCGACATTTTCTTTAAGTTTCATTTTTGAAGGGAAGTTTTCCGATTTTAAATTATTTTTAACATGATTAAAGAAATTTTTTGGGCAAGATTTTATTTGAAGTTCGGTTTTTGAGTTATACTCTTCAAATGCTATTTTAATGGATAGGTTTAGTTGATCGCAAATGTCCAAATAGTTAAATAAGTTCCTTTCATTTCTGATTTTTTTATACTTTTTGTGGGCCTTTTGTTTACGATTTTTTAAATTTTTAATTTGCTCGTTATACCAAACTGGATATTTTGTGTTGCCTTGTCGCCTAATTTTTTTCAGTGGTACTTGTTCAACTATTATATCAAACAATTTTGTGTAAAAGACGTCTACTGAATTTTCGATACTTGTTTCATTTCTAAACAACGTTTGCCAATCTATACTGCTTAGTCTTTGTTTTATGTTGTCAAAATTTGCCAATTGAAATTGAAAGGCCTTTTCGTACTCGCAGTCATCGGGTCTTTTGTTATCATGTACAAATACAGAAAACTATATTGCTGTATGAAACGCTTCATTTTTCCATAGTGGAGTTAATGATTCGGTGACACAGAAGTCTTCAAGAATGTTTGTGAATAATAAATCTAAATAACAGTTTTGCTGATTTCTAACATGATTAATTTGGTTAAGTCCTAAACTTGCAGTTTTGTCAAATATGGCCTGCAGAGTTTCGTTATCCCCAACGACTGGAAGTAGAATGCTTTGAATCTGTTAGACTAATTTTGTTTCTGATCTTTTAATAACACTAGTTTACAAAATAAAAATAGAAATCTGAACTTCAATATTCGAACATCATATCTGATGTAAAATTGCGTCCTGAATCCGAAAATGAGGACCAAAAAAATTTACAGTAGAACAGTTTTCGAATTACGGTGAAAAAATAAATTTTACCTTTAAAATTAAAAGTACGTTCAGTAAAATCCAAATATCTTCGGTTGTAGTGCTTCGATATGAAGTATTATTCCGTTGAATGAAAGGCAATTGAATGCACTTTCGATCGCTAGAATATTTTGCTTTAACGCGACTGCTGGCTCTGACGTCATTTACGAATCAATTGAACCTTTTCTTAATTTTTCGTCATTTTTTGAAGAAAAATAAGTGTGTAGCCAATATTTTCGGCAAGATAAAGAAATTCTAAAAATCGTATTTTTATGGGAAATTAAAGCTTGCTAATAACCAATGAAAATAAGAATTTGTTAGCATAAATCCGATGAAAATTGGGTAAGCATTAAATTTTTTGTGAAATGGCAATATTTGTGTTTCTCTGGGTCAACGTCTCGATTCCAATTTTTTCTAGGGCTTGTTTAATGACATATGAGGGACTCTCTGACAGAATTCTGTTAAACAAGTAAATGGAAGAATTTTGAAAGATTTTAATGTGGGGTAATGTGGGGAATATCGAACTTGTTTATCCAATTGAATAAAGTTTTTTGATAACAATCAATGTCCTAATACCTCAACTTCCCTTATTTTTCCAGGAAGAAAACATTTCTTATGTGATCCCTAAGTATATTTTACACTAAAAGAAGTGAATTGAATAGGAATCCTTTGTTAAATGGAGTTAATATGTGCAATTTGTTGATAAAAATGTGAAATCTATATGTCAGAAAATTTGAAGCTTCTGAATTTTATCGGTAACGAATCTATTTTTATTTTGTTTCTAAGGAATTTCCACGTTCAAAAAGGTACAGTTTATTAATATTGGGTGAAAGATAGTAGAGATATATGCACGAGAAAATGATAAAATTGGATGTGAATGACAACAGACCCTATACCCCAACTTATTGTATTCGGACAAAGGTCAGAAAGGGTCTGTTCAATCTCTGAGATTTTTTACACTAGAAAAACTGCAAAATATGTATGATTTGCATAACGGAGCAGAAAAATTATTACAAAATCGGGGCCAAAATGACCTAGTACCCAACTTTCCCGTATTTTTATAGGAACAGAAATATCTCCGTTCAAACACTAAGGTTATTTTCTTTCAAAAAAGGTATGAATTGTAATTTTCTGATGTTTTACCAATTACAGTATGCATGCTTCATTCAATAAAGTTGTTTGAAATAGCATCTTCGAAAACATTGCTAAAGGCAATAAATCTCGAACTAAATTTGTTTGAAGAGTATTTTTTTATAATTACTTCTAGGAGGATTAATCGCTAAAATTATTTCATTGAAAGAGGTGCTTTTTACATTTCTTATAAAAGAAATGTATAGAATTCGCTCAAACTTTCAAGATTTTTTCCGAGGCCCGGAGGGCCGAGTCTTATATACCAATCGACTCAGCTCGACGATTTGGGACAATGTCTGTGTGTGTGTGTGTCTGTGTGTGTGTATGTAACGGACAAATTCTCATTCGTGTTTCTCAGCAATGGCTGAACCGATCTTATCCAAACCAATTTTAAATGAAAGAACTAAAAAACAGTATGAACGCTATTAATTTGTTTTTGATTCTGATGTTTAGTTTCCAAGATATGAATGTTTGAATGCGTAAAAATGGAGTTTCTTGCAGTTTTTTTGATTTATCTGCCGAAATTGACAATATAGATTAACATATTTATATGTTTTTAGACAGCTTTAATGAATACCTTTCGAACAAGCTATAGATTGTTGAAATCGGACTATTATCAAAAGAGATATTTAACATTAAATGCGGACGAAAGATTTTTATCATTTTCCATTGCCAGAAATATGACCAAAAACATGTAATCTATTATTAACGCCAAAACGGCTTATTTTAGGTCAATAGTATCTTCGGAGAATTTAATGGAGGAAATATGCCCTTTCTTTTGGTATTGTGCTTTTGCTGATTAATCCCCCTATGAGTGAGATATTTTCACAAATTTTCTTGGAAGTGATTATATCGAAATGATGCCTTCTACAAATTTGTAGCTCTTACTTTTGCGAATAACTTTACTGAAGAATTCAAATATCTATTTTGAATACTTTAAAAGTTATGGCTTGTTGTTTGTGGATTACTCTTTGTCGCCTATTTATTGTTCAATATAGAAATAATCCATTGAAATAAGCCAAACATTATTTCGACAAATCGAATTTTGTATTTCATTTTTCTATCTACAACCGCTAGAAATAATCACCGCACCGAACACTTCCAAGTTGTCTGGAAGGAACTTGATAACTTATCAGTGCAAAAATGTTCATTTGTGCGAACCTTCTGACTGCAATTTTTCTAACTAATGACCATCGGATCGATCTGAAACATATCGGAAAATGAAAAGCCAAATAAATAACTCCAAGCAACGGCGTAGCCCAGAGAAGGTTTTGGGGTTTAACACCATACAACCCCCCCCCCCCCCCCCACCACACCCAAAAAAAAATATTGGATTGAAGTTGAAAATTTATTGATGCAGACTGATTTAATTCAATATTACAATAACAATTATCTGATCCGTAGATTGATAACCTGTTGTTGTAAACATCATGAGGACTTTTGATAAATTGTCGGAATGGGGTCCTGATATGTACCTGATCTATTGGTCTTCATTTCACAGTTGTCTAATAACATCAATATCAAATTCCTGCTTGAAAACATTCCAATAGAGAATTACAGAGTTCTGTAATCAATCATAGTCCTCAGATTTATTTTCAAATTAATCTCGTTTTTGTAGAGATGTACTGTAATAAGGGTCTTTATTTAATAGGAAGAGAAGTTAAAATTGATTTAATGTCTATGAAACATAGAACTGCTCACCAAAAAAATGCATAACTTTCAACATTTGCCAAAAATGTTTTTGCCTTTCTCATTCACTCTAAAATTCGTCAATTTAATCCCGACCCGGAGGGCCGAGTGTCATATGCCAATCGACTGAGTTCGTCGAGATCGGAAAATGTCTGTGTGTGTATGTATGTGTGTATGTGGAAAAAATGTGATCTCTGTTTCTCAGAGATGGCTGGACCGATTTGCACAAAGTTAGTCTCAAATGAAAGGTACAACCTTCCCATCGGCTGCTATTGAATTTTTTATTGATTGGACTTCCAGTTCCGGAGTTACGAGTTGAAGAGTGCAATCACACAGCAAATTCCCATATAAACTGAAATGAAAAATTTTCAAAATCAAATTTGTATTTTGACTTTTTTTGGACTTTGGTACATTTTTGTCTTTCTCATATAGAAAGGTTATGCAATCACTCTAAAAATCGTCAATCATACCGGCCCGGAGGGAGTATGCAGTGAGGGGTAGCTACTTTAAAATTAATCGTGGCTGTCGATCCATTGTATGTATGTGCAAATCGTACTGAACATGTAATATTCATTTCCACCATTGTATTGAACATAACCAGCCATGGAATCGTAGTCTGGACAAATGAGACAAGCACAATTGCACCGCTAGGTGGATTAAGACAGGTTTTTTTGGGAATGCGTCGAGTTGAGACGAAAACGTAATATGATTAATAACGATGATAACACTTTCCGAATGTAGAGAGAAATTTATGAAAAATGACGATTTCCATTCGATTCTAGCAGGTTCTGATCGATTTTGATGAGCATTTGATTTTTGTTGTATGACCAATTATATGTATAGGTCAAATGTTTAAAATCAGTAATTTAAGGTCAAGATAGCATCATTTTGAAACCGCCAACTTCGGAGGTTTAGTATCTTCGATGAGTTTTACAAACGTTAAACAGCATTTGATAAAATAATTTTGACGGTATATCGTCCAAGAAGTATTTATGGTGATTTTTCTCAGGTTAATATTCATGACTACAATAAAGTCTCAACAACATCGCTAGACACGAACTCTGTTACTATTTTCTGAAAAATTAATTCTGCATAATTTTAAAACTTCAAAAATTACGGTTTCGGAATTATGCCGTTTGGAAAGTATGATCGATTTTCACCAAACCCCCGCCAAACCGAATTTCTGGCTACGCCGCTGACTTCAAGTAAGTAGAAACAAAGTCGTTCTACACTCGTTCACATGAAACTTCTTCGAATGCTGAATATCTATTATAATACATTGAAACCCTGATTTTATCAGCCAAATATGAACATATGTTTGATGGGCTCTAGCAGACGAACAAGACTGAATTCGAGTAAATCCTTTCTTGAGCATGTTTTCCTTATCATGAAGATGGAAATATGCAAAAATAAAAAGTTCATCATAATCAGAAATAGTTATCAGACTACATCAAGGGACGGGAAGAATATTTTAACAGCTTCAGTTTATTATAAAGAAAAAAAATTGCCCGATTTAGTCAATGTCCCCATTTTGTCAGCCTAAAATACACCATGAGACTGATAAAAATGGGTCTTTATTGTATGTATTATTCCCTGTGTTTCACATTAATAGGTACATTTCATTTTTGGGGATTTTTTATTGTATCGAACTACAACAATTTTTAGGTAATTTTCAAGGGGTTTTTTATAGACTTCTTCCAAAATTTGGCGAACCTATTCCAATTCGTATACCAATTAATTGGTATACTTAAGGGTTAATATGTTGCAGATAGAGAAAATACTGAAATTTTCAGCTTTTTTCTTACACAATATTACGAAAGATTATTAAACAATTTTTCTTAATAAGTTTGTGAAAATTATAAACTATTTGAAATTTTTTAATAGTATAATTTTTTTTATTTAACCGTGATTTTTTAATAAATAGTGACCATCGCTTCACAACGTATTCTATTTTTCATGGCTTGCGGTGAGCACGATCTCTCGAATTGCTGAACTGAAAATTATGGAATAGAAATTAATTTTTAGTATTCTTTACTTTACTCGCCGCGCAGATAGCTCTGAATTAGACCCGCTGGTGCCCTAAGACGATTTCGCTAGATTTTCAGAGCACTGTGCACACAGTGCATTAACGCAAGTGACGGAAGGTTATCGAAAAGTTTCGTGAAAATGAAAATTCCAGTAATGATGATGATTTTCCCAAACGGTTCGTTTTCGAGAGGTTTTTATTTGTTCTTTGGCATTAGGATTAGCGATAATAATTCAAATCAAGGATACTACTGGGAAGTCACCTTTAGAAAAAGTCGATGTCGAAGTAAAATTTGGAACTATGCACGCATGCACTTCAGAGATAGCGTGATATCCGGAGCTGCGATTTCATTTCAACCCTTTTTTGTGAAAATGGCGATACTTACAAATGTGAACATAAGGCTTTTTTCATACATGCGAATGAGGGCTTTGAAACGCAACCAATTAACCTAAAAATTTTGATTCTACGATATTGCTTTCTTAAACTACAGCAAAAAATACAACGGGCGAAACTGTATTTTTGTTTGTTTATTTAAAGTTTCGCCCTCCACGCTCCATGCAAACAAACAGGGCGATACTTTTTTTGCTAGCAGTTTAGAAGCGAAACTGTCATCTTCGTATTTTCGTATCGTAAGCTGATATCAGCTGTAAATAGTAACAATGATCGCTATTGAAAAAAAAACCTGGACGAAATCGGTGGTGTAGAACTGTAGTTATTGTAAAAAAACGTAAGAACGATACTTCAATACTGATAGGTGGGACCGAAAAAGTAAACAATCGCCAAAGGGTAAAGTATAAACCTCAAATCGATTCAAAAAAAATGCGATTTTTTTGGCTCAGTGCAATATATAATCCCTTTAGAAAAATTCAGTTTTCCCACCACAATTTAGATATTTTATTAACAGAGCATTAACAATAATTCGTAGCTATGTCTATTTTATGGGCCATTTTTTCGCTTCCCATTGATTTGATTTGAGATTTCTAGCACTGATGTTGTCCTATGCTGATTTGAGCGATTCTCTGAGTCCTGCCACTTTCCCATGTAGTATGTGTTATCAAAAACATCGCGAAGCATCAAGTTCTAAATGTTCTCAAACGATATAATATCCGAAGAGAGTGATAAGAGTTATAAGAAATGTCTCATCACACTGTTAGGTGGATTAAAAGCGTTTTCTTTTAAGATACTAAACATCCAAAGTTGACAGTCTCGATATAATGTGATCGTGACCTTGTTTTCGAGTATTAATTTTACTTTCCTTCACTATTAAAGTTTACAAATCCAGAACGAGTCCTCGTATATAAAAATTGACACGCTGCAAGTTGACTATGAGGGACTCTCTGACAGAATTCTGTTAAACAAGTAAATGGAAGAATTTTGAAAGATTTTAATGTGGGGTAATGTGGGGAATATCGAACCCGTTTATCCAATTGATTAAAGTTTTTTGATAACAATCAATGTCCTAATACCTCAACTTCCCCTATTTTTCCAGGAAGAAAACATTTCTTATGTGATCTCTAAGTATATTTTACACTAAAAGTAGTGAATTGAATAGGAATCCTTTGTTAAATGGAGTTGATATGTGCAATTTGTTGATAAAAAATGTGAAAGCTATATGTCAGAAAATTTGAAGCTTCTGAATTTTATCGGTAACGAATCTATTTTTATTTTGTTTCTAAGGAATTTCCACGTTCAAAAAGGTACAGTTTATTAATATTGGGTGAGGGATAGTAGAGATATATGCACGAGAAAATGATAAAATTGGATGTGAATGACAACAGACCCTATAACCCCAACTTCTTGTATTCGGACAAAGGTCAGAAAGGGTCTGTTCAATTTCTGAGATTTTTTGCACTAAAAAACTGCAAAATATGTATGATTTGCATCACGGAACAGAAAAATTATTACAAAATCGGAGCCAAAATGACCTAGTACCCAACTTTCCCATATTTTTATAGGAACAGAAATATCTCCATTCAAACACTAAGGTTATTTCCTTTCAAAAAAGGTATGAATTGTAATTTTCTGATGTTTTACCAACTACAGTATGCACGCTTCATTCAATAAAGTTGTTTGAAATAGCATCTTCGAAAACATTGCTAAAGGCAATAAATCTCGAGCTAAATTTGTTTGAAGAGTATTTTTTTATAATTACTTCTAGGAGGATTAATCGCTAAAATTATTTCATTAAAAGAGGTGCTTTTTCTTTTAAGATACTAAACATCCAAAGTTGACAGTCTCGATATAATGTGATCGTGACCTTGTTTTCGAGTATTAATTTTACTTTCCTTCACTATTGAAGTTTACAAATCCAGAACGAGTCCTCGTATATAAAAATTGACACGCTGCAAGTTGACTATGAGGGACTCTCTGACAGAATTCTGTTAAACAAGTAAATGGAAGAATTTTGAAAGATTTTAATGTGGGGTAATGTGGGGAATATCGAACCCGTTTATCCAATTGATTAAAGTTTTTTGATAACAATCAATGTCCTAATACCTCAACTTCCTCTATTTTTCCAGGAAGAAAACATTTCTTATGTGATCCCTAAGTATATTTTACACTAAAAGTAGTGAATTGAATAGGAATCCTTTGTTAAATGGAGTTGATATGTGCATTTTATTGATAAAAATGTGAAATCAATATGTCAGAAAATTTGAAGCTTCTGAATATTATCGGTAACGAATCTACTTTTATTTTGTTTCTAAGGAACTTCCACGTTCAAAAAGGTTCAGTTTATTAATATTGGGTGAGGGTAGTAGAGATATATGCACGAGAAAATGATGAAATTGGATGTGAATGACAACAGACCTTATAACCCCAACTTCTTGTTTTCGGACAAAGGTCAGAAAGGGTCTGTTCAATTTCTGAGATTTTTTATTTTTTAGAATGGGAAATGACACTCGGCCCTCCGGGCCGGGATTAGGTTGACGTTTTTCAGAGCGATTGCATAACCTTTCTATATGAGAAAGGCAAAAATGTGCCAAAATCCAAAAAGGTGAATCGTCGTCAAATTTTTTTTCGAGTTTGCATCAAATCTCGACGTTTCATGCACCTTGAACACATTTAGCATCAAAAATAAAAATTCTATTTTTAATTTTTCCTATAGTTTATATGAGAAATTTCTGTGTGGCCGCACTCTGAAACCCGTAATTCCGGAACCAGGATTCCGATCGATCCAAAATTCAATAACAGCCGATGGGAAGGTTGCAGCTTTCATTTGAGACTAAGTTTGGGCAAATCGGTCCAGCCATCTCTGAGAAAAATTAGTGACATTATTTGACACATACACACATACATACACATACACATACACACACATACACACACATACACACATACATACACACATACACACACACATACAGACTTTTTCCGATCTCGACGAACTGAGTCGAATGGGAAATGACACTCGGCCCTCCGGGCCGAGATTAGGTTGACGTTTTACAGAGTGATTGCATAACCTTTCTATATGAGAAAGGCAAAAATGTGCCAAAATCCAAAAAGGTGAATCGTCGTCAAATTTTTTTTCGAGTTTGCATCAAATCTCGACGTTTCATGCACCTTGAACACATTTAGCATCAAAAATAAAAATTCTATTTTTAATTTTTCCTATAGTTTATATGAGAAATTTCTGTGTGGCCGCACTCTGAAACCCGTAATTCCGGAACCAGAATTCCGATCGATCCAAAATTCAATAACAGCCGATGGGAAGGTTGCAGCTTTCATTTGAGACTAAGTTTGGGCAAATCGGTCCAGCCATCTCTGAGAAAAATGAGTGACATTATTTGACACATACGCACATACATACACATGCACATACACACACATACACACACATATACACACACATACACACACATACATACACACATACACACACACATACATACTTTTTCCGATCTCGACGAACTGAGTCGAATGGGATATGACACACGGCCCTCCGGGCCGGGATTAGGTTGACGTTTTTCAGAGTGATTGCATAACCTTTCTATATGAGAAAGGCAAAATCATGAAATCTTCATAGAAATGCAGAAATTTTACTTCATTATCATATAATTTTGAATTCGATGCGATGACTTACATATTTTCGTACACCAATCGATTACAATTGATACTAGCTATAGTTTTTGGAAAACCAGAATTATATGTTCTCACAAAATATTCACAAAAATACGTGGAAATACAGAAATTTCGCATGGTTCACAAAAAAACTTTTTTTTCTATCCTAATGTTTGATTACAAAAATCGATAGAATTTAATGTCAACTACATTTCCTGGAAGAAACAAAATTATAAACTCTTGAAAATTACAATAATTTGGGAAAATAAAGATATTTCATTTAATCAACAAATATTTCAATTCAATGAGATGCACCTAATCGATTGGCTACAAACTACATTGTTCTGTAAATGCCTGCGATTTTCTCTGCAATTTTTAGGATGAATACAATGACCGATTTTCTGAGCCCCATTATGTATTTAGGACTGAGGAAATCTGAACATATTGGTTTCAGATTGTTTGGAACTAGCTAAGGTATGAAATAAAACCCCAAAATACTCTTCAGAATCAGTCTATAATTGCATCAGTTTGAAAAAAGTTTGAAACTTTTTAAATACTTTAAGAACATCGACATTCTCAATTCTTCCACACTTACGCAAAGGCTTTCGCTTTAATTCCATCGTGTAACATAGGGGAATTAAATCAAGAAACTTAAATGTGGCTGACAAAATCGGGTCAAAAAGCTGACAAACTCTGTTGTAGAAAAATTCGAAAGTGGGCAAACACGGAAACTTCACTGTAGTCAGTACTTTACACCGCTTTGAAAAGAACAGCGCTAATAATTCATTACGAAGTAGATGCACTAAACAGCCTTTAAGCGACTCGGTAGAACGCCGAACAATGGCCAAATGAAGATCCTGGATGATGTATAACAAACTAAATCATTTAATGCGTTTGAACAAGCATATTTATAGCTAAAAATATCCAAGAACCAAGATTCAACTAGTTTTTGATTGGCTCGCTAACCAATATCTCTAGAGTGCATGATGACGATGATGATACTGCTGCTGATTGAACAACGCACGCTTCTTGGTGTCGTGCGCATAAAAAATGGGGCATTTTTGATATTAGTAAGGTGTGCAAAATTCATCCCCCTAGAAAATCCATGTTTCAAAATCGTCCAATGCTGGTTCTTTGTTGGACCAACGTTTGGTGACGCCCAGCAGACCGTTCAGCAGGCTTCCATTACTGGACTTGTGTTGGATGGTTTTGAAACAATTTTTTGGGCTTCTCAGTAGAATCTAGCATGTTGCTTCTCTTAGAGGATTCCCAAAGTTTTGTTGATGTATACAAACCAGTGGTGCGTAATCTCAAATTCAGTTGTTATTTCTGTCTGAATTTACCGAAACCAGTATTAAGTTGACTGAAGTTTCACGCAGAGAATTTAGTTTTATGCGTCTTGATTATTAGACCAAACCTAAGTATTATAATCCAAATTAATCAAGCTCAATACTTTAAAATAAAATAAGTTGGCTAAATAACTTATTACATGTCGTACTTTCACAATATAGAATATAAAGTGATCGATATTCGTCCATAAGTCAAACATAAATGCATGTACCATAAGTCAAACATTGATGCATGTACCTTAGATACTGTTTTTCAACATATAACAAATATATTTCATGAAGAAAAAAAGCTTTTTTTATTCGATTATCCGGATGATTCGATTATCCGAAGCGAATTTTTTCTGCACCCTACGGATAATCGAATCTGGCCTGTATTACATTTTGTTTTGTAGTAGTTGTGGTCGAAGACCATATGTACATTTTCTTAATTTTAAAAATATGGTGTTATTTATGAAAAGTTTTATGCTATTCCACGGACTATTGCATTTTTCGATAGTGCGGGAAAATTGGTTTCAGAATCCTTATAGTGCAACACCTTCCGAAACTCTAGCGAAATCTTCTTTCAGCGCCAGGGTCTATACATTCGGGCAGCCATTCGCGCGAGTGCCGGACGGTTCAATAAAAAAAATAAAAATGAAATGGGAACACCGCCATCTAGCCCCAGTCTCCCTAGTATTAAAAACCGAAATATATACTATGGGACCATTCATAAATTACGCAACATGAAAATTGCCCAAAGTTGACTCCCCCTCCCCCTATGCAAAAAATTGTCATTCTTTTATCTATCCCCCTCCCCTATTACGTAATAAATTCTTTAAACAATTTTTTTTTCAATAGAAACATGTTACGTAACGTTTTAACTTACTCCCCTTACTCCCCTACAATTTGTTGTACCACTTCCCCTCTCCCCTCTTAAAAGCGTTACGTAATTTATGAATGCTTCCTATCCCTTGCTGGATCGGACGGATATGTTTATAAATTTATTGAAAATCGTGTAGGCATAGTGGAATATTTTCAATGTTGTGTAATAACTTCTTGATGCATGTGAGATCTGTTGTTCCAGACAGTAGATACAGAGCTGAAGGGTGGATATTCAAATTCGTATAACCGCCATTTCCAACTTGTTACAGTAGGACAGAAAAACGCACGTATTTTTTTAATTTTTAATATTGCAAACGAAAACTAACGATTGATTGTTCATTACAAAGCATTACGACACTTATAAAAATTTGAAACTATTTTGATTTAAATTCAGGGAAATAGGGCCACTTGAAATTTGCCCACGTATAAGTCGAGTGGGCCTGGTAATTCAAAGTCGTATATCAACCCTTAGCATCACGAAGTGATAGTCAGAGAGCTCTTCTTCACGAAGATTTTAATTCATTTTTGACAAATCTTCAAGTTTTTTTGTTACACAAGTTACTCGAATTTTTTTTTTACTTTTTGTATATCATTGTTATTGATTGGGATTATAATTATTAATTTATGTATTTAAATTGTTTTATATTATTATTTTTTGATTTTTATTGCTGGCGTTCTTTTATTTTTATAATCGTGAATGACAAAAATTTAAAAAAAATGCACCAGAATATAGTCAAACGCTCGATTTGACGATTTTTAACATTCAATTACTTTTTTATACAAGACGGAATACTTACCTTGACCGCGATGCGGGTAAACAGGTGGTTGGCACTGAGTCAGAAAGGTTTAGGTTAGGCAGTACACCATATTCCAATGCGCGGAAGGCATACGAAGAATTCTGACATACACAAACATTTTGTGGAACTTACTACTCGATAAGTCCGAAAGTGTCTGTGATAACACGGAATTTATGTAAGGCTTAATTAGTTATTATACGACTTTGAATTTCCAATATGCTTCCACTTACCAGTATACAATTTTTGAAAAATTCCCACAATATTGAAAATTTTGACTTGCTACAAAACAAATAAAATTATTTTTTTCAAAATGGCGTTTATACGAGTTTGAATACCTTTCAACTGAAGATTAGGATTGTCGCTAATGGTACAGTTTCTATATCTCGTTTTCCCTCGCGACCAGTAGTTTGACAGTTATATACCGTGGTATATAACTGTCAAACTAATATGCGCTCTACGAAAACGAAAAAGATAGAGAAAACTGTACCACTGGCGATAATCCCAGTGTTCTGCATCTACTTCACGAACCTATTGTAGTAGCTTTTTCCGAAATCGATAGTGAAAACTAAAAATACGTCCATCATAATAAACTAATGAAAATATTAGGAGGTATCACACATACTAACGGCAATGCAAAAAGATTAGGCTTATGAAATAAAGGGGTGGTATATCAAACTAGTAACTGGTTCATCTTCAGATTAATTCGAGACTGAGCCAAAGCGTACGCGCTCTAAACAAAAAGCGTGTGAAACATCTACAAAACGAAAGCCGCGATTTATTACGTATTACGTGTACACTTTTTCCCGCCTTGTTGCACATCATTCGCGCCACATTTTGAAAACGGCTGCAGCTTCGAGAGGAAAGCACTTGCAACACAATAGTATCACTTATTGCCTGAATACTTTGTACACGGAAACATTGCAATAGCATCTCTTTCAAGCTATGTTGCGCAAAATCTGGACTTGGAAAATCTCGTGGATCAAATTGATGCTTCCGCGAAGCGAGTACACATCGATTGAATGCCAAGAGTTGAAAGAGGTTAAATACCTTTTCTTGAAAAGGTGAGAACGCTTATTGTGACCTTCAATAAATTATTTAGTGTATTTATAGACTGTGTAAGCCACATGTTAAAATATTTGCAAACAAGATCGAAGTGTTACTAAAAGCTGTAACTGCGCAAGCATCAAATTAAGTGCAGTGTCAGTTTTAGGTTTCTCTGAGCATATTTTGTTAATATTACGAAGAAAAAATTCCGCAGCTTTGAAAGTGAATCTAAAATATAATGTAGGGCTTTTCATAGACATTCAAATCCGAATGCGATACAGAATTTATACTAGCATATGTCATTTTCCGTATAGATACAATTTCAAAAACAAAATGTCAAAAGTGATTCGAAGTACAAGCTACTCAGCAAGGCGAAAATACGGAACGTGTATGTAACACATCAAAAATATATTGAGAGACACAACCTAGGGTAAAGTGTCTATTCTCATTATAATAGGGGGAGGTGATTCACAAATTCATAAATTACTCAACAATCGATACAATCAATAGGGAAGAGCAGCTGTCATTTGACGGATTGAGAAAAAGCAGAAAAATGTAAATAAAAACGCAATTTTCGTGTACAGTTTTTCATAGGCCAAATTTTCGTTAAAATTGTATGAAGTTTATCATTTTCAGCGTTGGGTACTCTTTGTTTCTATAAATACAACCTATTCGATGCTTGAAATGAGAAGCAATATATTTGCGATTAAGTAAACCAGTGCCGAGAGTAGTTGTTCCAAATAGAGCACTCTAGTTAGAGTGTGGCCAAGAGGCCATGACGTATCCAAACGAACATGAAATTTGACGTATTCACAATAGAAATACGTCAGATTTCTGCTCGTTTGGATACGTCAAACGCGTCTTGACCGCACTCGAACTAGAGTGCTCTAGTTCCAAAGCGTTTGTTGATTCACGCCATTTTCTACAGGAACTTTTCTGAATGAAAAGTGTGTTCTTATAAGCTCCACTCATAATTATAAGAAAATTCATGGTGCAATGTTCTGGAAATATTAGGAAAAACATACATTACGTTGCAATAATCGCTACAATTAGGGATTGAAGAACTACAAAATCCAACATATTCCTCACAATTTTGTTCACTTATTTTTCTACAGTTATGTTCATACTGCAAAAAGAGATAGATAACACATGAGGGAGAGAAAGAGACAGTTGCATTCGAATATCTTTTGAGAGTGAAGAGCGCACAACGGCGTGAAACAAGTGGAAAATTATCTTATCAAACACACATGAAATCTTTCTAATAAATTAATGTAGTATATTCTGATTATACGAGGACTATAGTGTTGTCTTCGGACATCATAACTAGCCAGAGTTGGACCTAACTAGACCACGTTTTCATTAGTAATAATCAATTTCAATAATGTGAACAAAGAGCAAAATTTTACAAAGTGAAGTAGGAATTTCTAGCTGCTAAGCGCTCAGTTCTTAGTTTAAACTTGCAACACAACAAAAAAAGGGTAATTGTTCCGAATCGCGGCTTTTTCGAAAAAAAGGGTTAATTTTTTTTGGAAATGGTTCTAAATGGCCAATTTTACAACAAGCAATAAAAAAAATCGGGGGGGGGGGGGGGTAGGTGTATAGCTTTAGAGTAGTTTAAACTGGAAAAATAAGTTTTCCCTCCTTACCTTTATAACAGTGGCATTGCGCATGAGAAAGTGACGCTAAGGGCGAAGGTAGTGTGATGCGGCTTGGTCGCATAGTAGATAGGTCGCATAGGATTCGAAACGGCGCAAAGCCGCTGTGAATCCGCTGGACGAGGTGGTCTTGATCTTGCTATCGAAGGGTGCAATCAAACCTGTAATCCACTCGTTTGCCTGGTATACTCAAACATAGGGGCTATCTCTAGTTTGAATGAAGCGATGTGGCGTAGCCACATTCGGTACTGACAACATTTTATTTTTGTTAATAAATACTATCCTATTAGCGGTCCTTACATGTTAAATTGTGCGTGTAACGGAAAAAAAATGTGTTGACGATGTGGATTTCAAATGGGATTGAAGTATTGTAATGATAACGCCAATACTGTGTATTGACAAAAATATTGAACGTGTAAGGACCACTACTGTTACTAAATAAAACATTGTTAATGCCTAATGTGGCTACGCCACATCGCTTTTTGTCATGGTGTCCGACTTCGTTGCCGCTCAGTCGGACTTATCCTACGGATAGTCCCTATGTTTGAGTATACCGGGAAACGAGTGGATTACAGGTTTGATTGCACCCTTCGCTAGCAAGATCAAAACCACCTCGTCCGGCGGATTCTCCACGGTTTTGCGCCGCTTCGAATCCTTGGACACGACTATGCGGCAAAGCCTTTACCGTCACTTTCTCATGCGCAATGCTAACAGTAAGGTATGTGGGACCAATTTATTTCCAGCTAAACTACTTTAAAGCTTTCCCCCCGATTTTTTTCATTGCTTGTTATGAAATAGGCTATTTAGAATCATTTTCAAAAGAAATTAAACCTTTTTACATTTCTTATAAAACAAATGTATAGAATTCGCTAAAACTTTTAAGATTTTTTCCGAGGCCCGGAGGGCCGAGTCTTATATACCAATCGACTCAGCTCGACGATTTGGGACAATGTCTGTGTGTGTATGTAACGGACAAATTCTCATTCGTGTTTCTCAGCAATGGCTGAACCGATCTTATCCAAACCAATTTTAAATGAGAGACCTATCAAACAGTAAGAAAGCTAGTAATTTGTTTTTGATTCTGATGTTTAGTTTCCAAGATATGAATGTTTGAATGTGTAAAAATGTCTTCGGCAAATTTGTAGCTCTTACTTTTGCGAATAACTTTGCTGAAGACATCAAATATCTATTTTGAATACTTTAAAAGTTATAGCTTGTTATTTGTGGATTACCCTTTGTCGCCTATTTATTGTTCAATAAATTAGCCAAATATTATTTCGATAAAACGAATTTCGTATGTCCTTTTTCTATCTACAATCGCCAGAAATAACCGCCAAATAATTCCAAGTTGTCTACATGGAACTTGATCACTTATCGATGCAAAAATTTTCATTAGCGCGAACCTGATGACTGCAAAGTTTCTAAGTCACACACATCGGATCGATCTGAAACATATCTTAGATAATGAGAATCTATATAAATAACTCCAAGCAACGGCATAGCCAAGGGAAGACTGCGGGATACAACCCCACCTCTTGCCACCCACCCAAAAAATAATTGGATTGATGGATCTTGACCTGTAACTGACCTATTGGTCTTGATCTAACAGTTGTCTAATCACATAAATATCAAATACCTCCCAGAAAACATTCCAATAGACACTCATTCCAGAGCTCTGAAATCAATCATAATCCTCAGATTTCCTATCATATTGAGCTTACTTTTGAATGGATGTTCTGTAATATGGATTAGGTTCTTTTTAATTGGAAGCAAAGTTGGAAACACAGAAACATGAAACATAGAACTGCTCACTGAAAAATTACACAGCATTCAACATTTGCTGAACATGTCTTTATTGTACGAATGATAGTTGAGACGAAAACGTAATATGATTAATAACGAGGATAACACTTTCCGAAAGTAGAGTAAAACTCTACTTAAATGGCGCTTCCGTTCGACTCTAGAAGGTCCTGATCAATTTTGATGAGCTTTTGTTTTTGTTGTGTTACCAATTATATGAATAGGTAAAATAAATGTTAGCAAACAGTAATTTAAGGTCAAGATTACATAATTTTGCAACCGCCAATTCCGGAGGTTAAGTATCTTCGATGAATTTCACAAACGTTAAACAGCTCATCATCTGATAAAATTACTTTGATGTTATATCCTCTAAGAAGTATTTATGGAGAATTTACTCTTCAAACAAATCTAGTTCGAGACTTAATGTCTTCAGCAAAATTTTGGGGATTGCTATTACAAACCACTTTGTTGAAGACATGAAGGCTCCGTATATTCAGAATATCAACATATTTTAGGCTATATAAAATAAATTATTATGATTTTACTGTTTAAGATCTTCTAATATTTATAAACAATAAATTTTACATTTTATCCAAAGCTTAAGTTTGTGAAGCTCGCAATAAAAAGATGTTTAAGATAAAAAAAAATAGATTAAGGAACATTTCGTAAATATCATTTTAAAACTCGATATACTCCCTACACGTAGTATTCATTCCTGCAAAGTTGTTTTAAATGATAGTCTCAACAAATTCGCTAAAGAAAGTAACTCTGTTAATATTTTTTGAAAAATTAATTCTCCATAATTTTAAAACTTCAAATATGACGGTTTCGGAATTATGTCATTTGGAGATTAAGTTCGATTTTATCCAAACCCCCACCAAACCGAATTTCTAGCTACGCCGCTGACCCTAAGTAAGGAGAAACAAAGTCGTTCTACACTCGTCCACAAGAAACTTCTTTGAATACTGCCCATTTATTACAATGCAGTGAAGACCCCATTTGATTAGCCCCCGATTTTGTCAGTCTCATATGAAAATATGTTTGATGGGCTCCAGCAGACGAACAGGGCTGAATTTGAGTAAACTCTTTATTGAGCATATTTTTGTTACCTTAAAGATGCAAATATTTAAAAATAAAAAAAAAATCATTTTTTTAATTTGCGCTAGAAGGCCCCTTTAAGAGAAATTTATATTATATAATCAGAAATAGCTATCAAACTAGATCAAGGGAAGGGAAGAATATTTTAACAGCTTCAGTTTATTATAAGGAAGGAAAGAAATATGTCCCGATTTAGTCAATGTCAGCTTAAAACACACCATGAGGCTGATAAAAACGGGTCTTTACCCTAGTAACAATTGTTGTTTTATGTTACTCTTGAAGACCTTCTTAAAACTTAGAATGTACTTGTAGTGTGCCATAAAACTAGAATTGCTATTTGGGTACTGTATTTATTATTCACTGTGTCCCACATTAATAGGTACATCCCATTTTCTGAGGATATTTTCTTCCAATTGCATCGAATAACACCAATTTTTTGGTAGTTTTCAAGGGGTTTTTTTATCGACTTCTTCCAACATTTTGGTGATCCTATTCCTATTCGTGCGATAGTTTATGTTAAAAGGGCTTCCTAAATTAATTGGTATACTTAAGGACTTATATGTTGTAGATTGAGAAAATCCAGAAATTTTCAGCTTTTTTCCTATACAATATTACAAAAGCTTATTAAACAACTTTCCCTAATGAGGTTGTAAAAATTAAAAAGTATTTGAAAATTAATAATAGCTTTAGTTAACGGGATAGTGACTGTCGCTCCACAACGCAGTTTTTTCATGACTTGCGGTTAGCACGATTTCTCGAATTGGTGAACTGAAAATTATGGAATAGAAGTTAGTTTTTAGAATTTTTTGCAGATTTAACCCGCCGAAAATCGCGCCAATGGCTCGGAATGAGGCCCGCTGATGCCCTAAGACGATTTCGTTAGATTTTCAGAGCAGCGTGCATCCAGTACACTAACACAAGTGACGGAAGGTTATCGAAAAGTTTTGTGGAAACGAAGATTCCAGTGATGATGATTTTCTTTAACGGGTTTCGAGAGTTTTTTATTTGTTCTTTGGCATTAGGATGAGCGATAATAATTCATATCAAAGATACTACTGGGAAGTCACTTCAGAGGTAGCGTGATATCAAAAGCTACAATTTCAGTTTTTAGTTCTCTGCATTTGTTATCAAAAACATCGCGAAACATAAAGTTCTAAACATTCTCAATCGATATATCAGAAGAGAGTGATAAAAGTTATAAGAAATGTCTCATCACACTGTTAGGTGGATTAAAAACGATTTTTTCGTAATAGCCACGATTCGAAACAATTACCAAAAAAAAGTTTAAACAGTAACCAACCAGCAACCTGAAAAAGAAAAAGTAAGCATTTGGCCAAAAACGTACCGAGAAAATCTATTTCAAAATTACTAGTCTGATGCATTCTGTTTGTTTACACTAGAGTCTGTGGTATTACATAGAGCACTCTAGTTAGAGTGTGGCCAAGATGAGTTTGACGTATCCAATCTGACATTCATATTTCTATTGTGAATATGTCAAATTTCATGCTCGTTTGGATACGTCATGGCCTTATAGCCACAGTCACAGGTTGCTATGGTTACTAATAAAATCCATTTGTTTTGAAGTCATACTGCTTCTTTAGTTAATAACTATTCTCAACGAATTTTCATAAACTTGCAATGTTCCCTGAATGTGTTCAGTAGAAGAATACCTTTAGAAATATATACTGTTCTGATTAATTGATTGATAAGGTAATTTTTTAAGAATTTATTTTCAATGTTAACCGATTTTTCATACAAACTTCCATATAAAGTTTGACATTTTGGAGAGTCCGTAGACACAACCAATCGGTACCAAAATTTACATAATTACTAAGGACCATAAAAGGAATCAGTAGAGCCTGGTGGAGCTAAAAATCAAAAATTGAACAAGTCTACTGAGCAGTCAACCGTTTGGCGAAGCTACAACCTGAACAAAGATTTCACGAACAGTACTACTTTCATTAGTTGATACCTCAAATCAATCGACCTATCAAATACGTCATTACGAAACAAATCTACTCTGCAATACAGATATGAAATTAGTTTGGTTTGGAAATGTAAATTTTTGGCTTTCTTATCTACATATTAGGAAATCACTTCAAAAATCGACCTGCCATTTGAGTCCCAGAGGGCCAAGTATCACATACTATTCGATTCAAATCGTCAAGACCGCAAAATGTCTATGGGTGCATTTATGTATCAAATAAAGCCGCTCAATTTTCTCAAAGATGGCTGAACCGATTTGCACAAACTTAGTTTCAAATGAACGGTTCTAACGCTCCCACAAGCTGCTATTATATTTGTTTGTTGATCCTACTTCCGATTCCGGAATTATGGGCTGAAGACTGCAGCCACATAGCAAATTCCTATATAAACTTGCAACATGAAGTTGTCCAAATGATGGAATACAGTTTTTTCATGACTTGCGGTTAGCACGATTTCTCGAATTGGTGAACTGAAAATTTTGGAATAGAAGTTAGGTTTTAGAATTTTTTCCAGATTTAACCCGCCGAAAATCGCGCCAATGGCTCGGAATGAGGCCCGCTGGTGCCCTAAGACGATTTCGTTAGATTTTCAGAGCAGCGTGCATCCAGTACACTAACACAAGTGACGGAAGGTTATCGAAAAGTTTTGTGGAAACGAAGATTCCAGTGATGATGATTTTCTTTAACGGGTTTCGAGAGTTTTTTATTTGTTCTTTGGCATTAGGATGAGCGATAATAATTCAAATCAAAGATACTACTGGGAAGTCACTTTTAGAAAAAGTCGATATCGAAGTAAAGTTTGAACTAGGCACGCATGCACTTCAGAGGTAGCGTGATATCAAAAGCTACAATTTCAGTTTTTAGTTCTCTGCATGTGTTATCAAAAACATCGCGAAACATAAAGTTCTAAACATTCTCAATCGATATATCAGAAGAGAGTGATAAAAGTTATAAGAAATGTCTCATCGCACTGTTAGGTGGATTAAAAACGATTTTTTCGAAATAGCCACGATTCGGAACAATTACTAAAATGGGTTTAAACAGTAACCAACCAGCAACCTGAAAAAGAAAAAGTAAGCATTAGGCCAAAAACGTACCGAGAAAATCTATTTCAAAATCACTAGTCTGATGCATTCTGTTTGTTTACACTAGAGCAGAGCCTAAAATTCTCATACCTGTTCAATGAACGACGAAATTCAGAGAATTCATTTTCGTCCTTTCCCTGCCTCTTTCGTCGCTAACTGCATGAAAAAATAAAACAATAAAGGCGATGTCCCCTCCTCTCTCGATTCTATGAAAACGAGTAGCAGCAGCAGCGACTTTCGTTTTCCTATGACAATCCGAAGTTGCAATTTCGTTTTTATGCATGGTCAGTCATTTGCGATTTTCATTCATTAAATGAAATTAATGCAATGTGCATCTAATAATGCAACTAGAACATAGTTAAAATGAGAAATATGCACACCGATCAGGCTTCCGTTTTACAATACCATCATTAGCTCGCAAATCTACAGAATCGAGCATCGACAAATAAATATCATTGCTAGTGTATGTTCGTTTCCCCAGCAGTAAGTTCAATATCGAATGTACCAATATCATTCTGAATCTCAAAGCGAAAACGAGCGTGTGGAGAGAATAATGAAAACACTCTGCTACATGCTTGCTTTGTCCTAGCCCGTTGTCTCATTTTCGATTTCGCAAAGTGCTAGTGGTATGAAAGAAGCTTCGTTCTTTCGTCATTTTCGCCTGATTTTGGCAAATGAAAAAAACATTTTCCGACTCTGCACTAGAGTCTGTGGTATTACATAGAGCACTCTAGTTAGAGTGTGGCCAAGATGAGTTTGACGTATCCAATCTGACATATATATTTCTATTGTGAATATGTCAAATTTCATGCTCGTTTGGATACGTCATGGCCTTATAGCCACAGTCACAGGTTGCTATGGTTACTAATAAAATCCACTTGTTTTGAAGTCATACTGCTTCTTTAGTTAATAACTATTCTCAACGAATTTTCATAAACTTGCAATGTTCCCTGAATGTGTTCAGTAGAAGAATACCTTTAGAAATATATACCGTTCTGATTAATTGATTGATAAGGTGATAGGTGATAAGGTTTAAGAAATTATTTTCAATGTTAACCGATTTTTCATACAAACTTCCATATAAAGTTTGACATTTTTGGAGGGTCCGTAGACACAACCAATCGGTACCAAAATTTACATAATTACTAAGGACCATAAAAGGAATCAGTAGAGCCTGGTGGAGCTAAAAATCAAAAATTGAACAAGTCTACTGAGCAGTCAACCGTTTGGCGAAGCTACAACCTGAACAAAGATTTCACGAACAGTACTACTTTTTATTTATTTATTTATTTATTTCACTGACATTATGTAACGTAAGACTAAAGTCTTGTCAAATGTTACATCTTGGTGGAATTCTGTGCTTTAATTTGAAAATGATATGAAAAGGTACAAAATCTAATTCTAAATTAATCTAATTCTAATTGTTCTCTAATATCGCATTTTAATTCATGCTGTTGAAATAACAAAGCAGCTCTCGCTTAAAGTTTCTCAATGAGGTAATGGATTTTAAAAAGTATGGCAAATTGTTATAAACAGAGATACCCCTAACGAACATGGATTGGTTGTAATAAGCAGTAGTGTGCTGAGGTAACTGATAATTAAGTGTACGTGGGTTAAGTAACGGCCTTAGTTTGCAATGTAAATATTCAGGTTTTTCGGAACTGATAAGTCGGTACAGGATCAAACTGGACCGATAAGCATAAAAGTTAGCAAATGAACAACCTATGAGAGATTTTTGCAGATGAGAAACTCGGGAATACCTGGAGAGGTTGTAGACATAACGAACACACGTGTTTAAAGCAACTCTCAACTTATTCATGGATGCTGCAGACGCATTTGAGTATATGAAGTCTCCATAGATCAAATAAGCATAAGCATAAGCATAAGAGATCGCCCGTAGTTGCTACTCCGTTATTGACCAGAACCAAATTAGGTTGCAAAATGTTGATTGGAACAACATGCTTGGGAATAACATGATGAGCCACATTGTACAATCTATTCCGATCCCTGCATGCTGATCAATACCGACGCCGGCTACGTCCGAATGCAGATCTTCTGGGAAAGGAAGGAATGTTAGTCCGATACATGTTGCTACTAGAGACCGAGGAATCCTCTGCATCTCCACATGTATCACGGGAAGGGGAGAGTTGTTAGTAAGTGTGCCAATAGCGTTATCATGTAATAATTGCTCTGGGCAGCCGGCTGCCGAGAATTTGGGAAATTTATCAATTGTTGTATTAATACGATTAGCAAAATAAGCAACTTGAACTCCGGACAGCCGGCTATAAGGAGCACTGCTTATATTTTTTAATAATATTCAATCACGCGACGAATTTATTCGTGGTTTCTATCGTGTCGGTGCTGATTTTACCCGGCGATCGTTTGAATAAAATGAGGAATCTTATACCGAAGGTTCATCAGACTCTTCCATAGGTGTCGCGGAGTTGGTAGTTTGGAAGGAAATAGGGTCTAGGATTCGCTCCAAGCAAGCGATGCGACCTGTAAAGCATAGTTTATTAGGGATCATCCATAAATGACGTAGCATTTTTTGAGCAATTTTTACCAGCCCCCTCCCCCATCGTAGCTTTTCATCACAAACCTCTAAATACCCCCTGGTAATTACGTAGCTTGACGGTAACTCTCCCCCCCCCTGTCCCCGTGATTTTTTTAAATAAAAACCGATGTTAGTTATTCCCCTTTGAAAAAGCTACATAGCCTGACATGACCCCCTACCCTCCCGTCGTCACACATCATCGCAAAATGCAAAACTCTCCCCTCCCCCATATAATGCTACGTCATTTATGGATGATCCCTTAGTTTGTAGTTCAGTTAGTTTTCGAAAACACGATCGCTCGAAAAAGATCTTGTTAAGTTTTTTGTTCTTCTAAAATCTGGGTAGCCGGCTACCGAGAGTATCCTATGTTTTCTAAACAAAAGCAATTTCAACTCCACACAGCCGAACGTGGGAGTATTGCCCAGAAAAACTAATCTTATCTGCTTAATGGGCCGGATCACTATTTATTGCGACATTATTTAGACTAACTTCGCTATTCCTTCTCTACGATATATTTTTTGGGTTGCAAACTATCGAGTGATAACACGTTATACAAAGAGTTATGATAGCTCTAGATGTTATAAATCAGCGAAAGTGTTTCCTATTTCTAATATCGGATTGTTTGTGAAATACATGTATACGAACGATTATATCGAACATTGAAGGGAAATACAAAGGATCGTTAACCTGATGGACGGGTTTGTTACCAAAAACGGAACTTGAAATTAGATTCATTAAAACAGACGCGCCGAATTTTCAGTACGTATTGATCCGCGTTCATCGATACTAGTCAAATTAGTCTTATTGGAGCTGATTATTCACTTACCAATAGCTTTTTCAATATAATAAACTTTCCCCAAAAGTTGAACAAAATCTATTTTCACACATCGTCGAACCTTCTGTGTATTGAAAATGTCCAAAACTATTGATTGTCAACTACCAATAACTCTCCCTTCAATATAAAACACTCCCGAAAAGTTGACAAAAAATTCGATTTAGACACATCGTCGGACCCCCCCCCCCCTTTGCTTAGAAAATGTCCAAACTATTTATTTTCAACTGCCAACAACATGTCCTTCAATAGTTATTTATTTCAAAACAATTGAAATTTAACCGCATCAACTTCAACTCCAATAAACGGGAAAGTAACGCAAAATGTATCGCGATAACCACCGATGAATTATCGACGATGACGATGAATCCGACGATACATTATCGTTAACGGAGTTTCCGATGACGTTGACGGGTGGTTAACGTTGTCGACGATGACGATTAATTATCGATTAACAACCCTGAACCTTAAGGTTCGCCCAGGTTAAGTCTTCGGTACGGAACAATACCTCGACCTAGGAACTTCTAGCATGTTGTTAGTCGCCTCTTACGACATGGGAGCAGTTCCCAGAGGTTCTATTCTTGGCTGAAATAGTGCAAAAAGATTTCAGCCCGCCGGACACCACACGGCTTTATATGAAGTCTCCATAGATCAAATGTGGTAAAACAAGTGATTTGAAAAGTTTAATTTTGGTGGAAATTTCAAAATGTTAAGTAACTAGATTCAAACGCTTCAGAGTACCGTATATCTTTCCACATTGCGCATTTACTTGGTCATCCCAGCTCAAATTAGACGTGAATATAACACCAAGATTCACAGTGCGATTCACAAATTGGATTAATGCATTGTCTATATAAAGTTGAGGTGGAGTCGGAAGAATGGTAGACTTGCTTAGTAACATCGCTTTAGTTTTCGTGGGGTTAACGAAAAGCAGGTTTCGCTGGGACCACAAAATAATTTTTCTTAAGTCATGGTTAATTTTTCTTGCTATACAATGCATACTATATGTTTTATTTGCACAAAAATAAATCTGAACATCATCTGCAAATAAATGTATCGAGCAAAAATCCAATACTAGAGGTAAGTCATTTATAAAAAGTGAAAACAAAGTAAGTAGGGTCCAAGTACAGACCCTTGTGAAACTCCTGACCCAATATGCTGAAAGGAAGACATAATCCCATCGAAGAAAACTGCCTGACTTCGATCACGCAGATATGACTTCATCAAATTCGCCGCTAAATGAGAAAATTGAAAAGACGATACTAGCTTCGATAAAAGCTTACTATGTGACACACGGTCAAACGCTTTGGCAAAGTCAAGTAACAGAAGAATAGCTATTCCACGTTTATCAATCACTTGCGAAATATCATCGTGCACTTTCATCAGTGCGGTTTCAGTGCTGTGGAATTTTCTGAAGCCGGATTGAAAGGGATGTATGAAATTCATTTCGTTAATGAAAGAAGAAATTTGTTCTTTAATAAGTTTTTCAAAAACTTTAGATATCGCGCTGAGCAAGCTAATAGGCCGAAGATTAGATAAACAAGCTAAATTACCTTTTTTTCTTGATGGGGATTACTTTGACACATTTCCACATGCGGGGAAACACTGATGAATTTATAATTGAGTTAAATAAATGACGTATATATGGCAGTGCATCAGGCAGGATTAACTTAATGTATTGTATGGGAATATTATCCAGCCCGACCGCATTAGATTTAATCGAGGATACGGCGCTCATAATTTCATAGTCTTGGATAAGCCTAAAGCGGAAACCATTGTTATTTGTGGGGAAGGTAAGAACTGAAGAGTTGTCAGCGGTAAAATTGGAAGAAAAGTAATCGTTGACATCGTTTGCAGAATGGTCAAAGTTATTTTGGACCGCTCCTTTTTTTGAAATACCGAGTTTTTTTAATGTTATTCCAAAGTTGCTTATTTCCATATTAAAATTACGTTTATCAAAGTCGATTTTAGACTTTTTAATTAGTTCATTTGCATTATTTCTGAGGCGTTTATAATGGGCATGATCTTCAACACTTTTGCTGCACTTCCAATTTCTATAGGCTATATCTCTGTTGACCATAGCTCTTTCAATATTCGCATTGAACCAAGGATTAATTCTCGGTTTGGCAACTCTTAGTGGAAAGAATGAATCATGAATTCGGTGTAGATGGCCATTCAAAATATTAACTAGCATATCAGGGTGATCGATACTAATATATTCGCTCCAATCGATGTTGTCGAAGGCATCACTTAGTCCCTGGGCGTCAAAATTTTTGTAGTTCCTATAATGTATTAGCTCTGGTTTTAATTTTGCTGAAAAATTAAGCGAAGAAAATATCAAGTCATGTTTTGAGATTCCTGACAGAGATACCTGTCCAAATCTAAGGACCGCGTTAGGGGAATCCGTTAGAAAAAGATCAAGCAAGGAACAGCCCGTTCGGTGAAAAAACGTGGGCTAATCATTAATACATGTGTGAGACATGTTCAATAAAACATCTTTAAAACGTTGCGATTTACCAGTGTGCTTTAGCAGGTCTGTGTTGAAGTCACCCAGGAAAAATGTGGACTTATACTTGACAGTATATTCATCGAAATGATGCAGAAGTTTTTCCGAGCAATCTACATTCGGAGGGTTGTAGTACACCCCTAAAAGAATCTTATCAATACTACACTGTATCTCCAGCAGCAGAAATTCTGGTATAGAACGAGAGTAATCTGTAAGTGTGGATTTCCGCACAATCCTACTTGTTAGCTTATTTTTCACATATATGCATACTCCGCCCCCGTGTCGATTACGATCATTCCTGAATAGTTTGAACCCGTCTATAGCAATCATAGGGTCGATAATAGAAACATCAAGCCAAGTCTCTGACATGCAAATGATGTCTATTTTGCTATTATTGATCAACATTCTAAGTTCATTTAGTTTGGCAACCCTTCGTGCACAAAGACTTTGGACATTAACATGACAAATATTAAGTTTATCTGTGTATAGTGCAGCATTTAGAACAGACTTAGGAATAATCATGTTTGTAGAGGTATTGTTAAACAATTGGCTAGCCATAATCAGTGCAATAAGATACAAGAAACTTTGCACGAGAAGCAATTCGCAAAGCTTCCCCACATGAAAAGATAACGATAATAGAGAACATATTCTTTCATCTAGAAGTTTCTTCTAACATTAATTTATGCACTTATGTCGCAGTTCAACTGACAATTGGAAATAAAATCATTAAAAGCACAGAACAGCATCAATGGAAATTTCATTTGTCGTAGCACAAAATAATACTAGCAGCACGATATCGTTTGTTCAGCAGTAATAGAAAAAGCATCCGCAGTAGTAGAAACAGCAGCAACAACAGCGGCAGCACCAACAATAGCAACAGCAACAGCACCAACAGCAGTCCGTTCCATCATGTTTATAGTACAGCGCAGCACAAACTATCAGCAACAATTACTTTTAGGAAGGAAGAATCATGGAAAACCGAGGATCGGACACAAAGGATAATAAGAAAAAAATTGGGGAAAAGGCAAAAACAAGGATAGGTTTAATATTTTGACTTTCAGGAGAGGTTGGAAACACAGGAAAAATCTGGAAGGTATCATGTGAAATGAGGAAGGAAAGAAGAGCTTAATGGAAAGGTTAACTGAATTTTGTAGATAGCTGAAGAACCGAGTGAAGGGCTTCAACTTTTCCATGGTCATCCACATGAACAAGGCCATCACGAACGAATACCTTTTGTACGCGCCCTCGTAGCTTCAGTTTGTATGCTTCAGCATGAACTTCCATAGCAGTAGCCGTAAGATGCTCATTAATAAAAACTCTGTTGTCGTTATCGAAGCCTACATGCCGCTGGCATAACGTTCCATGTCTAAGGTATCTCTTGGAGAAATAATCCCTTTGGTGGCGAAAGGCGAATTGGCAAATAATCGGTGGAGTTGATCCAGTCGTGATAGCTTGCTTCGATAATCGTTTCAAGTGAACGAGCGAACGATCATCGCAAGTATTTAACAGCTCCTTACAGATGTTGCGAAAAATAAGAGGCAAATCCTCGTTCGGCACGTATGGTATTCCAGATACGATTAGGTCATTTGATCTATCCATTTGGCTCACGCGTTCGTCAGTAGCATCCAGTTCATTGCGGAGTTCCTTCACCGCTTTTGTTATATGGTTTATTTTAGACGTGTACTCAACCTTGATTGCAGCGAGATGAGTCCCCAGATTGTCCATTGGGTGTCCAAGTTCAGCTTTCCAAGATTCAATTTTGGCCAATATTTGCGCGTTAGAATTGGCGAGCAGCTTTTGGATATTCACCCATAGGCTATCAAGGTTAAAAACACCATTCGTTTCGACACTTTCTTGTTTGTGATTGCTCAGTTTATTTTGGTTCCGATGTTTGTTGTGAACCATTATGACAGTGCAGATTGAAAGGTTGGCAGCAATTGATCGGTGGAGTGAGCAAGTTATAAAAACAGCGAAACTTCTTAAGGGATTTTTATCATATATGCTATTGCGTTGGATAATTAGATCGCGTTTTATCACACTTTATAATCACTAGAAGTGCAAACTTTGGCGCGTTCCGAAACTTCTGCTGCATTCAAGCGAGCCGACACTAGCGCAGCGAATTATAGATGTTTAACCAGGGAAAAAATAGCTAATTGAACTGCGAGCACACCACACTTTACTCGAAAGCACTCATCCCTTAAGAAACTTTCATTAGTTGATACCTCAAATCAATCGACCTATCAAATACGTCATTACGAAACAAATCTACTCTGCAATACAGATAGGAAATTAGTTTGGTTTGGAAATGTAAATGATTTTTGGCTTTCTTATCTACATATTAGGAAATCACTTCAAAAATCGACCTGCCATTTGAGTCCCAGAGGGCCAAGTATCACATACTATTCGATTCAAATCGTCAAGACCGCAAAATGTCTATGGGTGCATTTATGTATCAAATAAAGCCGCTCAATTTTCTCAGAGATGGCTGAACCGATTTGCACAAACTTAGTTTCAAATGAACGGTTCTAACGCTCCCACAAGCTGCTATTATATTTGTTTGTTGATCCTACTTCCGATTCCGGAATTATGGGCTGAAGACTGCAGCCACATAGCAAATTCCTATATAAACTTGCAACATGAAGATGTCCAAATGATGGAATACATATTGAAACGGATTTAACATTACTTGGATTAGTGGGCCTAGATCCCTAAAGACCAATCAAAGTAGTTTTGGCCATATTGGCCACCACTTGGGGAGTGGAGATAGCGTAGTTCGTCGCTGTTGTGCTATCTTTGGGGTAAATATATTTCAACCATAGGGTCTGTTGATTAAACTATATAGCTGAATCATATGTTGGTTGTTTTCATGTAACTTTAAAATGTTTCACAATATCGCCTTGATGTCAAAGAGAAAGTTGCAGGAAAGTTTACGGGCCTTTTGAAAAATCTATTATTGTTGATGGAGAAACGCGACTAACTTATGAAAAGGTTGTAATAAAACAAAATAATTGTGTTGTTAAAACAAAAGTTAAAATATCTCGAGAACTACTACATTTTTGAAAAGTTTTGTTAAGAGCATTTCGATTTAAAATAGCGTTTAGAATCTCATTCAAAAAGAAAATTGTATTTTTGACTGCAAATAGTAAGAATTATAAAAAAATGTCAAAAGTTGTTGTTAGGAAAACTTTTTTATTGAAAGCTTCTCCAGGATCCAAATACACTAAAAAGTTACTTTTACGTCTTAAAAACGATAAACATTAAATTTTTGACATTTTTTGATGGAGTAACGCGAATAACTTTTAAAAAGAGCGTAATTACACGAATTAATTGTTTTTGAAGTAGAGGAATTCCACGAAGATCCGTCCGAAAATCTTTAAAATCGTGACCGACCATCTTAGATTCCAATGAAACTTTACACGTTTCACCGTCATGCAAGACTAAATATTTTCCACAGGTAATTAGATTATTTTGACTCAAGAGCAACTTTTCAAAAGGGCGTAAACGTTTCTACGTGCATGAATTTTAATTTTTTTTTGTTCGATTACTGTATTTTATACAGCAAAACTATCTGAGAACGAGTTACAGGGAATGAATACTTCTGTCTGAAAAAAATATACACTGAAAAAAATGTTGTGTCATTTTTCAAAAAAAAAACAAAAATTTATGATAAAAATTTAAATTGCGAAAAAACCCATTTTTTTGAAATTTTTTATATTTTGTTACCAAAAACCTAAAGAGAAAAGAAACATTTTGAATGTGATTGCATGATGGAGAAAAAATCGGTAAAAAAGTTTTCCTAACAATAACTTCGTACATGTTTTTAAATTTCATACTAATAGACATACAAAATTGTAATTCTATTACAGAATATAATTCTAAGCACCATTTAAAATCAAAATGCATTTAACAAAAATATTCCAAAATGCGATAGTTTTCGAGATATTTGAAATTTTGCTACTTCAAAAACAATTAATTCGTGTAATTATGCTCTTTTTAAAAGTTATTCGCGTTACCCCATCAAAAAATGTCAAAAATTTAATGTTTATCGTTTTAAAGACGTAAAAGCAACTTTTTTAGTGTATTTGGATCCTGGAGAAGCTTTCAATAAAAAAGTTTTCCTAACAACAACTTTTGACATTTTTTTATAATTCTTACTAATTGCAGTCAAAAATACAATTTTCTTTTTGAATATGATTCTAAACGCCATTTTAAATCGAAATGCTGTTAACAAAAAATTTCTAAAATGTAGTAGTTCTCGAGATATTTTAACTTTTGTTTTAACAACACAATTATTTTGTTTTATTACGACCTTTTCATAAGTTAGTCGCGTTTCTCCATCAACAACAATAGATTTTTCAAAAGGCCCGTAAACTTTCCTGCAACTTTCTCTTTAAAGTTACATGAAAACAACCAACATAAGATTCAGTTATATAGTTTAATCAACAGACCCTATGGTTGAAATATATTTTGGTTGCTTTCATGTAACTTTCAAATGGTTTACAATATCGCCTTGATGTCAAAGAGAAAGTTGCACGAAAGTTTACGGGCCTTTTGAAAAACCTATTATTGTTGATGGAGAAACGCGACTAACTTATGAAAAGGTCGTAATAAAACAAAATATTTGTGTTGTTAAAACAAAAGTTAAAATATCTGGAGAACTACCACATTTTAGAAATTTTTTGTTAAGAGCATTTCGATTTAAAATGGCGTTTAGAATCATATTCAAAAAGAAAATTGTATTTTAGACTGCTAATAGTAAGAATTAAAAAAAAATGTCAAAAGTTGTTGTTAGGAAAACATTTTTATTGAATGCTTCTCCATGATCCAAATACACTAGAAAGGTTGCGTTTACGTCTTTAAAACGATAAACATTAAATTTTTGACATTTTTTGATGGGGTAACGCGAATAACTTTTAAAAAGAGCATAATTACACGAATTAATTGTTTTTGAAGTAGCAAAATTTCAAATATCTCGAAAACTATCGCATTTTGGAATATTTTTGTTAAATGCATTTTGATTTTAAATGGTGCTTAGAATTATATTCTGTAATAGAATTACAATTTTGTATGTCAATTAGTATGAAATTTAAAAACATGTACGAAGTTATTGTTAGAAAAACTTTTTTACCGATTTTTTCTCCATCATGCAATCACAATCAAAATGTTTCTTTTCTCTTTAGGTTTTTGGTACAAAATATAAAAAATTAAAAAAATGGGTTTTTTCGAAATTTAAATTTTTATCATAATTTTTTGTTTTTTTGAAAAATGACAATTTTTTCAGTGTATATTTTTTTCGGACAGAAGTATTCATTCCCTGTGACTTGTTCTCAGATAGTTTTGCTGTATAAAATACAGTAATCGAACAAAAAAATTTTGAAATTCATACACGTAGAAACGTTTACGCCCTTTTGAAAAATTACTCTTGTTTCAAAATATTCCAATTGCCAGAGAATATCATGGAGATTCATACAGCGAACACACCTGCAAAGTTTCGTTCGAATCGACGATGGTCATATTTTGCGGTCGGCCGGTTTCTCATGGAATCCCTCAGTAGCAAAATTTCAAATATCTCGAAAACTATCGCATTTTGGAATATTTTTGTTAAATGCATTTTGATTTTAAATGGTGCTTAGAATTATATTTTGTAATAGAATTACAATTTTGTATGTCTATTAGTATGAAATTTAAAAACATGTACGAAGTTATTGTTAGAAAAAAATTTTTACCGATTTTTTCTCCATCATGCAATCACATTCAAAATGTTTCTTTTCTCTTTAGGTTTTTGGTAACAAAATATAAAAAATTTAAAAAAAATGGGTTTTTTCGCAATTTAAATTTTTATCATAAATTTTTGTTTTTTTGAAAAATGACACAACATTTTTTTCAGTGCATATTTTTTTCAGACAGAAGTATTCATTCCCTGTAACTCGTTCTCAGATAGTTTTGCTGTATAAAATACAGTAATCGAACAAAAAATTTTTGAAATTCATGCACGTAGAAACGTTTACGCCCTTTTGAAAAGTTGCTCTTGAGTCAAAATAATCTTATTACCTGTGGAAAATATTTAGTCTTGCATGACGGTGAAACGTGTAAAGTTTCATTGGAATCTAAGATGGTCGGTCACGATTTTAAAGATTTTCGGACGGATCTTCGTGGAATTCCTCCAATGACACAATCATTTAAAAAAGAAAAATACACGAAGTGTGAGGAAAATGCAGTTTTAGTTTTAAACTGGAAATTTAGAATATTTGACAACACTATATCAAAAAATTACTATTTTTTCTAGATTCCCACACTAATTTCCTTCAAAATGCATCTTATCGATTGTTTATAGACCAAATAAAGCCAAAGATATGAATAAAAGTTTATAATTGATGGTTTTTTTTTCTATGGAAAATTTTCCATGCACGATTATGACACGCCATATAAATTTTGTCATCAATACACACTTATGACACGTGTGAGTGCGACTTTTGTTTACATTTTTAGTAAATACTCGCAACATAGTCAACCGATCTTCGTAATATTTGAGAGATTATTACAGAATAGATAGAAGCATCAATTGTATTCATTGAATTGTTTCTACCATTTATAAGTTTCACGATATTCAATATCAAACTTTAAAAATCGTTTTTCTCGAAATGTGCCAAATGGCGCTTGTCATAAGATAGCACAACAGCGACGAGTTGGTAAATCGATTGCCTTGTACCCAGCTCACCTGAGTTCAATTCCCAACCCCGCACATAGGGTTAGAGATTCCTCTAAAGAGATTTCTCCAACCCGACAAAGAGGCGAATGACCCTAAGTTTAAAACCTTTATAATCAAAACAAAAAAAAATATTGGCCACCTATGACGGTTCTTGATACTCTCGGGTAACAATCAAAGTTTGTATGATAATATCACACCTATTTCTCAGCAAATTCTTAACTGATTTTTACAAACTTGATTTCAAATGATAAATACAATACACCCATTGACTGCTATTGAATTTCATTCAGATCAAACTTTTGATTCTGGAGTTACTACGGTTACATAGGAATTTAAACCGAACTAAGGTACAGGGCATATTCCAGAATTAAAGTCACATCGGATTCAGTGATGACTGAATTCATTTTCACCAACTAGGCCTCTCGCACATCCTCTTTTACAGGTATAATCCCTTTCCCGTCTCACTGCATTCCAAAATATGTTATATGAAGACAACATTTAATTCATGCTGATTTATCCACTTAAATACTATATTTCTTGTTCCAAGGACGGCATTGTCAACATGTTGCTCATCAGGTTCGTGGCACTCGTGCCCTTGTAAATTTGTGCAATGTGCAAAAAGAATGTAATAGACATTTTCACAAATATGTTAAATATAACTTGCTATTGCTTAAATGAGAAAGGCACAATTACACCATTAGGTGAATTAAAACAGGTTTTTCAATTCAATATTACCGTGGCTGTTTTTTCTTTTGCAAAATTTTAGAACTCGAATCATGATTTCTTTTCTTGTATACAGTTGTCAAGTCATGTATAATAAAATTGTAATGTATACATTTGAAAGCTTTTAATAAATATAAGCAACTAAAAAATTCTCGTGTTCATGTTCGTGTTCACAATCTCACTCACTTTTTTCAGAGATGGCTGAACCGATTTTCGCAAACTTAGTCCCAAATGAAAGGTGCAACGTTGCCATAGGCTGCAATTGAATTTCTATCGGATCCGACTTCCGGTTCCGGAATTACAGGGTGATGAGTACGATCACGCAGAAAATGTCGATTTTAATAAATTCTACAATAAATGTATAATGGTGAAAATATTTCCAAAATGTGACCACAACTGCTTCGATTTGTAGTACTAGGTCACTAACAACCATTCAAAGTCTTTTTGGACACATTGGCCACCATCATCGCTTCCGGAAGCCCCGGCAGAAGTATCCAAATTCAGAATAACAGTCACATCGGTTTCTCGGAGATGGCTGGACCGATTCAACCAAACTTAGTTTCAAATGAAGGATGTTGCGTCCCCGTAAATGGCTATTAAATTTTATCCCGAACCAACTTCCGGTTCCGGAGTTACGGGTTGTGGCGTGCGATCACATAGCAAATTGTGATTCAAACCGATACTCCGATGAAAACAAAAAAGGTAAAAATTTCGCTAAAATATCTCTCAAACAACTTAAATTTGCAGTTCTAGGTCACTGACGGCCAAACTAACTTCCGTTGACTGTATTGACCACCATAGACGGTTCCGGAAGTGCCCGGGAAAAGCGGTCATCTTTAAAAACTAGCAAACTCATATCAGTTTCTCGGGAATGGTTGGGCCGATTTTCACAAACTTAGTCACAAATGATAGCTATATTATCCTCACCGATGTCTATAAAATTTCGCACGGATCGCTTATATGGTTCCGGAAATATGGACTGAACCGTCCGGTCACATATGAAATTTCCATATAAGCCGGAACTCAATTTTTTTTCAAAGGGGGCACCCCTTGAAATTTCAGAAATCAAATTCGTATGTTTGATGCCAAACATCTTTAAAATGCATGAAACGTCGAGATTTTTTGGTATCACGATAAATTTTTTTATTATAAGAATAGACTTTTGTGGACTTTGCCGATTTCACACCTTTTTTCTGTTCAATATTACCGTGGCTGTTTTTTCTTTTACAAAATTTGTCATGTCATGTATAATAATAAAATTTAATATTTGCATTTGAAAGCTTTTAATGAATATACACGGTGTTTCTAGAACCGTTATTAACAAAAAAAATCACCATAAATTTGTCACGCGGTATTCGAAAGATACAGTATCCAAACATCTTCTCAGTGAATTTCAAAATGATCCATCGATAGATTCGAGAGAAATTTCGATTTGAAGTTTTATGACACGTTTCATAAGGCTACCAGCAACACCCACGGGTTTGGTCCTATCTCTATAAATAAAAAAATATTTGTCTACTTATTTAGTACATGGCATTCGAAAGATATAGTAATCAAGTATATCCCCTGCAAGTTTGAAAATATTTCATTGACGGAATCGAAAGTTTGGAGGTTTGGATGTGGTATGCGGTCATAGATGGGTTTTCTACCAGACTTCAAGCGTGAATGCATGTTTGTCCATTGACTATTTAGATCGTTTATACGTGTCGCGGTTTTTAAAGGAAAACCGTACCATTTAAACACATAAATATAATGTACAAAAGGTGTTATTTATATGGTGCACTGAATATGAAATATGAAAATAGGGTTGTCTACCAAACGTTAAACATAATGTGTAAATTGAAAAAAATTAATAAAATTCGGAATGTTTTCTTCAAAAGGCCATATCTCAATGCACAGTGGTCCGAATCCAGAATTTAGGATGACAAAAACATTTGTGATTAAACTACTGGTTCTAGAAATTTCATGTCTTCGGAACAAATAATCTGTGTCAATTGGTGCATCTTTTGAGATGGGTGCTATTAGGGTGGTCCTTAATGTTTGTACGATCTGAAAATTACTTTCGAAATAAGAAGAGATAGAACAATGAAGTGTTCCGCAAAATTGTAGTACAACCTTTTTCAAACAACTTTGCTGAGGACGTCATATTTGTAACATTAATGGTTTTAATTTTACAGCTATTAAAATGTTGTGTGATAGGGTATCCCTAACAAAATCAGTTTTTTCGTTATAACTTTTTAAATAATTTTTTTCCGTCAATAGCGTCTTCACAAAACTTTTTGAGCTTATTGAGACGAATATTATTTACATAGACATATTTGAGATAGCTCATTTAGTTCAAAATTTTGTTTGGTTGAATCCAAAGTGAAAATTAATTCAGCTTCCAAACTAAGTCTACTAGTTAGCAACATTAGTTAACTAATGCAGCAAATTAAATCCGCATACAAAATCTTTTCGCGAATCGTAAAATTTACCTCATGAAAAACCGCATCAAAAGTAACTTGTTTGAATTTAAATTCATTTCTCTTGGGAATGTAGGATCATTAAATTGTTTTCTCTAAACAAAGGGTTTTAAACTTAATGCTACGTCGCACAACTTCTGACCCTACCCTCCCCCTCGTCACACTTCGTCACAAATTTGGTATACCCTCCCTACCCCCCAAAATGCTACGTCATTTATGCATGGCCCCTCAGCAAAAACTTTTCTTGTCGCGTTGCCATCATTGAAATTGCCTCAACTGGGTAATGGCTCATTAATTTGAAGGCTCGATCTTTTCTTTGACGATTTGTCGTCTTTCCAACACGCCACTTTGGTGTTTCCTTCTCAAAACGTCGTCATCGACCACCGATTCTTAACATTTCCTTTCGATCATGCCCATATGATCCTGCCTAGCTCTAGCTTTCCGTTCTAAGTTTACGAATGATTAACTTTAGAATACCTATCTGTTTTTCGATTTTAACATCTTTCGTTTCTCTTATTCATAAATTTTCCGAAAATAGCTAACAAAGTTGATACTGTAAATTAAAATATGTGTGACTAGGATGGCTAGCCAAACATCACACTACGTTCTCCGCTGTTCAGATGGATTGATACAAGACTATATTAGAAACAACAACTCAGTGGGCCCTTTCGCCAAACTCGAGAGGTTTTATTTGAGATGTTGTTTATCTATCTGATCTTATTTTAAAAATAGTTGCTAGGTTACACTGACCGTTAAACTTTTAATGCTACAAATAGTAGTAATATTCTCAATATTCAAACTAAAATAAAATGAGTTAAACAAAACTGACCTCTGAGATTTTTTCATAAAACATACTACCAATTGTGATCTTTCGAATGCAAAAAGAAGAAATCAATTTCACTTGCTCCATTTTAAGATATCAACATTTGAAAAGGTTGTGTTTTTTTGCTAAAAATGCTCATAACTTTTGAACTAAATGAGCTATCTCAAATATGTCTATGTAAATAATATTCGTCTCAATAAGTTCAAAAAGTTTTGTGAAGAAGCTATTGACGGAAAAAATTTATTTAAAAAGTTATAACGAAAAAACTGATTTTGTTAGGGATACCCTATCACACAACATTTTAATAGCTGTAAAATTAAAGCCATTAAAGTTACAAATATGACGTCCTCAGCAAAGTTGTTTGAAAAAGGTTGTACTACAATTTTGCGGAACACTTCATTGTTCTATCTCTTCTTATTTCGAAAATAATTTTCAGATCGTACAAACAATAAGGACCACCCTAATAGCACCCATCACAAAAGATGCCTCAATTGACACAGATTATTTGTTCCGAAGACATGAAATTTCTAGAACCAGTAGTTTAGTCACAAATGTTTTTGTCAGCCTAAATTCTGGATTCGGACCACTGTGCAATGGTTTGTAGACCGATTCTAATCATTTTTTTTTCATTATTGAACAAGTAGACGTTTCATCGTTAATTTTTTAACATTTGAACAGCTTATAGAAAACTTCAAATCGAGTATTTTTCTACAAGACACCGAATTTCTAACTTTTTTCTTTCAAAAGTAATGGACACTTTTCCTCTAAAAATATCGTATTTCAAGGCACATTATCGCTGCTGCGGGCACCTAAAATCGATTCCTTTTTTGACCACATGAAAAAGCACGATATTTTTTTAAATTTTGCAATTTAGATTTAAAGTTTGTAGTTTTACAGGTTCAACGCATTAACGCATTTACACATATATCGTTGTATTATGTAAAAAGGCCACCTTCAAATATCATTCTGTCATCGCAGCAAGCTTTGCATGAGTGGAACGACAGTTAAAAAAATTTCTGATTTTATTCGGTGTTAAATAAAACTGCAGTCAATATGGATATTAGTCGAAGAGAGTTGCCGAATTTTCTTATCGCTGGTAAAAAGACAGATTAACTGCTTAAGTTCATTACAAGTAGTAATCCAAAAGTAAATTTGAGACTTGTTAGTACGCGAAAGAAAATAAAAATCTTCATATTTGAATTTAGAAGGTTGTAGATTCGAAGCAAGCGCACGAGAATTCGGTTTGAACAGGAAAATTGTGTGTGGCTTAAATGAAAGCTAAGATTCGAAGTCGAAGGTAAAGGTAAAGGACGAATGAGGAAACCATTTTCCGAAATATGTCTCAGAGCCACAATAAAGCGATTAGGAAAGTTGCGCGATAAGTATTCCACGGAAGAACGTGGTTTAGCGTCAGCCATCAACGCTAATTCTGCTGGTTTCCGTTTTGTTGGCAGACAAATCGAACGATTGTCGAAAAGTCCGGTCAGATCAACCGCTGAGCATTTAGGATCTACGGCTCTACCGATTGCAGAAGCGCTTATTGCGGAGGAGGTACTTAGATTTATTCGTGAAAATGATTTTTCTAAGGCGCAGTACTAAAACATGCGCAGCTCAGTTTTACAGAAGGGTTTGGACATTTATCCCGCGTATAATAAAATAATAGAGGAAAAGAAGCTATGCTATCCGATCGGTATGTAGTTTTTTCAAAGATTCGTCCATGAATCAACCTTTTTTCAGGCATTTCTGTTCAGCCTTCGTGTGCGTATGTTCCAGTTCAAGCTTTTGTTGACCATACCGTGGAACGACTCATCTCGTTTCTGAATATTGGGGCTCCACGACTGCATCCTGAGGATGATATGTTTGTTATCTTTAAGTGGGGCTGCGATGGAAGAACCATTCTCGGTAGGCAACATTATTTTTCTTCTTCTAGATACAAGCAAATGTGCGTTGACGAAGATGCAAATGGAGAACTGTTCGAGTATAACGATTCGCTTAATTCGTTCTATCTATAGTACCACTACGCGTAGTTAGTCGCCAGAAAGATGAGTCAACTACCCCTGTGCCAACGAAGGATGAAGTTACCGCGTTGAACAAGCAAATCAATGAATCAGTACCGACTATAGTAAATGTTAATATGCGAAAGACTGTGACTGCTCGTTCAGTGAGCCATTCGACAAGCGTTGCGTGACCGTTTAGGTTCGTATTACCGAATCTTTGCCAGGTGGCGGAAATTCTAACGATGGTAACACAGCTCGAAAACTTTTCACAAACCGAGATGTCGTTGCAGAAGAAACCGAGTTGGACGAAATGTTGCTAGAACGTATATATGTGCTGTTAACAATCATCAACAGCAAATTGGGTATCAACGCGGATGCTTACCGGAGTAACACCGAGGATACACGGTTGAGCCAGCCTTGAAAAGGAAGTGACGTATATTGAACATTTTGTTGCGAAATTAAAATTTCCTTAATTTTAGAGTGAAATCAAGGGAAAGCTGCAGAAAGTTGAAAGAAAAAAGATTGTCCTTCCAGGGCCAGTACAGAAAAGTTCCGGGAAGCAACCTATAAAGGTTCTCCTTATTTCGGCAAAAATATACAACTAGTTCAAATCTGTAAAGGAAATTAAAAAATTTCTTTGGACAAACTAAGAATTATTTTTTCTGATTGTGATGAGGCAAATTCTTTAGTCACATCTAAGCTTTTTGCTAATATTTACCGAGTGTATATTCCATGCGATTTAGTTGAGATTTATGGAGTAATATTTGACGAGGTTATTGATAGTAATAATATAATTGATCGTGGTTTAGGAGTTTTTAAAAATAAAAATATTTCTTCTGTCCAAATCTTGCATAGTGAACATCTATATAAAAAATAAACGAAAATGACGATCAAAAATTTGTTCCTTTTAGTGCAGTACGTGTCACTTTTGAAGGATCAGCCCTTCCTGACTTTCTGTACCTCAATAGCGTTATTTTTAATGTTCGAATTTTCACTCCTAAAGTGATGCATTGCGAACGATGTCAACTCTTTGATCACAGAGAAAAACTTTGCTCGAATAAAATAAAATGTGGGACTTGTAATGGTGACCATAGTAAATCTTCTTGTAATATTAGTACCGACTCCGACAGCATGAAGTAACAAGTTACTTTACGCTTGTCCGGACATGCCGTAGACTCAGGTGATTCGCATTTCTAATGCCAAAAGACCCTGACTCCTACGGTAGCAGACAAAAAGTTAAGTCGCCGGTGAGCTCTAAGCTTGCATATATGATCCTTCCACGCTTTTCTAAATTTTCTCCCTTCAACACCTTGCTCTCCCTTGAGTACTATGGCTCTAAATATTGAAAAATATACTTCACCTTCCAGTCCCTTGCTAATTAAATGCCGTAAAAACTGTTGACAAATATCACTCTCCTCCAATTAAAAGAAGAAGAAGTATTTACCATGCAAAACAAAAGAAAAAAATAATATATCGAGACCTAACTTAAATAATCTGAATGAATTTCCTTCCCTCAAACCAACTTCTGAAATTCCTGGTTTTCAAAGAATTAATACTGCACACCTAGAAAAAATCGTGTAAATTTACGTCTCCTGACCCTGACATATACGAGCATCAAAAATAACTTAGTTTTACGTTTGATTCCAATTTTACATGTCGTTGAATTTCGTAAAGCACGTAATTTTACTTCACATATGGCGTTTGTTCTGAATGGTAGTAAGTGTGATTTTATGTCATTGAGCATGCAAAGTGTTTATTTCATGTAAAATTAAACGGAACACGGTTATTTTTCGTCATTTGGTGAATTACGGCTTGTTAAATTGTGTCATGTTTGCAATTACGTCAACGATAAAATTCAGAATTTTTTGGTGTGTGTGGAAAAATCGACCGACTCATCACACAACCCTCAAAAATCTATCATTAATGAAATTATTGAAAGCATTCAAATTTTTTAGATTTCAGTAACTTTTGGAAAAACTTATCAATCAATCTTTATCAAAAAAAATTTTCGAGATAACGTAAAATCTCGACGATTCATGCATTTTAAAGATGTTTAGCATCAATAATACGAATTCGATTTCTGAAATTTCATGGGATCCCCCCTTCGAAAAAAAATTTTGAGTCCCGGCTTAAAAGGAAATTTCGTATGTGACCGGAGGTTTAGTCTATATTTCCGGAACCATATAAGCGATCCGTACGAAATTTTATAGACATCTGTGAGGATATTATAGCTATCACTAAGTTTGTGAAAATCAGCCCAACCATTTCCGGGAAACTGATGTGAGTTCGTTAATTTTGAAAGATGGCCGCTTTTCCCGGGCACTTCCGGAACGGTCTATGGTGATCAATGTAGTCATCGAAAGTTTGGTTGGCCGTCGGTGACCTAGAACTGCAAATTTAAGTTGTTTGAGAGACATTTGAGCGATCGAAATTAAAAGTCGCAAGGATATAACATGCTTCGAAAAACCCGTTTCAAACATATTAGAATATCGAAATAAACTTCAAGCATGAATCGGAAATAAACTTCAAGCATAAAAATCGGACAGAAATTGTTCAGCATAACAATCGCTCAAAATGTTCTCACCCGTAAAACTCGGCAAGGGTGAACCTCCAGTATAAAAATCGTTTAAAAATAATTAAATCGCTCGGAGAAGCATCCGTATATCTTGATGTTCAAGATTAAAAGTCGGTTAACAAAAACTACTTTGTAAGAATCGGATGTATTTTTTACTTAAAGTTTTTTTACCCGACTCTTACAAAGGAATGTCCCAGTCCGATTTTTATGCTTGAAGTTTATATCCGGTTTTTATATTCTAATATATTTGAAACAGGTTTTACGAAGCATGTTCTATCCTTGCGACTTTTATTTGCGGTCGCTCATTTTAGCGGAATTTTTACCTTTTTTGCTTTCATCGGAGTATCGGTTTGAATCGGAATTTGCTATGAGATCGCACGCCACAACCTGTGACTCCGGAACCGGAAGTCAGTTCGGGATAAAATTTAATGGCCATTTACGGAGACGCAACATCTTTTATTTGAGATTAAGTTTGGTTGAATCGGTCTAGCCATCTACGAGAAACCGATGTGACTTATTCTGAAATTGGATACTTCCGCCGGGGCTTCCAGAACCGATGATGGTGGCCAATGTGGCCAAAAAGACTTTGAATGAATGTTAGTGACCTAATACTACGAATCGAAGCAGTTGTGGTCATAAAATGACCTTTATACATTCATTGCAGAATTTATTAAAATCCACATTTTCTGCGTGATCGTACTCATCACCCTGTAATTCCGGAACCGTAAGTCAGATCCGTTAGAAATTGAATAGCAGCCTATTGGAACGTTGCACCTTTCATGACTAAGTTTGTCAAAATTGGTTCAGCGGCTGAACTTCAGCCATCTCTGAGAAAAATGAGTGACATTTTTGGTCACATACAAACACACAGACGCACATACACATACATACATACATACATACAGGAGGCAGCAGGGACAGGAAGGACAGGAGTCTAGGGGCCTAACGAACCCCCCCCCCCCTCACGGCCCTACTGCGAGTTGGGGAGCTTTGCTAGGATATGGTGGGGCTAAGATTGGGCTCTTCTTAACCTCTAAAAAAAGCCATAACTCCGAAAGCAGCTCCGACGAAGCGAGTCTGTGCTGCTTCTGCCAAGATCCCAAGATTCCAATAATCTAAGATCTAGGCAATAAAAGCACCCAAGCCCAACCGGAGTGCCAACCGGCACATCAGGATCGACGCCAGTAACATCCTGATTATGGTATACTGGCCATGGCGAACGTCAACGGACAGGACACGGATGACGAATATGATGGCGACTTTGGGCTGACAGGCATGCTGTTCTACTCCCTGAGTAAGGAAGGATGACACCGACTTGAAATGGCGAGTGGGCTAACAGCATGGCTGCCTCCGTCCCAACAAAACCCTGGCAGGTCTCCGGGTACGTTCAAAACTCGCCATCATTTGGTTGGTGGTACTAGCTCCAGTTGAAGTATTCCCGATTTACGCCGATCCGACTCTGAATACTACTCCCCATGAAGGATAGTGTCAACCCTTGCATGACCTCACTGCTGCTTTTTGGCAGCATAGATAATCATGGGATCGCGAGAGGGGACTATGTGCAGCGAGTAGAGATAGCGGCCCGGAGTTGGGACCCGATAAAATGGAGAAAAAACAAGCAACCGATATAAATGGAGCAGGCACGGTGAATCCGTTTGCCAGAGGTGGGTTGGTGAGGTCACCACCACTAATAGTAGCTGAAGTCATCCAGCAAGAGCAGGACGAGGGGAAGCCGAAGCAACAGCAACAGCAGCAACAAAAACAGCCGGAGCAGAGCGGAATGAGCTACACCCCACAAACGCCAAAGGTAGTGGTAGCGAGGCACTTGGTGGAGGAGCTCCACAAGCTCGTGGACACGAGAAACAATGTCCACAAAGACATTAAGGAGATGGTCATCAAAATCTGGAAGGCGCTACAGTCTGCCGTAAAAGAGTACGATACGGCAACGCAGAGGGCAGATTCAGCTGAGCGAGCATCGGCGTCGGCTAAGGCCACTATCCTCCTAGCCCCTCCGAAACAGGGTAAGGAGAGGCAGATTGGAGTGAAGAACACGCCAGTTCCCATAACTCCAAAGAGGACAAGATCCTCGCCAGGAGACGAAAGACCAGGCGGGTCAAAGAGGCAGACACTCGAGGACGCTGTTGCTGCCGAAGGAAAGGACGTAACCTTACAGGGTGAAAGCTGGAGTACCGTTGTAGGTCGGAAGGAGAAACGCGGGAAACAGCAAAAAAAGAAAGAAGAGCGAAAAGGGGAGCAGAAGAGGAAATCAGAACCCTCGGCTCGTCAGAAGGCGCCTAAGGGAGAAGCTGTGCTCGTCAAAGCAAATGACGAGACTACGTACGCAGCACTGCTCAAAAAGGTCAGAGAGGACCCGGAGCTGAAAGATTTGGGTGTTAAGAGTCAGGCGTACCCAAAAAAATGAGATGCTCCTCGAGCTTAAGAAGAATACTACGACTAGTAGCTCTGCCTTGCAGGAGACTATAACTAAATCAATGAATGGAAGGGCAGAAGTTAAAGCCTTAAGCCCGGAGATGGTGATTGTGTGCAAGGACCTCGACAGCGATGATTCGTTTACCGGTAATCGCTACAAACAAGGCGCTGGAGGTAGGTAAAGTTACAGTTGGATGGTCGAGATGCCAACTGAGAGCCGCCCCACGAGTAAATAAACAAGCGGAGAAATGCTTCAAATGTTTAGGCTTTGGACATTTAGCAGGGGCTTGCAAAGGCCCGGACAGATCCGGGATGTGCTGGAAATGCGGAAAGACGGGCCATCTTGCGAGAGACTGCACGCAGAGGCCGAAGTGCTTGCTTTGCACCCCAGCGGAAGGAAACGACCATCAGACAAGTGGCTTTGAATGCCCAGCCTACAAGAAGGCGACTGCAGGCCAACGGTGATGGAGGTGACCCAGATAAACCTCAATCACTGTGATACCGCACAGCAACTGTTGTGGCAGTCTACGACAGAAACTATGTGCGATGTCGCTTTGATCGCAGAGCCTTATCAAGTCCCCCCTAATAACGGTAACTGGGTGGCGGATAGATCAGGAACCGCTGTGATACAAGTAATGGGAAGATTCCCCATCCAAGAAGTGGTAGAACGTTCATACGAGGGTTTCGTGATAGCCAAAATCAACGGCATCTTCGTATGTAGCTGCTACGCTCCCCCAAGGTGGACAGTAGAGCAGTTCAGCCTAATGCTGGAGCAGCCGGTAGTCTTTGGTGGTGACTTCAACGCCTGGGCTGTGGAATGGGGCAGTAGAGTAACCAACACAAGAGGGTGTATCCTGCAGGAAGCTCTAGCGAAGCTAGATGTACGATTGTGCAATGAAGGCTCTGTTAGCACATTTCGGAGAGACGGGAGGGAGTCTATCATCGACGTCACACTCTGTAGTCCCTCATTGACGGTGAACATGAATTGGAGAGTATGCGAAACGTATACGCATAGTGACCACCAGGAGATTCGCTACCGTATCGGTCAACGGAACCCCGCGGCAGTACAGAGAAGGGTGACCGGCGAACGAAAGTGGAAGACGAAAGCCTTCAACAACGACCTCTTTGTTGAGGCACTTCAGCCGAACAACGGGACCGAGAACATGGATGCGGCTGACCTAACAAGAAGGATTGTGGCGGCTTGTGACGCCACAATGCCGCGAAAACTGGAACCATGCAACAAACGGCGTCCAGCTTACTGGTGGAACGAGACGCTTAGTACGTTACGCGCTGCCTGTCTCAGAGCCAGAAGGCGGGCCCAAAGAGCCAGGTCGGAACCAGATAGAGAAGAGCGTAAGGCAGCGTTTCGGGAAGCTAGGGCCGCTTTAAAACGGGAGATCAGACTTAGCAAGTCAGAGTGCCACAAGGAGCTATGCCGAGAAGTAGACGCCAATCCCTGGGGTGACGCATACCGAGTCGTGAGGGCGAAAATGAAGGGTCCGACGACGCCAGCCGAAATGTGTCCGAGCAAGCTGAAGATAATCGTCGAGGGTCTTTTCCCGAAGCACGATCCAACTATATGGCCACCAACACCGTACGGCGAAGAAGAAGGAACAAGCACGGATCGGCAAGTGACTAACGACGAGCTAGCAGAAGCATCGAAGCGCCTAAAATCAAAGAAAGCCCCTGGTCCGGATGGAATACCAAACGTGGTACTGAAAGCTGCGATCCTGGCATATCCGGACATGTTCAGGATAGTGATGCAGAAGTGCCTAAATGAAGGCAACTTCCCCGAAATGTGGAAGGTCCAGAAGCTGGTGTTGCTGCCGAAGCCAGGGAAGCCACTTGGCGACCCGACCTCGTACAGGCCCATATGCCTGCTGGGTACACTCGGAAAACTCCTGGAAAGGATCATTCTTAACAGGTTGACGAAATTCACGGAAGGTGAGCGCGGACTGTCCAAGATGCAGTTCGGTTTCCACAAAGGAGCATCGACAGTGGATGCAATTCGGATAGTGCTCGAGAGTGCTGAGAAGTCATCTAAATAGAAGCGAAGAGGAGATCGATACTGCGCTGTGGTCACGATAGATGTGAAGAACGCGTTCAACAGTGCCAGCTGGGAAGCCATCGCTACAGCGCTGCATAGAATGAGGGTTCCCGACTATCTGAAGAGCTACTTTCAGAGCAGAGTGCTGCTGTACGAGACGAGCGAAGGACAGCAGTCATTGCGTGTCACAGCGGGCGTTCCTCAGGGCTCCATTCTCGGTCCAACCCTTTGGAACGGGATGTACGATGGGGTCTTAACGCTGCAGCTGCCTAGGAAAGTGAAAATCGTAGGTTTTGCGGACGACGTGTCACTAACGGTGATGGGTGAGACACTCGAAGAAGTGGAGGTGCCGGTGATGGAGACAATAGACGCGATCGAGAGCTGGATGAACGGGGTCAAGCTGCAAATAGCTCACCACAAGACGGAGGTGTTGCTGGTCAGCAACTGCAGATCGGTTCAACGGATGCAGATCGACGTCAGAGGGCACGTGATTGCATCGAAACGTGCATTGAAGCAATTGGGAGTTATAATCGACGACCGGTTGAGCTTCAACAACCACGTTGATTACGCCTGTGAAAAGTCGGCGAAGGCAATGAACGCAATAGCGAGAATCATGCCAAACGTTGGCGGTCCGAGAAGCAGCACGAGACGTCTGCTATCTACTGTTTCGTCATCGATACTCCGATATGGGGTTCCTGCCCGGAGTGCTGCGCTGAATACCAAGCGGAACCGTGAAAAGCTAAACAGGACATTCCGACTGATGGCCGTACGAGTCGCGAGTGCCTACAGAACAATATCGTCGGAGGCAGTATGCGTTATCGCCGGGATGATCCCCATCTGCATTACCCTGGCGGAGGACGTGGAATGCTATCAGCGGAGAAATGCACGTAACGCTAGGAGACTGGTTCGAGCGGACTCGTTGGCTAAATGGCAACAGGAGTGGGATAACGCGGAGAAAGGAAGGTGGACCCACCGACTCATCCCAAATGTATCGGCCTGGGTACATAGGAAGCATGGAGAGGTGAACTTCCATTTGACGCAGTTTTTGTCCGGACACGGATGCTTCCGGAAGTACCTGCATCGGTTTGGACATGCTTCGTCCCCCCTTTGCCCGGAGTGTACGACTGTGCAGGAGACACCGGAACACGTGGTCTTCGAATGCCCTAGATTCGAAGAAGTTCGTAGGGGTATACCTGGTATGACAGTGAACAATATCGTCGAAGAGATGTGCCGTGATGAACATACCTGGGACGCTGTCAACAGAGTGGTCTCGAGCATACTCTCCGAGCTGCAGAGGAGGTGGCGAAGAGACCAGCAAGAAGCCGCAAATTGGGTTTCGAGAGAAATTCCACCGCCGGGGAACTCTCCAACTGTGTAAAATAGGTCCACCGCCGGGGACCAGTTGAGTAGTACGTTCACCGGAATCGCTGAACCGACCTCGACATCCTACCGGGTAGCTCGTGAGTAGGATAGATCCACCGCCGGGGATTAGACCGAGTAGACCGCGTTGCAGAGCTAGCAGTGGGTCGTTGGGGCGCTGGTGAACCGGAAGCTACGCTCCAACCGGAATCACCGGATAGACCTCAGCACCTACTGTATGGCCCGTTGAGTAGGCTAGATCTACCGCCGGGGACTAGATCGAGTAGGTCGGGACGACGCGGAGAGCTAAATGGCTCACAAAAACGAACATTGGAATCAGGAGAAATCTACCGCTCGGTTGCAGGAGAATAGGCTAGATCCATTGTTGGGGACTAGACTGAGTAGTTCGGGAGCAAGTGAGGGCGGGAGCTGAATGGCTTATCGGGAAAGTAGAGCGAAACGGAACGAGAGGAAGCCAAAGGGCTCAAGAAATTGTGGTGCTAAAACAAAAGAAGAATCGGTATCGGGAGAGCTTCCTTCGCCGGGGAACTCTCCGTCGGCGTAAGCTAGATCCACCGCCGGGGACTAGACTAAGTAGACCGCGACGAAATACCACCAGTCGCAGGTCGTCGGGGCATCAACGAACCGGATGCCCTGCTCCACCGGAATCGCCGAACTGATCTCGACATCTGGTTGGTTGGCTCGGTTTCGGGAGAACTTCTCTCGCCGGGGAATTCTCCGTCGGAGTAGGCTAGGTCCATCGTCGGGGACTAGACCGAGTAGTTCGCGAACAAGTCTGGTGCTCAATGAGTAAACGGCGCTGAATGGTGCGAGAAGGGAGTTGCGGTGCTAACTGGCACAAGGGAGCCGAAGGGCTCGGTGAATTAGACAGTCTGAAGTTTGCCACCCAGACTGTACTCGTAGGGGAGGAGTACTAAGCCTCGACTTACAGCCAGCTTTCCGACTGTGCCAGTCTGTGTGGATGGTAGAGAATTGGTGGTGTGTAGAGGAGAGGGGCTGTAACCCTGCGGAAGAAACGAACTAGTAAGTAGTTGAATTAGAGTGTGTGCTATGCACATAAAAACCCCTCTCCGAAGTAGTGCCGTAAGGTAGTGCCGGGGAGGAATCAGGTTCTGGGCAAGAGCAGTGGTTTTTAGCGGGTCGGGTGATGGCAGCCCAAACCCGTTCCCTGAGACATTGGGGTTTTTGTACATTTTTCCTCACCCAGGGTTTTCCTGAAAATTTTTTACTGCTCTCTAAAAAAAGCATACATACATACACACGCACAGACATTTGCCGAACTCGACGAACTGAATCGAATGGTTTATGTCATTCGGCCCTCCGGGCCTCCATTACACAGTCGGTTTTCAGAGCAATTGCAATACCTTCACCGGCGCGAACCGGTAATGTTCCGAATCTTCAAAGCCCCATATCTGCGGTCCCAAAGACGTGCGGTGAACAAATTTAATTGTGTCTTGATCGCTGGAGTTTTCCACAGCTTTAAGAATATAATTCTTTGTACTTTTTAGAGGATTCTGAAGGAGGCCTCTGATTTGATGAAAACCGGTAATGTTCCGGATATTCAAATCCCCATATCTCAGGTCACAAGTGCGTGCGGTGAACAAATTTGATTGCGTCTGGATTGCTAGAGCTTGCCGCAGCCTTAAGGATACAATTCTTTGTACTTTTTCAGCGGATTCTGAAGGAGGCCTCTGATTTGATGAAAACCGGTAATGTTCCGGATCTTCAAAGCCCCATATCTCAGGTCACAAGTGCGCGCGGTGAACAAATTTGATTGCGTCTTGATCGCTAGAACTTTCCACAGCTTTAAGGGTATAATTCATCGTACTTTTCAACGGATTCTGAAAGAGACCTCTGATTTGATGAAAACCGGTAATGTTCCGGATCTTCAAATCCCCATATCTCAGGTCACAAGTGCGTGCGGTGAACAAATTTGATTGCGTCTGGATCACTAGACCTTTCCGCAGCATTAAGAGTATAATTCTTTGTACTTTTTAGCGGATTCTGAAGGAGGCCTCTGATTTGATGAAAACCGGTAATGTTCCGGATCTTCAAAGCCCCATATCTCAGGTCACAAGTGCGTGCGGTGAACGAATTTGATTGCATCTATGATTGTTAGAGTTTTTCGCAACTTTAAGGGTATAATTTTTTGTACTTTTTCAGCGGATTCTGGATTTAGTCTCTGGTTTGATGAAAACCGGTAATGTTCAGGATCTTCAAAGCCCCATATCTCCGGTCACAGGTACGTGCGGTGAACAAATTTGATTGCATTTCATTTCCTTGAAAATTCCGCAACTTTTGGTGTATATATTGTCATACTTTTTCAGCGGCTTCCAATTAATTGACTTTTTGGTCGGATTTCTTCCACTGTACAACGTCTTAGCGGTGACTACGATTGCCAAAAGATTTCTCAACTGATTTCAATTTTTTTAAATTGTTCGTTGTGGCTTACTAGCAGTTCGTTTGTAGTGTCGTAACATATCATACATTAGTCGAAATGGCACCGAAAACCAGTGGAAAGGCCATTAAGAAATTTGGCAAGGCACAGAAGAACATTGTGAAATGAGACAATAAGAAGCGGAAGCAACGCTGTAAGGAAAGTTATGCCATCTACATGTACAAGGTGCTGAAACTAGTCCATCCGAATACCGGAGTCTCGTAAAAAGCCATGAGTATCATGTACACTTTTATTAATGACATTTTCAAACGCATTGCAAAGGAGGCCTCCCGCCTGGCACATTACAACAAGCGCTTGACGATAACCTCCCGTCAAATTCAAACCGCCGCCCGGTGAACAATATAATCGCTTTCACGTAGAGTGGCACAAAATAAAAATGTATCATTTGTGAGATTTGTAGACAGTGTAAATCAGGAAATTCTTCCAGAAACACGTACCATAAGCTTATTTGCCTTAACGATTTTTGAAGTAGAATCCTTCTACCCTTTCAATATAGGGGGCCCGTTTCAAAAATTTTGGCTGGAATTTCACCCGATTTTTGGACGTGAATATCTGCTGTTGTACTGAATGAAAACATTAGTTTTTTGCGCAGTCTGATTGGAAATATAAACATCAATTTTGTAACTAATACTGTAGAATGTATAATTACTGAAAATAACGAAAATAATGGATTTCGTGAAAGCAGTTAGTATCTGCGCCATGATTGGTTCGTACAATTCAATTACAAGCGAGTTAGATTAGTTTTCGTTCGAAACTCCGCCGCTTTGACGATGGAAGTGAACTATTTTTTCGATGGCCGGGCCCTTTGGCTTTTAAAGTAAACTGAACCAAGTATAAAACCGGGGGTACGACTTGTCCGCCGAATCTATCGTTTGCTAAGTAAGGGTCACTATGCCGAGCGTGTCGGTACCGGAGCACCTGTCAACCTGTCAGTAATAATGGAACATCTTGCCACCAAAGGATTGGAGCTTGCAGTAAACGCTGCCCGTGATAACAAGCAGGCCAGGATCACGTCCAGGTCCTTCGTATCCTATCAATAAATTGTGAGGTAAAGGTCGAAATGAGTATTGATAAGGCTTCCCCGTACCTTAAACAACTGCTGTATAATAGGTCTTCCGGCAATGACCGTCTTATTGTATATAGCGACAAACTTCTTGGCAGGCATGCCCAAGAACGGTGCTGCACCGTGTGCTATTCATAATGTGTCAGAACTAAGTTCATTGAGCTAGCAAGTAGCACAAGGACCAATAAGCGAGAGCTCTCGCTAGCACGGTGATAGCTAGCACGCTGCACCGAACTGTAGCTCAGCTATAGCAAAGTAAAAAAAATTCAACGCGTTAGTGTGAGTAACAATGCTTGCATCGTTTTTTGCAGCAACTTGTCGCACATTTACAAACGTATATTTCTTGCTTTTCCTTATTCTTCCGTTCCACTGCACCGTTCTAGTCTATCGGACAAGCTTACCGTGCTAGTTCATTGAGCTAACTCGTGCTAGCTCACCGAGCTAGCTAATGCCAGCTTACCGAGCTAGCTCATCGTGCTAATCCCTGACCACTGTGCAGGTCGGAAACGCCAAAAACGTGAACTTAATTAACTAGAGGCCAAACCATCGAATATATTCAGGGTGTCTTTGGAGAAATTGTTTATATGAATATTCCCCACAATCTGATAACAATTGGAATTAGGCATGGCTTACCATGATCGAACTAACAAAATTAACTTTTTATACTGACAAGGTAGGAAGTTGGTGTCTTCGAAAAAAATTTAGGAATGCTAATAGTGAAGAATTTTGTTGAAGAACTTGAGCTTGTAGGACAAAAGGTTATCGATTTATAAAGCGTTTTCTATGGCAACCCCCTTAAATCTAGTTTTTTTAATATAACTTTTTTCATTGTGACTTTTCGTGCAAACTATGTTCAAGACAAATGTGTAGGTATCAAAACTACATAATATTGTTGAAGACTGTATGTAAAAATACTCATTCGTTTCAAAGGTATTGAAGATTTTTACATTTTTTACACAAACTTGAACTACGTATAAGAAAGAAAGGTGCAAACCAAAATGCACGAACAGGAACTTTTTTCACTGTCTAAAGTATGCACAATGAAGCTAAGAAGGTTTGGTGCGTGGCACTCTAGAACCCTATGAATAGGGTAAGCTTACTTTATCATGTTTTTTTGGCTTTTTCCATACAAAATTCAGCAAAAAAAAAAATTTCGATTTTTTCCGTGAAATATAATAATTAATGATATGACATCCTCTTGTAAGCATTAAATTCATTATGACATGTCTATTTGAGTATATATTAGTTTGGGATCTCCGATGATATTAAAAACTTCACTTTCTTGCTCCCACGTTTATAAAATCTGAAATATTCAGGCATAAGTGAAAATAATATTTGTAATTGAATATCAAACCAAGAATTTCAAAAATTGGGGTAAAGAAACTTCGAATCCTACAGCTCGAGCACGAAGGACACCCAGCACGATCGGTGTCAGTGCTTTTTGCTTTTGGTTCGTTCAAAGCGGCCGGTCTGCTCGTGTTAGGCTCTCGTGCTGTGCTTCTTGGCATCTACATCCCCGACGAAGAAGTAACCCGAGGAAACACAACGTAGGGCATAGTCACTGACGAAACATACGCAGCTCACTATTCAAAATGACGAGGAGCTGAACAAATTGCTCTCCGGCGTGATTATTTCCCAGGTTGGTGTGTGTGGAAGTCTATCTGGTTGCATCCTACTTGGTGGTCCGAAGTCGGAAGAGCCCGAGTCTGCATCTCGTGCAGTCACGTACCCAGATCGGTGAACGGGAGCAGCAGTGAGAGAGAGCGAACAGAGAGTAAACTAATAATATCTTCCGAATATCGAGAACCTCTTGAGACCAAGATGAGTGTGACCGGGTAAAATAATAAATGTGGGATGCTTTTACATAATGGGGTAGTCTATATCCCACATTTCCCCTCTCCTCTAAAAAATGAATGAATAAATAAAATACGATTCCTGAACAAATCAGTCATCTATCATAAAATAAAATCGCATCCAATGTAAAATAGTTTCCGAACTCATAAAATTTATTATTTCATTTATTTATGTTTCCACATTACGAACATAATTTTTGAGGTATGCAGGCACATTCCTTTCCCTCTCGGGTCAAAGAATTTGATCGTTACATGTAAACGCGAGTCTATCCTTCTCTCGCCATTCATTCACTTTTTTGGTTTGCGTGATGTGGCGCTTCAAAATTTGACCTTATTGGTTGCTGAGCACGAGGTTACCTCCAATTTCTTCCAATACGGAGTATCTCTGCGAATCAAACCTGGATACGGCTTTCCCTTTTGATTGTCGCTCTACAATAACAGTGTCACCAGGTTTTATCCTCCTTTATCTCTCATCGAAATTGGATTTTTCATGCGCCAGAAGACGAAGCCTTCGCTTAATCTTGCGACCCAGCATTACTTCCTCAGGGGGAAATCCGGTTACCGCATGAGTCGCCGCATTGTGTGCATTTACACTCATCACCACTAAATGGCGGCCCGTTATTAGATCGAATATTCTTCGGAAATAGCTCTCGCTCAAATATCTTATCAAAAATACGTTTAACGCTGTCAAAATTTGTGGATTTTACCGGACGAGCAATCAAGTACCTGGAGCGGTAATTCATGATGAGCATAATTAAAATACCCCCGAATCTCACGTACGGTCCGTTAAAATCAACAGCGATCGATTCCCAAACCGTCTTCGGGGCAAACACTCTTTTCATTGGTGTGGGTTTCTCTGGACGACCGTTTGTAGCACACGTTCGACATGTATCGACCCACTTCACAACATCCAAAGCCATTCCTGGCCACCACACGCGTTCTCGAAGGATAGTTTTTAATTTCGCAGCACTTGGATGGCCATCGTGAGCCACTTCCAAAGTTTTATCGCGCAATTCAGTTGGAACCACAGCACATCCATTCTTCACGAGTATCCCATCAACGTAGTACAAATCTTCCTCTAGCGATTGGTACAGTCTCATACCGTCCGGCCACTGGCTGGTTTGTAAAGCAATGACAACTTTTTGCAGCTCATTATACTTTGCAGTCGCTTCACGGATGTCCTGTTCCGTCAGGAAGCCTACCTCGGGGCAGCAACATCTGCGAAATTACTCACATGGGGACTAATGAACGATGCAAGGCCTAAGAAACTCTTCAGTTCCGAAGCAGTAGCAGGTCGCCTGAAACTCCGAAGATATTTTACTTTTGCATCGTCGATGTGAAACCCATTTTCTTCCAGTCCGTGACCAAGAAACTGAATCCAAGTTTTTCGAATTCGCACTTTGCCTCGTTCAGCAAAAGGTTTTCACGAAAGACCTGAAGAATTTGTTTCGTAATCAACCGAAGCTACTCTACCGTCTCAGCAAATAGAAGAACGTCGTCAATATATACTATTTTGTTCTCCACTTTCTCTAACAAACGGCACATTTCCCGTTGGAAAATCTCGGGTGCACAGTTGACACCAAACATTACTCTCTTGAAACGGTACATACCGTTTTCAGTCAGGAATGTGGTTAATTCGCGGGACTCTTCAGATAGCTCGAGGTGGTAATATGCATTGCTAAGGTCCAGTTTGGAGAAAAAAATTTAACTCCGTGCAATTTCACCCTCATCTCCTCCAGCAAAGGAAGTCTGAAAACTCTCTTTTAATTGCTTTATTCGAACCTCGCATGTTTACCACCAGCCTGAAATCGTTCTTTCCTTTTGCCATGGCCGACATTCCGCTTATCCACTCTGGAGCAGTTGTCACCTTCTCTATAATACTCTGTGTCTCCATTTCATCCAGGCGATACCTTGCTGCTTCTCTAGATGCGGCCGCGATATTGTAGTAGGCAGTACGCTCAGGTGGAACGGACTTGTCAATGCTGAACCTGATTTTCACTCCAGGGATCTTTGGGAAGACGTTTTTTGCAGATGAATTTTCGCAGTAGTTTAGACAGTAGTTAAGCCAGCATCCAACAGTCTCAGTTTATTTGCACTCGATCTTCCCAGTAACGTGCAAAGGCCCTCAACAACAACTAGAAATTCTGCGTTAACAATCGGTTTGGAAGCACCAACAGGAAAGCGGCTGACTCAACCAGAGGTGGGTAAGAAAACCAACCGGTACGTACATACACTGGTATTGTTCTCTAAATCTCAACACGTGTAAACGAGAGAAAAACCTCCACCGACTCCCAATTTATAAAACCAAACCGAGCCACTCAGCACCGTTTACATGTGTGTACGAATTTCAACTTGTGTTGATGTATTCTCAGCAGCGGTTTCGGTTTGGCTTTAGAAAACCGAGCCTGGTTTTTTCTGTACACGGTGCTTCGGTTGAAAGAAGAAGCAGTAAATTCGTCTGCAGTGCTGCCGAATAGACAACTGAATTGAGTTCAATTTGTTGTTGAGAGTCAATGGGGTAATATCGAAATGGCTGGTTCTGAGCAGTTGTTAAAAGTTCAATAATTGTTTAAATTGAAATTAAAGAAAACAATGAAATCAGCGATGTCAATAAAATAACAAAAACAATTAAATCAATTAAATTAATGAAATCAATAAAATTAATTAAATCAATTAAACATGACTTGAATCACTTGAAACTTCACATTAACACTCAATGCATTCAAAGTGGCCTGTATTTATATCGCCAATAGTCGTATCAATGAGATCTAATCCACGTCTGGTTGCGCTGGTTAGGCGATTCTCGAAAAATCTCGAGCACACACACGCATTTTGTATAGATATATCCTTATTATTACTGCTACGGCGCATCGTATTGATACATCAATCCTTGCACTGAAGCAATTGCGTGTATGTGTGTGTTATTTACATATGGTAAGCAACTCAGACGCAAGTTGGGGGAAACTCGCGATTAGGTTCTTATTTACTGAGTGCTGGTAATACGTATTTCTTGAGCGTTTTTTCAAAACGTCATATCTGCAATGAGTTACTCTCTTTGTTTACTTTCTCTTCTGTTAATAATTCGGTCACTTTAACATTTATCCCTCAACTCTTTGCATAATATGCGAGTTAAAACCACCGTCTTTCGATATGTACTGTAAAATAAGTGAAAAGTGTTGAAGTGACGCCGTAAAAATCGAAAGAGAAAGTAAACAAAGAGAGTAACTCATTGCAGATGTGACGTTTTGATCAAGATTTCTGTTATTTTTGCTGTTACTGTACATCGTTTTGAAACATCTAGAAGGTTTGGTCGCGAACATTCGAGTTTAGAGAAAACTACCACTAAATTATTCAATTACAAAAAAACTTAATTCATTGAGAACAGCAACCAACTAACGAATAGCAAAAACACTTTCATTTTATAGACTGCCATTAAAAACTAAGTTTCTTTAAGGAATAAATATTTCCGGCGATACCAGTCGATGTGTGTATGTAAATCTACTGCAGAACAATTAAATTTTTAAAAAATGTTGCGCAATAATTTGAATAAAAAAAATTTGTTCACATTGTGTCCAATCACGAAGTTGTCTGTCTCATTACAACAAAACATGTAAAACGACCTTCAATCATTAATGTCCACAATATAACCATGCTAGTTGTTAAATCATCATGAATAGGCCGCCATTTTGAATCTCTAATTTACGACGCAATTCAAGTTTCGTTGGAAATACATATATGTCTATTTAAATATGCATGCTTTTAAATGCTAAATCGTCGTGAAAATAACACCGTATTGGGATGCAAAATGACGACGAATAACAATTTTTAATTTCTACACAACTTTTCGATATCAAAAATACCCTTGTTTCATGATATTTTTTACCATTAAAACGTTATTGAATACCAGTAGTATTGAATATAGTTCGCTATTTCAGATTTTAAATGACGGCAGGCATCAATTTGCGATCTTTTGACACATTTCTTATATTTAAAATGTCCATGTCGCGTGATTCTAGATGACAGAATATCTTGAATTGATCTGCTATCATAGGTATAAAAATAGCGGAGGCCATTAAATTTCCTTTTACTTTCGATTTTTGGGCAGTTTCCCATACCAAACATACCCATACTGCAAACTTCCTGTTGATAAATCATTATGAAAATATCGCAATATTGAGTTAAGGAACGCCATTCATGACCACGAACATAATTTATTTGAACAGAAATATGTCTGAAGACATTTTTTCAATTACCGAAAAGATACCTTATATTATAAAAAAATTTGTTTAGAATTCTTAATAAAAATACTAGCAGTACTAGCACAGCCGACAAACATCAACCCGAATACACAACCGCAACACAACCGAAGTTTGGTTTCGTTATTCTCGTGTTTCCTTCCCATACTCGTGCACCGGTAAACGAAAATCAAAACCAAACCGCGGTGCTGTGTAAACGAAACTCGGTTTGGTTTTCGTGTCTCGTTTTAACACAACCAGCGATAAGACCGCACACAATGTAAAGGAAACATAAACACTTGTGAAAATTTGGTTTACCGTACCGGTACTCAACCGGTATTTTCCCACCTCTGGACTCAACGCGCTATTTTGTAGAAGTGACTGTCACAGACCACTTAAGCGGTTTACCAAACGTGCTCCTCTATCGCAGCGACTGTCACAGCACACTGGTATAGTTGACACGGTGAAACGATGACATTGATATACATTAACATGCGGTAGTGGCTCTCACGGCACACTGAGGCAGTTTACCAAACGCGCTACTCGTCGCAGTGGCTGTCACAGCACACTGTGATTGCCATAACGAGAAATCTACGAAAGCTTTGGAAGTAGTTGCCACAATACGCTAAGGATCATCAATGACCACTCCAACACATATATCCGACGGACTCCAAATGATTCACGATAAAAAAAACTGTTTCCGAGTATCAACATGCTTTGTTTCCATCTCGAAAAGGAAAAAAGAACCAATGATTGTGACTGTTGCACAAATCCACAAAACCAAATACTTTTTTCAAACACTCAATATATCGCTTCTATAATATTTAAAAAAAAAGTTAATCACATTAACATAATAATGCACCTAATCAATTCGCAATCGCGAAGCGGATCGACAAAATTATACGCCAGCAAAAAACAAAATGGCAGGATCGCCAATGTGGACAGGGGCGGCGAAACACTTTACGCCCGAGTGGGTAGAAAGCATAGGGTGAGGGTAGGGTTCGTCTCGGTTGCGGTAATTACCGCAACCGCGCGGTATTCACCGCACCCGCACCGCAAAAACTGCGGTGCGGTGAGACACTTTTTCCCGCGGATGCGGTGCGGGAAATGAGCCCTTACCGCGCGGTATTACCGCAACCGCACTTCAAAAAATAATTGATAAAGTCTGCATTAAAAAGTGAATTAAAACTATGACTTTTACCATTAGAGAAGGACGCAACTAGATTTATTTTCTGAACGAATGCTTAGCAATGTCATTATTAGGAACATCTCTTTGTCAGAACGTTCGAGTTTTATTTATTAACCTACAATGGAGAAACATGATAAACATTTAATTGCTCTAATTTCCATTGACTTGACAATGATTTGAAAAGAAATCCGAATATAATCTGTATTCGACCTATAGTTACTTGATTTTTTACATTATGGTCATTCTAATGTGATAAAACATACTGTTACTAAGAAATAAAATCTATAAGCTGTGTCCAAAATAATTTGGCACTATTATTTTTACGACTTATTTTGAAAACTATTTATTTTATACTGCAAAGAAAAAAATTACAAACGAACCTTTTCAAATACATAAAACGCAAAATTCAATCATTGAAAAACAATTGAATTTTACTGTCAAATCCAATTACAAAATGCATAATTTCTCCTAGTCCTCTTGGTAATCGTGGAATAATGAATCGTTTCCGATGACATTTTGTCAACTGTGAATTTTGATTAATTTGGAGAACATAAAGATGAAATAATAATACTAAGACTTAAAAACAATCCAAAGAATGTCATTATCATCATCAAACCAACGACATCAAACCAAAACGAATTCGGAGGAATTTTTTTTCGCGTGCGTCCATTGTTCGTCCAACTGGGAACATTTTCTACCAAATAAACAAATAATATTTTTCAGTTAGGAGTATTTTGTAACTTTTTGAAAGTAATGTAGGGCATTGCAATTTTTTTTGTGTTTCTCAAAGTCTCCCTCAAGGTCTCCCTTCATATTGTGACAAGTGTCAAAGTTAGCTCAGATGCTAAATTTTGCATAGCTTGGACAGTTTTTGCCTTAATTGAAAATTTATCTCGAAACTTTAACGTAGGGGTTAGGTATTTTTACATAGAATCTGTATACAAAGTTTAAAAGAAATCGGTTAAGTAGTTTTTGAATGGCAGGTAACACCGAAAATCATGTTTTTCCAGAGACGTTATACAAAAAGCTTCGTCACCGAGTCGTTTGTCGATATTTTTGCATGGAAAAATTACAGCATGTTATTGAAATGATACACTATAATGTACAAAAGTTTTGATCAGTTCGCTTCACACAAAGTTTAAAAATATCGAGAAAAAGTGTTTTTTTTTGCGCCAAAACCCTTACCGCTCTGAATATAACTTGCAAAGTTGAATATTTTCATAAATGTTCCATTCTGAGGAGTCCGTCAAAGCTAATTTTCGTGTAAATAAGAATAACATTTTACTATACGGCTATACAAAACAAATGAATAATTTTTCAGCACAATTTTTAAAATACATGATTTTTACCGCATTTACCGCATTACCGCGCGGTGCGGTGCGGTAAATGCAATGCGGTTGCGGTAAGCGGTGCGGTTTTAATATTTCTTTGCGGTTGCGGTGCGGACTATCCATTTACCGCCCACATCCGCACCGCGACGAACCCTAGGTGAGGGGTGCATTAGTTATGATTTTTTCCCTTTTCGCAATGCACACGCTTACATTACATTCACATTAAGTCACGTTCGTTTATGCAAATGTAATTATGGTACATCGATGTTTTCAAATGTGTGTAGTGCGAGATACATGCGTTGCACATCTAAATTTTTTGAAATGGTTCAAAATTTCGAGTGGGTAATTACCCACTCGGTTATTTTCGAGTGGGTAGTACTACCCATACTACCCACGCTTTCCGCCGGCCCTGAATGTGAAAGTCTATCTGGTTCGAAAGTTGCCATTTATGCTGCTGAGTGGAGATACCTGCTGTTGCGTCCTACTTGTCGAAAAAGCCCGAGTCTGCATTTTTTTATTTTTAATCAACAATGTTTCTATTTAAAATGCAAACAGAAGTATTTGTTGAACTAAACATGCTTTCGAGAAACACCCATTTCAGTTTGAAACAGTCATTCGTCAAGTTTGAAATTCAACAAAACGTTTTGTTGTTTCAAAAAGGCCTGATTCTTCTGCGCGATGTTATCCTTTCTGTTTGCGAACTGAATGGGGCTGTTTGCGAACTAGATTTAGTGGCTATTTACGACAGAGCTGTTCGTCCATCTAGCAATGTTGATTCTACTTCAGATGAAGCGATCGCAACTGCAATTTTCAATTCAATATTTAAACTAATTTAATTTTTGACGAATTCATGCAATTCATCAGTATTATCTTATTATTCGCGTAACGCGTTCTCTATCGAATAAATTCTTGCCATTCCATTTGTGTGCTGGCAAACCCAAATGTAAGGAATTTTAGATGTTTATATCAATTGATAGTTATTACTTCAGAAACCATCCCTCTCCTTCATGCCCACCTCCTAAATGGAAGAAAAAGGTATGCCAAATAATATATATTGCTAAAAAATTTCTTCAGTGCAACTTTTTTGACGTAGGACTACGTCTTTGTTTTCGATATGGGGGTGCACTCTGCAAATTCTACAAAAATGGTATGTAACGAAAAGTGGTCCAATTTTAAACAAATTTTTTGCACAAATCGCCCCGAAATACTTCTAAGAATAGATTCCAGTGGATAAACCCAAAGATTTTTGATATCATAGCATTAAAAAATTAAATAATATACAACCTTGTTAAAATATCGTGCATTAACACACAGAAGATAGCGCTTCGCAAGCCCTGTACGACAGATTGGTGAACCTAGCGCGCAACGCTTCTATGAATGACGTCATCATCGACTATTTAAAGAACGGACTTGGCCAGACACGCTCAGTTCCCTGTTGAACGGCTGGCGAAGCAGATCACTGTGCTGTGTTTTTTTACAGCCAGTGTAGCTGAGCTAGAAGTCCGTTACACTGGCTGTGGAGGGATGCTACCCTGTGTCGTCCAACAGGCGACCGCTCCAACTGCTTCCTAAATGTCGCTGTAATGTTGCCAGTAAATTTTTGGTTTAACTAGCACATGTATTTGCTATTTGCGCTTGAAATTAAGTAATGTAGATTAACATTTTGGTTTAAACGCAAGGACAGTTTTTAAAACAGGATTTGATTAATTAGTTTAGCTCATCTAAGCAATTTTATCAATTCTGTAATTTAAAAGGAATTTTACGGAACTTGGTGAATTTGGCCCCACTTGCAACTGGTATAATCAACCTGCACAAAGTGTTGCATAACGCAGGGCTGTTTTTTGGAACAAAATGTGTTATCATTCAGCCCTTCGCTATGCAAAATCACGATGTTATGATAGATGGGCTAAGCGCTTTCAAATGGTTTACAATATCGCCTTGATGTTAAAGAGAAAGTTGCAGGAAAGTTTACGGGCCTTTTGAAAAATCTATTATTGTTGATGGAGAAACGCGACTAACTTATGAAAAGGTCGTAATAAAACAAAATAATTGTGTTGTTAAAACAAAAGTTAAAATATCTCGAGAACTACTACATTTTAGAAAATTTTTGTTAAGAGCATTTCGATTTAAAATGGCGTTTAGAATCATATTCAAAAAGAAAATTGTATTTTTGACTGCAAATAGTAAGAATTATAAAAAAATGTCAAAAGTTGTTGTTAGGAAAACTTTTTTATTGAAAGCTTCTCCGGGATCCAAATACACTAAAAAAGTTTCTTTTACGTCTTTAAAACGATAAACATTAAATTTTTGACATTTTTTGATGGGGTAACGCGAATAACTTTTAAAAAGAGCATAATTACACGAATTAATTGTTTTTGAAGTAGCAAAATTTTAAATATCTCGAAAACTATCCCATTTTGGAATATTTTTGTTAAATGCATTTTGATTTTAAATAGTGCTTAGAATTATATTCTGTAATAGAATTACAATTTTGTAGGTCTATTAGTATGAAATTTAAAAACATGTACGAAGTTATTGTTAGGAAAACTTTTTTACCGATTTTTTCTCCATCATGCAATTACATTCAAAATGTTTCTTTTCTCTTTAGGTTTTTGGTAACAAAATATAAAAAAATTAAAAAAAATGGGTTTTTTCGCAATTTAAATTTTTATCATAAATTTTTGTTTTTTTTTTGAAAAATGACACATTTTTTTCAGTGTATATTTTTTTCAGACAGAATTATTTATTCCCTGTAACTAGTTCTCAGATAGTTTTGCTGTATAAAATACAGTAATCGAACAAAAAAAAATTGAAATTCATACACGTAGAAACGTTTACGCCCTTTTGAAAAGTTGCTCTTGAGTCAAAATAATCTTATTACCTGTGGAAAATATTTAGTCTTGCATGACGGTGAAAAGTGTAAAGTTTCATTGGAATCTAAGATGGTCGGTCACGATTTTAAAGATTTTCGGACGGATCTTCGTGGAATTCCTGTTGTCTCTTTCGCTCTACCCATCATCATCAGCGTTGACTCATTTTGCATTGTACGCTTGGGTTCAATGTTTGTGGCGAATGTGTTGGTAGGTAGGGGAACTGGCGGTAAAATGAACACGTTCAGCAAAGTCATTATTTTCTAACTAATAAGTGAATGAGATATTACAATCACCTTTTGTTAGACATGTTTTGTACATATCTGGTAAAAATACTTCGTCATAAACACATTTTTTCAAACATGATTCTTGATTTCTAAACATGTCCAAAAATGAGACATGTTTATAGCGAGTGGGTAAAATGAACATGTGGCGGTGGTAAAATGAACAGCTTCTGGTGACCAGCAAAATGTCCTGTATGTATGCAATGCGCAGCGTTGGAAAGCATTTTCCGATCAATGCGAATATCCCAACAAATCTTGAGCTTTGCATACACACAGGGCATTTTGCAGGCAAACAAAATTGTCACGGAAGAATTGAATTTTCATGACGTAATATTAACCATTTTACAATCCTGTGGCATCGAAACACATCTACAAACTTGGGGTTATCCATGGGTGTTTGAACTTTTAGGATCTGTTTGAGAGTAACTAGAAAGCTTGTTCTATACATGAGATGTAATTATATTGTCTACAATTTGATTTTTCTTCACCGGTCCGGGTGTTTTTTCCCACACACTAAGTACTAAGAAAATAAATATTTTACATTAAGTAGTATAGTCCTACGTCTACAGTTCGTGCAACCCCATAGGGCTGCCCCTTGTAGTTTTTTTTTCTAACTTTTCAGATTTTGAAATTTTAAATTTTTAAAATTTTGAACTGTCACATTTTTGAATAAATATCCTTTAATTTTTTTAAATTTTCAGATCTTTAAATAATTAAATAGGGTGATGAGCCCATTTGCGCTATGTTTCTATTATCACCCTACCCATTTGAAGCCGTTGGTTAGAGCAGTGTCTGCCATCTTTGTTCAACGCATTGAGTCAAATGGTAGCGCAACAATAGGGGCACTCGATTCGAGTTTTCGTTGCGCTCAAACACGAGAATTTCACTGTTTTCAGTGCATTTGTGTTATTATATTGGTTCTTAACAACGAAGCAAAGCTGTTGATGTCAATTTTTACGTATTCAATTGATTGTAGGGCGAGAAATTAACAAATTAGTGAGGCACCTTGCTTAGTATGGTGAAAATAGGATCTTCACCCTATGAAAAAATAAAAGATTTAATAATGTTTTAAGAATTTAAACTCTCAAATTATTATTTTTAAAGATTTCAAATTTTTAGCTTTTGCAACATTGCAATCTGCAATTCTTTATTAGGAAACAATGTCCAAAAGGTTCAATTTTTGACGTAGGACTTACGTCTTTCTTTACTATACTGGGTGTCATTTCAAAATTTTCAAAACGGATGCGTTACGTACACTTTGAACCTTAATAAATTTTCTCCTACTAAAGGAATTACTAATATTGTTTCATAAATCGAAAGGAAAACGTTCAGCGCTTGCTATTGATACCTTGTTTGCTATATAAAACTTGTTTAAAAAGTTCAAAAACTACTTTTAATGCGAATCAACATTAATGCTAGAAATGGGGTTTTTCGCAATTTAAATTTTTATCATAAATTTTTGTTTTTTTTTTTTTTTGAAAAATGACCCATTTTTTTCAGTGTATATTTTTTTCAGACAGAATTATTCATTCCCTGTAACTAGTTCTCAGATAGTTTTGCTGTATAAAATACAGCAATCGAACAAAAAAAAATTGAAATTCATACACGTAGAAACGTTTACGCCCTTTTGAAAAGTTGCTCTTGAGTCAAAATAATCTTATTACCTGTGGAAAATATTTAGTCTTGCATGACGGTGAAACGTGTAAAGTTTCATTGGAATCTAAGATGGTCGGTCACGATTTTAAAGATTTTCGGACGGATCTTCGTGGAATTCCTCAGTTGTCTCTTTCGCTCAACCCATCATCATCAGCGTTGAGTCATTTTGCATTGTACGCTTGGGTTCAATGTTTGGGGCGAATGTGTTGGTAGGTAGGGAAACTGGCGGTAAAATGAACACGTTAAGCAAAGTCATTATTTTCTAACTAATAAGTGAATGAGATATTACAATCACCTTTTGTTAGACATGTTTTGTACATATCTGGTAAAAATACTTCGTCATAAACACATTTTTTCAAACATGATTCTTGATTTCTAAACATGTCCAAAAATGAGACATGTTTATAGCGAGTGGGTAAAATGAACATGTGGCGGTGGTAAAATGAACAGCTTCTGGTGACCTGCAAAATGTCCTGTATGTATGCAATGCGCAGCGTTGGAAAGCATTTTCCGATCAATGCGAATATCCCAACAAATCTTGAGCTTTGCATACACACAGGGCATTTTGCAGGCAAACAAAATTGTCACGGAAGAATTGAATTTTCATGACGTAATATTAACCATTTTACAATCCTGTGGCATCGAAACACATCTACAAACTTGGGGTTATCCATGGGTGTTTGAACTTTTAGGATCTGTTTGAGAGCAACTAGAAAGCTTGTTCTATACATGAGATGTGATTATATTGTCTACAATTTGATTTTTCTTCACCGGTCCGGGTGTTTTTTTCCCACACACTAAGTACTAAGAAAATAAATATTTTACATTAAGTAGTATAGTCCTACGTCTACAGTTCGTGCAACCCCATAGGCAGCCCTTGTAGTTTTTTTTCTAACTTTTCAGATTGTGAAATTTTAAATTTTTAAAATTTTGAGCTGTCACATTTTTGAATAAATATCCTTTAAATTTTTTAAATTTTCAGATCTTTAAATAATTAAATATGAAAAAATAAAAGATTTAATAATGTTTCAAGAATTTAAACTCTCAAATTATTATTTTTAAAGATTTCAAATTTTTAGCTTTTAAAAATTTCTTGTTCTGCAAAACATTGCAATCTGCAATTCTTTATTAGGAAACAATGTCCAAAAGGTTCAATTTTTGACGTAGGACTTACGTCTTTCTTTACTATACTGGGTGTCATTTCAAAATTTTCAAAACGGATGCGTTACGTACACTTTGAACCTTAATAAATTTTCTCCTACTAAAGGAATTACTAATATTGTTTCATAAATCGAAAGGAAAACGTTCAACGCTTGCTATTGATACCTTGTTTGCTATATAAAACTTGTTTAAAAAGTTCAAAAACTACTTTTAATGCGAATCAACATTAATGCTAGAAATGGGTTTTTTCGCAATTTAAATTTTTATCATAAATTTTTGTTTTTTTTTTGAAAAATGACACATTTTTTTCAGTGTATATTTTTTTCAGACAGAATTATTCATTCCCTGTAACTAGTTCTCAGATAGTTTTGCTGTATAAAATACAGCAATCGAACAAAAAAAATTGAAATTCATACACGTAGAAACGTTTACGCCCTTTTGAAAAGTTGCTCTTGAGTCAAAATAATCTTATTACCTGTGGAAAATATTTAGTCTTGCATGACGGTGAAACGTGTAAAGTTTCATTGGAATCTAAGATGGTCGGTCACGATTTTAAAGATTTTCGGACGGATCTTCGTGGAATTCCTCAGTTGTCTCTTTCGCTCAACCCATCATCATCAGCGTTGAATCATTTTGCATTGTACGCTTGGGTTCAATGTTTGGGGCGAATGTGTTGGTAGGTAGGGGAACTGGCGGTAAAATGAACACGTTAAGCAAAGTCATTATTTTCTAACTAATAAGTGAATGAGATATTACAATCACCTTTTGTTAGACATGTTTTGTACATATCTGGTAAAAATACTTCGTCATAAACACATTTTTTCAAACATGATTCTTGATTTCTAAACATGTCCAAAAATGAGACATGTTTATAGCGAGTGGGTAAAATGAACATGTGGCGGTGGTAAAATGAACAGCTTCTGGTGACCTGCAAAATGTCCTGTATGTATGCAATGCGCAGCGTTGGAAAGCATTTTCCGATCAATGCGAATATCCCAACAAATCTTGAGCTTTGCATACACACAGGGCATTTTGCAGGCAAACAAAATTGTCACGGAAGAATTGAATTTTCATGACGTAATATTAACCATTTTACAATCCTGTGGCATCGAAACACATCTACAAACTTGGGGTTATCCATGGGTGTTTGAACTTTTAGGATCTGTTTGAGAGCAACTAGAAAGCTTGTTCTATACATGAGATGTGATTATATTGTCTACAATTTGATTTTTCTTCACCGGTCCGGGTGTTTTTTTCCCACACACTAAGTACTAAGAAAATAAATATTTTACATTAAGTAGTATAGTCCTACGTCTACAGTTCGTGCAACCCCATAGGGCTGCCCCTTGTAGTTTTTTTCTAACTTTTCAGATTGTGAAATTTTAAATTTTTAAAATTTTGAGCTGTCACATTTTTGAATAAATATCCTTTAAATTTTTTAAATTTTCAGATCTTTAAATAATTAAATATGAAAAAATAAAAGATTTAATAATGTTTAAAGAATTTAAACTCTCAAATTATTATTTTTAAAGATTTCAAATTTTTAGCTTTTAAAAATTTCTTGTTCTGCAAAACATTGCAATCTGCAATTCTTTATTAGGAAACAATGTCCAAAAGGTTCAATTTTTGACGTAGGACTTACGTCTTTCTTTACTATACTGGGTGTCATTTCAAAATTTTCAAAACGGATGCGTTACGTACACTTTGAACCTTAATAAATTTTCTCCTACTAAAGGAATTACTAATATTGTTTCATAAATCGAAAGGAAAACGTTCAACGCTTGCTATTGATACCTTGTTTTCTATATAAAACTTGTTTAAAAATTTCAAAAACTACTTTTAATGCGAATCAACATTAATGCTATAACCTATAAATATTGGTGTCACATTTTTTCTTAAAGCCAAACGTGTCTAAGCCACAGAGCAGAACACACGTACGAGGGCTGCTCAACGAGAAGCTGCAATTGGACTACCAACCAAATCATAGCTACTGCCTTATCGCTGCCAACCAAGAACTGTCGTCGCCCTGCGTGAAATTCATCGCTCTCAGAAGTGGACAGAGTTACTAATTCGCAAGCTGCTCTTCCAGTGCCTGGTCCGTGAGATTGCACAGCATTTCAAAACCGATCTCTTCCGAAGCTCAGCCGTAATGGCCCTCTAAGAAGCCAGCGAGGCCTGCCTGGTTAGTTTGTTGGAAGATACCAATCTGTGCGCTATCCATACCAAGCGAATAATCATCATGCCGAGCGGGAAACGGCGAAATAATATTCACAACAAACGGTTCTTATTAGGACCACAAAATCGTTCTCAGAAGAATTACAATTGAAATTTCCATTTCGTGCTTTGGAAAATAACTTCCCTCTTATCGGGTTAGTTATTTTCTATAATAATATCCGAAAAATGTACGATAAAACTAATAAACTGACCAATTGGACGGAAGCAAGAAAATACCTACAAAAATTAGAGTCAGAAAAGTGACATTGACGGAAAAATGCTTCGATCGTGTCTAAGTGTTTGGCAGCTGAAGTTGCCGATTTGTTTTCCAACGTCAATTATTTGCGCTGTGCTGTACGGAACAAACAGATTTTTGCGCGATTCGTTGGGAAATAATCAAAACAATTGTGTGGTAGATTCCGTAGATTTTACCGTAAACTTTGATAGATTTTGTAAAAGCATTAATTAGCCTGCTTTGATTGGTGGTTTTTGCAAATCTTTCAAGAACATTAGTGAATGTGGCAACCCTGCTACTAAGCGAAAGCCACACCAAAAAGAATAATGAAAATATTTCAATTTGTCGCAAAAAAGGATGGACTTCCATCTGCACTAAGAAGTTTATAAAAGAGATCGCATTGCGATATACAATGCTCATTCGATGTGAGCTGCGAAAGGGGAATGTTCGTGTATGTACGCAGCAGAAACGAATTCGGGCAAGGTTCGAATCGTTAGAAAGAATTCTCGTCTGGTATCACCAAAAATAGTTATTTGCAAACCGTTCTTTTTAGGATGAAAACATAATGGAGAAAGAATTGAATTAGAAAGTTCCATTTAATAACTTGGATTGAGTTTGCGCCTGTCAAGTCTGCTGTACTCTATCAGTAACACATATAAACCAATGTTTATCGAATTAATCTACAAACTACTAAGCGAAAGCCACACCAAAAAGAATAATGAAAATATTTCCATTTGTCGCACAAAAGGATGGACTTCCATCTGCACTAAGAAGTTTATAAAAGAGATCGCATTGCGATATACAATGCTCATTCGATGTGAGCTGCGAAAGGGGAATGTTCGTGTATGTACGCAGCAGAAGCGAATTCGGACAAGGTTCGAATCGTTAGAAAGAATTCTCGTCTGGTATCACCAAAAATAGTTATTTGCAAACCGTTCTTTTTAGGATGAAAACATAATGGAGAAAGAATTGAATTAGAAAGTTCCATTTAATAACTTGGATTGAGTCTGCGCCTGTCAAGTCTGCTGTACTCTATCAGTGACACATATAAACCAATGTTTATCGAATTAATCTACAAACTACTAAGCGAAAGCCACACCAAAGAGAATGATGAAAAAATTTCCATTTGTCGCACAAAAGGATGGACTTCCATCTGCACTAAGAAGTTTATAAAAGAGATCGCATTGCGATATACAATGCTCATTCGATGTGAGCTGCGAAAGGGGAATGTTCGTGTATGTACGCAGCAGAAACGAATTCGGGCAAGGTTCGAATCGTTAGAAAGGATTCTCGTCTGGTATCACCAAAATAGTTATTTGCAAACCGTTCTTTTTAGGATGAAAACATAATGGAGAAAGAATTGAATTAGAAAGTTCCATTTAATAACTTGGATTGAGTTTGCGCCTGTCAAGTCTGCTGTACTCTATCAGTAACACATATAAACCAATGTTTATCGAATTAATCTACAAACTACTAAGCGAAAGCCACACCAAAAAGAATGATGAAAATATTTCCATTTGTCGCACAAAAGGATGGACTTCCATCTGCACTAAGAAGTTTATAAAAGAGATCGCATTGCGATATACAATGCTCATTCGATGTGAGCTGCGAAAGGGGAATGTTCGTGTATGTACGCAGCAGAAGCGAATTCGGACAAGGTTCGAATCGTTAGAAAGAATTCTCGTCTGGTATCACCAAAAATAGTTATTTGCAAACCGTTCTTTTTAGGATGAAAACATAATGGAGAAAGAATTGAATTAGAAAGTTCCATTTAATAACTTGGATTGAGTCTGCGCCTGTCAAGTCTGCTGTACTCTATCAGTGACACATATAAACCAATGTTTATCGAATTAATCTACAAACTACTAAGCGAAAGCCACACCAAAGAGAATGATGAAAAAATTTCCATTTGTCGCACAAAAGGATGGACTTCCATCTGCACTAAGAAGTTTATAAAAGAGATCGCATTGCGATATACAATGCTCATTCGATGTGAGCTGCGAAAGGGGAATGTTCGTGTATGTACGCAGCAGAAACGAATTCGGGCAAGGTTCGAATCGTTAGAAAGGATTCTCGTCTGGTATCACCAAAATAGTTATTTGCAAACCGTTCTTTTTAGGATGAAAACATAATGGAGAAAGAATTGAATTAGAAAGTTCCATTTAATAACTTGGATTGAGTTTGCGCCTGTCAAGTCTGCTGTACATGTACCAGTGATTCATATAAGCAAATGTTTATCAAATTAATCTACAAACCCGTAGGTTTTTGCAAGTCCTAGAAAATCAGTGAATGTGGCAATCTCATTCGACATGAAATTTCCAGTAAACATTCATTCAAAAAGTGCATTGGCTCAAATTATCCATGAATGTCATATGATATGCCCAAGTTTAGTCCTACGTCAACACCGCGGTTATGTCCCGGACATTACCCACTCCTAGTTTTTTTCTAAAAATAAAACCACCTCCTCCGCATTCTGCAACTTTTGGCGAAGACACAGTGTAAGTAAAGAATTGTTATTTTCTTCACAATGCAATTATATTTTAAAGTTTTTTTATTTAATTAAATTTTAAACGCGGTATGTTTTTTAGCGTTTGGTATTTGTGAGTAACTTATTAAAAGCGCGTATTTTCACCACAAGATATTTTCTTTAAAAAAAGCAAAATATTTTGGAAAATTTTTCTTAAGAGCATTTTGCTTCGAAATGATATTAACTATTAATACTGTATGACAAAAGTACACTGAAAAAAATCCAAACGTTAATTCTATTTGCTTCAAACCGCTTAAAATTCATATGAAGAAGAAATGCTATTGTTATCACGCGCACACATACCTTCTATGTGTCAACTGTATAAACTAATAAACTATGTATGCACACACATAAGTTATATGTGCATATTCTTATAGAATGGAGTTTTATGTTCCAAATAGTTATGAAATGTGAATGTAAGATTAATATTTCTTGTAAATACACACATAAGGTTTATGTGCCAGCAAATAGTGTCTATATGCCTCCGTTAATTGCAAAAATCTATGTGTAAAATCAATAGGCATAACGTTTACTTTTTTTTAGTGTATATTTATGACTGGAAAATATTAGGAAATTTGGAAGCATACTTAAAGTCGTTGTGAAAAATGCTTTCTTACTAATAACTTGAAATGCAATCACCGTTTCTTCTATTTTTAGGCTTGCGTTAACAAAAAAAATCATGGTTTTTTGTTATTGTATTTTTCAAAATGTCACCAAAAAATATTCGCAGAGAAGAATTAGAACTCGCTATCATATAATTTTGCTGTACAAATGGCGATTTTCGAACAATATATTTTGAAAGTAGCGTAGATCTCATACGCCCTTTTTTAAATATTACTCTTGAATAAAAATTGCTTGTTTAACAATGCAAAATACTTAGTCTCCCATACAGATGAAACGTAAAAAAGTTTCATCAGAGTCGAAGATGCTCACCATTTTTGACGTAATTGTATCAAACTTGATGCAATTCCTTTATGGCAGAAAACATCTGTCACGTTACATAAGATCAACTATGTTTTCTCAAAAATTAATAAAACTATAAGGTTTTCACAATACAGTTTCAAAAAGTAGACTCATAGTAGTAAGAAAAAATGTAGGATAGACATTGTATGCAAACTGTTAGTGTCGTCCACAAAACTTTTTCGAATTTTTGATCTGTCACGTTACAAGTTATTTGTTTTTCATTCCTTCACAATTAAAAAAAAGCATTTTTCCATATTCATCTCAAATTTTAAAGCAATATGATCAAATTTAAATTAGACTACGATGGAAAAATGTGGTTCCAGGCAAAGAGTTGAAAATATGGATTTTGTTTACCTTTTTATCTCCTAACGGTATTTCAGTCATTTTCAGGTCATGCAAGAACCATCAACAAAGTTTTATAAATGACAGACATGGAACAAACAATTTGGTTTCAAAATCATTTAAATATGGCATAAAATAATTTCGAAATTATTCATTACAAAAATGTTACACCTAACGAAGGCTAAACATCATTTTTCTCGTTGTTTGATATAGTTTCGTAGTAGGTAGGGGAAAGTGGTCGGTTGCCGTCACTGGTTGGTTGTCGACAATTGATTCGTATGTTTTGTACTACAACCAAAATATTTGTTGAACAAGTGAAAATCTGCTTAAAAGTTTTTTTTGATCATTTGCTTAGTGTTATAGAAAGAAGCAGATCGATCGAAAAAGAATGCCCATAGAATTTTTACGAAGTGAATTGTGATTCAAAAATTGAATGCCACCGAAACGTTCACCACAATTGTTTTTATTCTGTTTTTAAAAAGGTTACTCGGCTTTCGGTTTCCAAACATGGTCGGTTATGTTCACCCCATTTTTGTGACAAATGCTGAATTCTCTCTAACCTAATCAATATGGGTATTTTCGGAACAGGCTTTAGGGGTAGACACCAGAGATCGATTTTGGACGTAATTCTGAAAACCAAGATGGCAACTTCCGGTGAACCGTTTACATGGGAAAAGCCCACCTGGTCGTGTTTTCACCGCTGGGTAGCATTGTATATACCAAATTGTCACGACCAGAGAGACAAGGGGCCATTCAATTCAAATTTGAGATGTTGATTGCATTGCTTGAAAATCTCCCATCACGGTATTACACTTAAATGGCAGCATCAGAAGTACGTCTTATCTGTGAGGCGATCGGGAGCAAAAAGATGGCCGGTCGATGGTGCTGCGATCAATGAGCCCTTTGGCTAGTCGTTGCTAACGCTAGTGTGCGTATACGAGTAATGCATTAACGGCTCAAAAAAATCCGTGTTGCTCAAGGCATTTAGCTGAATACAATGCCGTCGTCCCGATCTGCCATGCCAAGCTTTATAGTGGTAATATTTTACGATTGATTATATGCAATTATGCGATGCCATTATGCTAGAACAAAACGAAAACTATTTGTTTTGTGATTTGAATGTAATGTAAATGGGATTTAGAAAATTTTCTATGCGATGCCATTATGCTAGAACAAAACGAAAACTATTTGTTTTGTGATTTGAATGTAATGTAAATGGATTTAGAAAATTCTCATGTGGAAGACTAATATGAAGCAAACCATATGAAAATCGTTCAAATCTCAACGACTTATGATTTTTTATATTTACATTTCAAAGATTCATCACAAAATTGAAATAACCTTTGAATTCTTGAATTGGTTCGTAATTTCAACCGCTAGTTATGAAAACCAAAATTAATGTGATTAGACCATTTTACAGATGACTGCATCAAGTGATTTAGATAAAAAATTCTGATTCTTTTTCGTGCGAGCTCTTATGATTTTTTCGATGATAGTTGTCATAGATGTTTTCAATTTTCACACGTGATGCACACTATGCTGTTATAAGCACTTGGACTATTTAAAAATTTTGAAAATGACAATACAAATTTGTTTCATTTTTTATAAACGACAAAAATATGATGACGTGGACATTACCCATACCCCCACCCCATCCCAATGAACAAGCATGGACTTTCTCGTGACCTCTACCCTTTCCTAAATTGTCCACATGGTTACAAAGCAGCCATTTTTCATGACAGGCGATCAAGCAGCAATTTTGCTAGTATGAAAAGGCACGTGGTTACACACTTTCACAATTCTTTTTTTCTTTCGAGTCGCCATATTTTTTAGCCATAGCCTTTCAGTTTACACGCTTTCACTATTTCCTTATTTTGGTTACCGCGTGGGGGATTCTAACTGGTTATCCACGATATACAAAACTCTCGCCGAGATACACGCTTGTTTGGAATTATTATATTTTTTTTAATTTGTGATCATTTATCATTATTCCCGAAAATGTGATGGGGGAGCGGAGTTACCCTTTAGACTACCCCTCCTTCCCTCTGGCTACGTGCCAGCGTGGACTTCAGTCTGATTTATCCTAATCTTTAGTTAAAGTATAGGTTGCCTGAAACACACTCAATTGCAAAGAATGCGATCAGTCAGTGCAATAGTAGTGCGTAATATTCGCACCAGTTTTTCACATAGGTACCAGGGTTACCAAAAATACAGAATAATCTGCATTTATACAGATTTTTCAGCCATTTTCAGACCAAGAATCTGTATGTGCAGATATACAGATTTTTGTGTGTATGTACAGATATACAGATTTTTGTGTGTATGTACAGATATACAGATTTTTGAGAAATGATGTTACAAAAACTATTTTTTGAAATATTTTTTTCTGTTTCAGTAATACATCCTCTGTGTCTCTCTCAGCTTAGCCCTCTATATTAAAATATATTTTTGCTTTTGAGAGTGGTCGTACATTCTGAAAGGTAAAGGTTTGTAATACACTCAGGTTAGCACCCCGTAAACGCCTGGCTGAAGTCTATTTCCAGAAACGTCAATTTTTTGTCCGAAAATTCGATAGCTACATGGGTCGACCTAATGTATATTACATTATATATATATATATATATATATATATATATATATATATATATATATATATATATATATATATATATATATATATATATATATATATATATATATATATATATATATATATATATATATATATATATATATATATATATATATATATATATATATATATATATATATATATATATATATATATATATATATATATATATATATATATATATATATATATATAATGTAATATACATTAGGTCGACCCATGTAGCTATCGAATTTTCGGACAAAAAATTGACGTTTCTGGAAATAGACTTCAGCCAGGCGTTTACGGGGTGCTAACCTGAGTGTATTACAAACCTTTACCTTTCAGAATGTACGACCACTCTCAAAAGCAAAAATATATTTTAATATAGAGGGCTAAGCTGAGAGAGACACAGAGGATGTATTACTGAAACAGAAAAAAATATTTCAAAAAATAGTTTTTGTAACATCATTTCTCAAAAATCTGTATATCTGTACATACACACAAAAATCTGTATATCTGTACATACACACAAAAATCTGTATATCTGCACATACAGATTCTTGGTCTGAAAATGGCTGAAAAATCTGTATAAATGCAGATTATTCTGTATTTTTGGTAACCCTGGTACCTATGTGAAAAACTGGTGCGAATATTACGCACTACTATTGCACTGACTGATCGCATTCTTTGCAATTGAGTGTGTTTCAGGCAACCTATACTTTAACTAAAGATTAGGATAAATCAGACTGAAGTCCACGCTGGCACGTAGCCAGAGGGAAGGAGGGGTAGTCTAAAGGGTAACTCCGCTCCCCCATCACATTTTCGGGAATAATGATAAATGATCACAAATTAAAAAAAATATAATAATTCCAAACAAGCGTGTATCTCGGCGAGAGTTTTGTATATCGTGGATAACCAGTTAGAATCCCCCACGCGGTAACCAAAATAAGGAAATAGTGAAAGCGTGTAAACTGAAAGGCTATGGCTAAAAAATATGGCGACTCGAAAGAAAAAAAGAATTGTGAAAGTGTGTAACCACGTGCCTTTTCATACTAGCAAAATTGCTGCTTGATCGCCTGTCATGAAAAATGGCTGCTTTGTAACCATGTGGACAATTTAGGAAAGGGTAGAGGTCACGAGAAAGTCCATGCTTGTTCATTGGGATGGGGTGGGGGTATGGGTAATGTCCACGTCATCATATTTTTGTCGTTTATAAAAAATGAAACAAATTTGTATTGTCATTTTCAAAATTTTTAAATAGTCCAAGTGCTTATAACAGCATAGTGTGCATCACGTGTGAAAATTGAAAACATCTATGACAACTATCATCGAAAAAATCATAAGAGCTCGCACGAAAAAGAATCAGAATTTTTTATCTAAATCACTTGATGCAGTCATCTGTAAAATGGTCTAATCACATTAATTTTGGTTTTCATAACTAGCGGTTGAAATTACGAACCAATTCAAGAATTCAAAGGTTATTTCAATTTTGTGATGAATCTTTGAAATGTAAATATAAAAAATCATAAGTCGTTGAGATTTGAACGATTTTCATATGGTTTGCTTCATATTAGTCTTCCACATGAGAATTTTCTAAATCCATTTACATTACATTCAAATCACAAAACAAATAGTTTTCGTTTTGTTCTAGCATAATGGCATCGCATAGAAAATTTTCTAAATCCCATTTACATTACATTCAAATCACAAAACAAATAGTTTTCGTTTTGTTCTAGCATAATGGCATCGCATAATTGCATATAATCAATCGTAAAATATTACCACTATAAAGCTTGGCATGGCAGATCGGGACGACGGCATTGTATTCAGCTAAATGCCTTGAGCAACACGGATTTTTTTGAGCCGTTAATGCATTACTCGTATACGCACACTAGCGTTAGCAACGACTAGCCAAAGGGCTCATTGATCGCAGCACCATCGACCGGCCATCTTTTTGCTCCCGATCGCCTCACAGATAAGACGTACTTCTGATGCTGCCATTTAAGTGTAATACCGTGATGGGAGATTTTCAAGCAATGCAATCAACATCTCAAATTTGAATTGAATGGCCCCTTGTCTCTCTGGTCGTGACAATTTGGTATATACAATGCTACCCAGCGGTGAAAACACGACCAGGTGGGCTTTTCCCATGTAAACGGTTCACCGGAAGTTGCCATCTTGGTTTTCAGAATTACGTCCAAAATCGATCTCTGGTGTCTACCCCTAAAGCCTGTTCCGAAAATACCCATATTGATTAGGTTAGAGAGAATTCAGCATTTGTCACAAAAATGGGGTGAACATAACCGACCATGTTTGGAAACCGAAAGCCGAGTAACCTTTTTAAAAACAGAATAAAAACAATTGTGGTGAACGTTTCGGTGGCATTCAATTTTTGAATCACAATTCACTTCGTAAAAATTCTATGGGCATTCTTTTTCGATCGATCTGCTTCTTTCTATAACACTAAGCAAATGATCAAAAAAAACTTTTAAGCAGATTTTCACTTGTTCAACAAATATTTTGGTTGTAGTACAAAACATACGAATCAATTGTCGACAACCAACCAGTGACGGCAACCGACCACTTTCCCCTACCTACTACGAAACTATATCAAACAACGAGAAAAATGATGTTTAGCCTTCGTTAGGTGTAACATTTTTGTAATGAATAATTTCGAAATTATTTTATGCCATATTTAAATGATTTTGAAACCAAATTGTTTGTTCCATGTCTGTCATTTATAAAACTTTGTTGATGGTTCTTGCATGACCTGAAAATGACTGAAATACCGTTAGGAGATAAAAAGGTAAACAAAATCCATATTTTCAACTCTTTGCCTGGAACCACATTTTTCCATCGTAGTCTAATTTAAATTTGATCATATTGCTTTAAAATTTGAGATGAATATGGAAAAATGCTTTTTTTTAATTGTGAAGGAATGAAAAACAAATAACTTGTAACGTGACAGATCAAAAATTCGAAAAAGTTTTGTGGACGACACTAACAGTTTGCATACAATGTCTATCCTACATTTTTTCTTACTACTATGAGTCTACTTTTTGAAACTGTATTGTGAAAACCTTATAGTTTTATTAATTTTTGAGAAAACATAGTTGATCTTATGTAACGTGACAGATGTTTTCTGCCATAAAGGAATTGCATCAAGTTTGATACAATTACGTCAAAAATGGTGAGCATCTTCGACTCTGATGAAACTTTTTTACGTTTCATCTGTATGGGAGACTAAGTATTTTGCATTGTTAAACAAGCAATTTTTATTCAAGAGTAATATTTAAAAAAGGGCGTATGAGATCTACGCTACTTTCAAAATATATTGTTCGAAAATCGCCATTTGTACAGCAAAATTATATGATAGCGAGTTCTAATTCTTCTCTGCGAATATTTTTTGGTGACATTTTGAAAAATACAATAACAAAAAACCATGATTTTTTTTGTTAACGCAAGCCTAAAAATAGAAGAAACGGTGATTGCATTTCAAGTTATTAGTAAGAAAGCATTTTTCACAACGACTTTAAGTATGCTTCCAAATTTCCTAATATTTTCCAGTCATAAATATACACTAAAAAAAAGTAAACGTTATGCCTATTGATTTTACACATAGATTTTTGCAATTAACGGAGGCATATAGACACTATTTGCTGGCACATAAACCTTATGTGTGTATTTACAAGAAATATTAATCTTACATTCACATTTCATAACTATTTGGAACATAAAACTCCATTCTATAAGAATATGCACATATAACTTATGTGTGTGCATACATAGTTTATTAGTTTATACAGTTGACACATAGAAGGTATGTGTGCGCGTGATAACAATAGCATTTCTTCTTCATATGAATTTTAAGCGGTTTGAAGCAAATAGAATTAACGTTTGGATTTTTTTCAGTGTACTTTTGTCATACAGTATTAATAGTTAATATCATTTCGAAGCAAAATGCTCTTAAGAAAAATTTTCCAAAATATTTTGCTTTTTTTAAAGAAAATATCTTGTGGTGAAAATACGCGCTTTTAATAAGTTACTCACAAATACCAAACGCTAAAAAACATACCGCGTTTAAAATTTAATTAAATAAAAAAACTTTAAAATATAATTGCATTGTGAAGAAAATAACAATTCTTTACTTACACTGTGTCTTCGCCAAAAGTTGCAGAATGCGGAGGAGGTGGTTTTATTTTTAGAAAAAAACTAGGAGTGGGTAATGTCCGGGACATAACCGCGGTGTTGACGTAGGACTAAACTTGGGCATATCATATGACATTCATGGATAATTTGAGCCAATGCACTTTTTGAATGAATGTTTACTGGAAATTTCATGTCGAATGAGATTGCCACATTCACTGATTTTCTAGGACTTGCAAAAACCTACGGGTTTGTAGATTAATTTGATAAACATTTGCTTATATGAATCACTGGTACATGTACAGCAGACTTGACAGGCGCAAACTCAATCCAAGTTATTAAATGGAACTTTCTAATTCAATTCTTTCTCCATTATGTTTTCATCCTAAAAAGAACGGTTTGCAAATAACTATTTTGGTGATACCAGACGAGAATCCTTTCTAACGATTCGAACCTTGCCCGAATTCGTTTCTGCTGCGTACATACACGAACATTCCCCTTTCGCAGCTCACATCGAATGAGCATTGTATATCGCAATGCGATCTCTTTTATAAACTTCTTAGTGCAGATGGAAGTCCATCCTTTTGTGCGACAAATGGAAATTTTTTCATCATTCTCTTTGGTGTGGCTTTCGCTTAGTAGTTTGTAGATTAATTCGATAAACATTGGTTTATATGTGTCACTGATAGAGTACAGCAGACTTGACAGGCGCAGACTCAATCCAAGTTATTAAATGGAACTTTCTAATTCAATTCTTTCTCCATTATGTTTTCATCCTAAAAAGAACGGTTTGCAAATAACTATTTTTGGTGATACCAGACGAGAATTCTTTCTAACGATTCGAACCTTGTCCGAATTCGCTTCTGCTGCGTACATACACGAACATTCCCCTTTCGCAGCTCACATCGAACATATTTTTTGAAATATTTTTTTCTGTTTCAGTAATACATCCTCTGTGTCTCTCTCAGCTTAGCCCTCTATATTAAAATATATTTTTGCTTTTGAGAGTGGTCGTACATTCTGAAAGGTAAAGGTTTGTAATACACTCAGGTTAGCACCCCGTAAACGCCTGGCTGAAGTCTATTTCCAGAAACGTCAATTTTTTGTCCGAAAATTCGATAGCTACATGGGTCGACCTAATGTATATTACATTATATATATATATATATATATATATATATATATATATATATATATATATATATATATATATATATATATATATATATATATATATATATATATATATATATATATATATATATATATATATATATATATATATATATATATATATATATATATATATATATATATATATATATATATATATATATATATATATATATATATATATATATATATCAACAAAAGTATTTAAATGAAGAAGAAATTTATTTTTCCATTGTGCACATCGGTAAAGTTCAAGTTTCTGGATGTAAAATATCAGAACGATTTGTAGTGTTTTTTATGAAGACGTAGACATGTCCTTGCTTGACTGATTTAAACCACAGGAATTAATATCTTCGATAGATAATCCAGCAAAATCCAGGTTAAACGACTCAACTGATTCGATACAGATATCGACACAGATTTTTCGAAGAATAAATATAGATCAAAAGATTTTTAAGGACAAAAATACAGATTTAATTTTGGCAACCCTGGCTGGTACCCGAAAAATCTGTACACGGCCACCGCCGCCGAAAATGCATAGCACCTACCGCTTATTGTAACCACAGGAATTAATATCTTCGATAGATAATCCAGCAAAATCCAGGTTAAACGACTCAACTGATTCGATACAGATATCGACACAGATTTTTCGAAGAATAAATATAGATCAAAAGATTTTTAAGGACAAAAATACAGATTTAATTTTGGCAACCCTGGCTGGTACCCGAAAAATCTGTACACGGCCGCTGCCGAAAATGCATAGCATCTACCGCTTATTGTAGTGCCCAGACGCTGCAGCCATGATCTTACCCGTTCGACATAAGAACAAAAACTGATTCAAACGTGTACGCGTCACCTCTATTTATAAACTAACCGTATATGGTTTAGTCACTTAGGTGCGAGTGTGTGCAAAGGCCAACGTTGCCGAAAATCGACAGCGCTTATTACATCGCCCGGAGACGATGTTGCTCGTATGGGATAAGAGCAACAACTGATTTAAACGGACATGCGTCGCTTCTATTTATGACTTTTCTTTTTCATTGTGGCTCTAAGCTGCTCTCTATGGACGGCTGTGTCTGAGAAATCTGCCTCACGAATGGTAATTTTCCCGTTTTTCGTGAACTTTTTAATTTTACCAATTTCCAAAAGTCTACTTTTATTGGGGAGATATTAAATTATTACCAATATTTAAGTTAGGTGATTCTGAATCGGTTGGTGCATGAATGATTAAAATCCATCTAGAAATATCGGAGTTATAAGCGTGCAAACCTTACATAGTTTCGTTACATGGGAGATAGCTTAGATTTTAGAATGACACCTAGCCCCAGATAGTGGAGTAAGACATTTTTTATGTCAAAATTCTTCTGTTCAAATATTACATAGCGAACGTCTATATAAAAACCTGTTTTAATTCACCTAGCGGTGCAATTGTGCCTTTCTCAATCATGAACACGAGAATGTTTGCGTTGTTTACATTAATTAAGAGCTTTCAAATGCATATATTACATTTTATTAATATACATGACATGACAACTATATACAAGAAAAGAAATCATTATTCGAGTTCTAAAATTTTGCAAAAGAAGAAACAGGCACGGTAATATTGAACTGAAAAACGGTGCGAAATCGGCAAAGTCCCAAAAAGTCGATTTTTATAAAAAAAAATTCGAGATAACATAAAATCTCGACGTTCCAGGCATTTTAAAGATGTTTGGCATCAAAAATACGAATTCCCTTTGAAAAAAAATTTGAGTTCCGGCTTATATGGGAATTTCATATGTGACCGGACGGTTCAGTCTATATTACCCGAACCATATAAGCGATCTGTGCGAAATTTTATAGACATCTGTGGGGATAATATAGCATCATTTGGGACTAAGTTTGTGAAAATCGGCCCAACCATTTCCGAGAAACTGATATGAGTTAGATAGTTTTGAAAGATGGCCGCTTTTCCCGGGCACTTCCGGAACCGTTTATGGTGGTCAATGTAGTCAACGAAAGTTTGTTTGGCCGTCGGTGACCTAGAACTGCAAATTTAAGTTGTTTGAGAGACATTTTAGCGAAATTTTTCTTTCATCGGAGTATCGGTTTGAATCACAATTTGGTATTTGATCGCACGCTACAACTCGTAACTCCGGAACCGGAAGTCGGTTCGGGATGAAATTTAATACCCATTTACGGGGACGCAACATCTTTCATTTGAGACTAAGTTTGATTGATTCGGTCTAGCCATCTCCGAGAAACCGAAGCGACTGTTATTCTGAATTTGGATACTTCCGCCGGGGCTTCCGGAACCGATGAATGGCTGTTAGTGACCTAGTACTACAAATCGAAGCAGCCTATGGGAACGTTACACCTTTCATTTGGGACTAAGTTTGTGGAAATCGGTTCAGCCATCTCTGAGAAAAGTGAGTGAGATTGTGTTCGCGAACACCCACACAGACGCACATACACACACATACGTACACACACACATACATACACACACACACAGACATTTGCCGAACTCGACAAACTGAATCGAATGGTATATGTCACTCGGCCCTCCGGTTCTCCGTTAAAAAGTCGGTTTTCAGAGCAATTGCAATACCTTTCCATTGAGAAAGGCAAAAAGCAAACGATGATATTAATCAAAAATTTATTCCCTCTAATGCAGCGCGTGTCACTTTTGAAGGTTCTGCCCTCTCTGATTTCCTGTATGTGAATAATATAATTTTTAATGTTCGAATTTTCACTCGTAAAGTGATGCATTGCGAATGTTGTCAACTTTTTGGACACACAGAAAAATTTTGATCTAACAAAATTAAATCTGGTAATTGTAGTGGTGGCCATAGTGCAGTTTCATGTAAGAAAATCACAGAAAATTGTATTTATTGTCACGGTAAACATACTAAACTAAATGAATGGCCTTCATATAAAGATTTCAAAAATAAACTTTACCAAAAAACATTAAAGAGGAGTAAATATTCATGTGCTGAATTATTGAAATCTTCTACATCAATAATTACAACAGAAAATTCATTCGATATTCTTGATGATACTGATGATTTAACTGTTCCTTCTGACTCTCAACCTGGTTCTAGTTATCGTCCTCCAATTAAAAGAAGAAGAAGTAATTTACGATATAAAACAAAAGAAAATTTTGAAACTTTGAGACCTAACTTTAATAATTGGAATGAATTTCCTTCACTCAAACCAACTTCTGAAATTCCAGGTTTTCAAAAAATTAATACGGGAGAAAAATCTACTGATTCATCACACAATCCTTCAAAATCTATTATTAGTGAAATTATTGAAAGTATTTCAATTTTTTTATGTTTAAGTAACTTTTGGAAAAACTTATAAAAGTTGTTCCTTTTATAACATCTCTTTTTAGTCAAATTAATTCATTTATTCCCCTCCTTGTTCAACTATTTTCAAACGTTTAATGGCTGGCAACTTATCAAAAAATAATTTGAAATTTCCTCAATGCATTTTACCAAAGATTGACAGACTGAAAGCATTAATTATAAATAATAATATAGATATATTTTGTATCTGTGAAACTTGGTTAACAGTTATGTGTCCAACAAAAAAAAAAACACCTTTAATAGGCCAACGGTACCCGGGTACCCACAAATTGAAATGCTCATAACTATGGCTTCCTTTAACCGATTTGGACAATTTTAGATGTTTTGGATTCAGGAACTCGTCTACTTTTTGATTCTGTACAATAAAACCGGAATAATGGATCTGGTTTTTGGTAATCCGGATTTCCCGGAGTAATGTTACAGTACTAGGATATAATTTGTAAATTTTAATAATGTCCTAGCAATATGAATATCCAAACTCTTCAAATTGTCTCGGAAGTCTGTTTTTTTATTGTTACGGGACCCTATGGCAATTTAAAAAATGGAATTGGAATGGAATGGCCACTCACGGCCCCATGGGAACCTGCTCCGGAATGTCTGTTCCGGAGTCAAGTCACCAAATGGTTCCAAAACCACGAGATACAGCCTACTGATGCAATTCCAAGAATTTTGATACCCATATTGCTAGTATTCCATTGAAGTTCGCAAATAGTACCCCAGCACTGGAACCTGCTTCTGGAAACCCGGATTCCCGGGAACCGAATGAAGTAACCCAATTCATTTTTACCAAGTACAAAAGTGGATGAGTTCCTGAATCCAAAACGGCCAAAAGTATCGAAATCGGTTGGATATTACCTTAGTTATGGGCATTTTAGTTTTGTGGGTACCCGGGTACCCACGTCGGCCTGTTACGTAGTAAAAAAAATCAGGAGCCCCTCCTCACTCCCACCCTTACTCTATCAACAATATTATTAACCCAAAAGCTTAACTTAGTGAAGTTCTAATATGTCACAAAATTTCAATTTCCAGCTATGGATAAAACATAGGCATTTAATTAATTGAAACTTAAAAAGGTACCCGGGTACCGCGTCGGACACACAACGGTTAAACGAATCAAATTTTTTTCGTATTCCTGGTTTCAATATTTTTAGGAAAGATCGGAATGATTCATATGGTGGTGTTATGATTGGAATTCGTCAAAATATTGAGTATTGTACTTTAAATCTTTCTACATCGAATTCCATTGAAGGTGTTGGCTTATCAATTAAATTAAATAAAACAAAATATTCCATTCTATCTATTTATATTCCACCAAACGGTAATCTTTCATCTTCTGAATTTAATCGGATAATAGCTAATGTTCCTGAACCATATTTTATCCTCGGCGATTTCAATGCTCATAGCTCTTCCTGGGGATGTGAAAGAGACAATGGTAGAGGTGTTCTTCTTTTAGATATTATTGATGAGTTCAATTTAGCTATATTAAATGCTGGCTCACCAACTAGAATTGCAGTCCCTCCAGCAACAAATTCGGCTGTTGATTTAACCTTATGTTCAAGAAACTAGAGTCTAAATTGTTCTTGGATCGTAGTTGAAGATTTGAATGCTAGTGGCCATTTACCAATTCAAATCAATTTTCTATTTTCTTCTATTTTATACAATTCTGTAGAATGCATATCAACAGATTTAACAAAAAATATCGATAAGTCAATATTTTCAAATTTAATATCTATAGATATCAATCAATTTGATAGATCGTTAAATACTCTTGAGAATTATAAATGGCTTTGCGACACTATACTACAATGTTTACTACAAGCTCAAACCAAAAAAACTTAAACACAAAATAATAAAAAAAATCCTTCATTTTGGTGGGATACAGAATGTTCCACCCTTCTAGAATCTAAATCATTGGCTTACAAACAATTTCGTTCAACTGGTTTACAAAAAGATTATCTACACTATCGCAAAATGGAAGCTATGTGTACACGAAAAACAAAACTAAAGAAACGTTTTTATTGGAGAAATTTTATTAAAAATTTATAAAGGAACAATTCAATGTCTATATTATGATCCACTGCTAGGAGACTTCGTAATTATAACCCTTCTAATACATCAAATTCTGAATCTTCTGAAAATTGGGTTGATCAATTTGCTTCAAAGATTTGTCCCGATTTTGTTCCTAACAATTGTCAAACATTTTCGCAAACATCTCCCAGTCCTTTTCCTCACCTGGGTTCTCCTCTTTCACTAGAGGAAATAAATTTTGCTTTGAATTCTTGTAAAAGTACTTCCTCTGATTTAGATAAAATAAAATTTATCGTTCTATCTAACTTACCTGATATAGGTAAAATTCATTTATTAAATTTATTTAATCATTTCATATCACAAAATATTCTTCCATATGATTGGCGCGAAATTAAGGTTGTGAGCATTCTAAAACCAGGCAAGAATCCATCATTAGTTGATAGTAGACGACCCATTAGTTTCATATCATGTATACGCAAATTATTAGAAAGAGCTATGAATAGAAATATGGGCAGAACGGGAGAACATATTATCTAATTCCCAATATGGTTTCAGAAATGAAGAAGTACTAGAGATTGCACAGCTTTTCTGGCATCCCAAATTCAATTATGTTTCAATCAAAAACAAGACATGATCACAACATTTTTAGACATTTCAGGAGCTTATGATTCAGTATTGATTAATATACTTTCCCAAAAAATGTTTCAATTAGGAATTCCTGCTATACTTAATTTTCTAAACAATCTTTTTTCTTTCAAAATAATGCATTTTTATTTAAATGATTTTGGTATACCTCCAGGATCTTGTTTAAGTCCATTTTTATACAATATTTACACTAGTGATATTATGCAAATTATTCCTAATGGCTGCATCTTTTATCAATTTGCTGATGATAGGGTCCTTTCAGTTGTTGTAAAAGATAGACACGCTATTCAAATTTCAATACAATATGCCTTAAATAGATTAGAAAATTGGTCTCTAGAGAATGGATTCACTTTTTCGATTTCTAAAACTCAGTATATAATTTTTACACGTAAAAGATCAATTTGGAATTTTCATCTTTATCTTAATAATCAGGAAATTATGAAAGTTAATGTTAATATAAATATTTGGGTATTTGGTTTGATAGTAAACTTACTTGGAAAAAAACATATTGATTACCTTGTTAAAACTTGTATTAGGAGAATTAATTTTCTAAGAAGTATCACTGGCACGTGGTGGGGTGTTTCTCCTTCTGATTTAATAACACTTTATAAAACGACTATTTCTTCAGTTTTAGAATATGGTTGTTATACTTTTGGATCAGCTTCAAATTCTCATCTTTTAAAATTGGAGAAAATTCAAAATCGATGTTTAAGAATATGTTTGGGTTTATTGCACTCAACACATACTAAATCTATTTAAGTTATTTCTTCCTTTAAAACTTAGATATCATGAACTAAATTGTAGGTTTTTAACACAATGTTTTCTACTGCTCATCCAATAATTCCTATTCTTGACTCATTATTTGAAATCAATTCTTCAAGTAGAATTTTAATACCTTACATATCATTTATCACAGAAGAAATAGTTAAATCTCCTACCCATGTTTACTGTTCTTTAAATATCAATCTTCATTGTACAAAACCCATGATAGATACTTCTTTAATTACTCAGCTAAATAATATTCCTTCACATCATCTGTTACAATTCGCCAAGCTAATTTTTCATCAAAAATTTGTTAATATTGATGAAAAATATTTCTTTTTTACTGATGGATCGATGATTGATGAAAAATCCGGTTTTGGTATTTATAACAAGGAAATCCCTTTTTTCGTTTACATTTACCATGTTCTATTTTTGTGCGGAATTAACGGCTTTATGTATGCACTATAATAACAACATTGGAACCCCAATCTTATTATATTTGTTCTGATAGTCTAAGCTCTCTATTAGCATTGGAATCACGAAATTCGAACAGCAAAACTCATAATTTGATATGGTTAATTCGAGATGTAATAAATGAAGTGAACACAGAAGGTTTCTCAATTAGGGGAGTTGTACGAAAAACCGACACTGTGGGTAAAACCGACACCCCACAACTTTCCCTAGAAATCAAATTTTTATTCATTTCATAATGACACATTATTATTAGTATGATTATGTAGAGCATTTGAAGAGAAATTGGATTTGCGTTAGTACGCCAAATGTCATAAAAATAAACAAAACATACGACAGCAGCTTTCATACTCGTTTGGATGTAAAATTTTGTTGGTAGATTTTAAGGTTTTAACCGAACAAAAGCTTTTCAAATCAACACAAATTTCAGTACCATATTATTATTAGCCTTTCCTATGATTAACTGGGTGCATTGAAGACGAGTTTGAGAAATTCAATATTTTTAATCGCTTTTTTTTAAAAATGTGCGCTGTTGGGTTAAAACCGACACCCTTTGGTTAGGGTAAAACCGACACGCTGTTAAGATGATTGTGTTTACATGCGGTTCATTACAAAAGGCTGGGGATCTTTGTGACACTTCAATTTATTGTGTTTATTTCTTATAAGTATTTTTAAAAATCAAAAATTGGTATTTTTGTTTATCATATTCTTTCGAAGCTTTTGCTATTTCTGCAAAAAGCTCCTCAAACCGAAGTTCTAGTGTTCTCTTGGTTTGTCACAGATGTATTTTATCACAATGAGACAATGATTTTTTGTATAACCTGGTAGATCGTTGATGATCAGAATTCAAGGAAAATCAAGGCTGGAAAAGGTAGTTTTACTAAGAAGTGTGCGTCACTTATAAGTGAATGAATCCGATTAGCAGAATATAGAACACTTGCAAATCTTCTCTTACGAAATAAAATGACACTGAAGGATGCAATGATGTGCGTAAGGATTATTTGGAAATATCACTATCAAGAAATAATCCTATAGCATAAAATACTCTTGTTTATAGCACTACGCTTTCGAACTCTCTTCTCCTCACTACATAATGAAGCCACGAAAAGCACATATTTGTATCTCACATACTCACACTTTATTATCAGGCATACATACAATTTTTAAAAAAATACAAGCATTTTAATAAAGTGAAGAGAAAATAAATTAAAGGTGGTGTCGATCTTACCCCTATGGGGTGTCGGTTTTACCCGCTGTGCCTACAAAAAGGCACTTTGTTTTCCAGGTTTTGCAACCGATAATTTTTAATGAAATTAATTTTTTGAAGCACTGACAAAATTAAGCTTTGTTCAGAATTTTCTGAAGAAGAATTCTGTGTAGAAATTATAATTTTATTGGTTTTGTGGCAAACCAGAAAAAGTGTTAAGCTTCGAAAATATGACAGACGCATCTTGGCCGCCCTTTCACCTAGGGACCTTTGGGAGCTGAGGGACGTTTGGGAGCTGAGGCACGAGCAAGAAACGTGAATACTGGCAAGCATTCACCATTCGGCGACCTTGTTATTAGTATAAAAATACAACAAATACTATTAAAAAATTTGTCGACTCTTGTACAATAATGAATAATTACACGGTGCCGCAAAATATAAAAACCTATCTTAATCCACCTAGCGGTGCAATTGTGCCTTTCTCAATTATGAATCACGAGAATGTGTGCGTTGTTTATATTCATTAAAAGCTTTTAAATGCATATATTACATTTTATTATTGTACATCAAATGACAACTATATACAGGAAAATAAATCATTATTCGAGTTCTAAAATTTTGCAAAAGAACAAAACAGCCACGGTAATATTGAATTGAAAAAAGGTGCGAAATCGACAAAGTCCCAAAAAGTCGATCTTCATAAAAAAAAATTTTTCGAGATAACATAAAATCTCGACGTTTCATGCATTTTAACGATGTTTGGCATCAAAAATACGAATTCGATTTCTGAAATTTCATGAGGTCCCCCCTTTGAAAAAAAATTTGAGTTCCGGCTTATATGGGAATTTCATATGTGACCGGACGGTTTAGTCTATATTTCCGGAACCATATAAGCGATCCGTACGAAATTTTACAGACATCTATGGGGATATTATAGCTATCATTTGGGACTAAGTTTGTGAAAATCGGCCCAACCATTTCCGGGAAACTGGTGTGAGTTCGTAAATTTTGAAAGATGGCCGCTTTTCCCGGGCACTTCCGGAACCGAGGATGGTGGCCAATGTGGCCAAATAGACTTTGAATGGATGTTAGTGACCCAATACTACAAATCAAAGCAGTTGTGGTCATATTTTGGAAAAATTTTCACCTTTATACATTCATTGCAGAATTTATTAAAATCGACATTTTCTGCGTGTTCGTACTTATCACCCTGTAACTCCGGAACCGGACGTCGGATCCATTAGAAATTCAATAGCAGCCTATGGGAACGTTGCACCTTTCATTTGAGACTAAATTTGTCAAAATCGGTTCAGCCATCTCTGAGAAAAATGAGTGACATTTTTGGTAACATACACACACACATACACACACATACATACATACATACACACATACATACACACACAGACATTTGCCGAACTCGACGAACTGAATCAAATGGTATATGTCACTCGGCCCTCCGGGCCTCCGTTAATAAGTCGGTTTTCAGAGCAATTGCAATACCTTTCTATTGAGAAAGGCAAAAAGGTGCGAAATCGGCAAAGTCCCAAAAAGTCGATTTTTATAAAAAAAATTTTCGAGATAACATAAAATCTCGACGTTTCATGCATTTCAACGATGCTTGGCATCAAAAATACGAATTCGATTTCTGAAATTTCATGAGGTCCTCCTTAGAAAAAAAAAATTTGAGTTCCGGCTTATATGGGAATTTCATATGTGACCGGACGGTTTAGTCTATATTTCCGGAACCATATAAGCGATCCGTACGAAATTTTATAGACATCTATGGGGATATTATAGCATCATTTGGGACTAAGTTTGTGAAAATCGGCTCAACCATTTCCGGGAAACTGATGTGAGTTCGTAAATTTTGAAAGATGGCCGCTTTTCCCGGGCACTTCCGGAACCGTCTATGGTGGTCAATGTAGTCAACGAAAGTTTGGTTGGCCGTCGGTGACCTAGAACAGCAAATTTAAGTTGTTTGAGAGACATTTTAGCGAAATTTTTACCTTTTTTGCTTTCATCGGAGTATCGGTTTGAATCACAATTTGCTATGTGATCGCACGCCACAACCTGTAACTCCGGAACCAGAAGTCGGATCGGGATGAAATTAGATAGCCATTTACGGGGACGCAATACCTTTCATTTGAGGCCAAGTTTAGTCGAATCGGTCTAGCCATCTCCGAGAAACCGATGTGACTGTTATTCTGAATTTAGATACTTCCGCCGGGGCTTCCGGAACCGAGGATGGTGGCCAAATAGACTTTGAATGGATGTTAGTGACCTTATACTACAAATCGAAGCTGTTGTGGTCATATTTTGGAAAATTTTTCACCTTTATACATTCATTGCAGAATTTATTAAAATCGACATTTTCTGCGTGTTCGTACTTATCACCCTGTAATTCCGGAACCGGAAGTCGGATCCATTAGAAATTCAATAGCAGCCTATGGGAACGTTGCACCTTTCATTTGAGACTAAGTTTGTCAAAATCGGTTCAGCCATCTCTGAGAAAAATAAGTGACATTTTTGGTCACATACACACACATACATACACACACAGACATTTGCCGAACTCGACGAACTGAATCGAATGGTATATGTCACTCGGCCCTCCGGGCCTCCGTTAAAAAGTCGGTTTTCAGAGCAATTGCAATACCTTTCTATTGAGAAAGGCAAAGAGAATGTAACTTTTCAAATGATCCAGAAAAGGTTGCAGGTCTGGTCAAATACAATACAAACCTACGTTTGATCAAATTAGTATACCCTTAAAATATCGATTTATAGCAAAAAACTATTTCTCGGGTCCAAAAAATTAGTTACGTGGTCATTTGTTATGTTCTTTTGTTAAAAGTATTATGCGGTATTTTTCATAACAATCAGTTGAAAAACGGCAGTGTTATTCATTTTTTTCTCCAAATTAACTTTTAAAGAGACGGTTTCATATAAAATTTTCAAAAAATCGATTTTTTTACTCGATTACGTATACATTTGAAAGTATGTGAGTAAACGTTGAAGTTAAAATTAAAACAACGGAAGCTATGATTATAGAATCCCATTGTTGTGGCCGGAGTTCCTGACGTACCAACTTGGTCTAACGCGGAGCGGATTCTTCGTTTCCTTCTGTGGCGGACTGTAAAACCACGGGAGCAGAATACGACACTATGGCGGACTTAAAACACCAAACCTTTGCTATCGGTTAGCATTTAAACAAACACTTAATTCTTTTTATCTAGTCTTTAATTTGCTTAATATAAACTAATTTACATGAAACAGTATTTATTCACTTTTCCGCATGGTAAAAATGGCGTCCTATTTACCTCGATTGCCAAACTTGAATGTCCCTTTTTCCTATCTTCTGGTTTTTTCATTGGTGCGCCAAACCCAAAAGCGCGCGCTTGTCATCGGTCGATCAAAGCAAACAGGGCTGCCGGCTTCGTTGTGCTTAATAGGTTACAAAAAAATAAACTGTGGCAGTAGGCCAAGGGCTGCCACAACACACATTAAAAATTTTCTTCAAGCTGACAGGATGTGGCTTGAACATCCTCCGCCCGAAAGAACCTCTTCATCTACTGGATCATCAGAATGCGCGAACAGTGGCCTGGAGTTGAGGATCGCTTCAATTTGGCAAAGGAGCGTGGCAAACTCTATGATATTTAGTGTCGCTTGCTTCAATATTTTATTCAACACAGATTTCACGCTCTTTACGCCTGCTTCCCATAACCCACCAAAATGAGGAGCACTAGGCGGGATATTCCTCCATATGATTTGTCTTGTTTGGCAAAATTCAAAGACTTTCTTCTCCGTCACTTCGCGTTCGAATAGCTTACGCAACTCCTTCAACTCGTTTCGTGCGCCAACGAAGTTTGTTCCATTGTCACTCCAAATTTCCGCTGGAAGTTTGTTCCATTGTCACTCCAAATTTCCGCTCGTCGGACTACGAAACGCTGCAGTGCTGCAAGAAATGCCGCAGTAGACAAATTTTCAACTGCTTCTAACTTCTGCTTCCAACGTGGAGATTCTCACGATGAATGGCCGCGATGAGGCTTCTTACTACCGGATGCTTATGCGGTAATATCCACTGATGCTTTACATCGTACGGTAAACTTGTGTTGCGTAATCTGCCACCAACTCGTAGTATGCCCTCATCTAAGAACGGACTAAGATTTTTGATTTTCTTGCAGGGCTCGCTGGATGATACGCGCTGGACTTCCTCTGCCAGACCTTGGTTTTGAACCACTGTAACGATGACCTTCATTGCCTGCCGAAGCTCGCTGATTGTGGGAAATCGCTCCATGTTGCGGCTCTCCTCTCTAATTCTGGCATTTCGACAAAAACGCAACACGTATGCCATCACTCGTTGCAATTTCCGAAACGACTCAAATCTGATGAACACTGGCAACTCTTCATATCTAGTCACTATATGAACTCTGACGATAGGCTTCAACTCGGGAATTTCTTCAATTGGCAATGGTGGCGGAATCTCCATACGGTACGCTTCATTTCTTAAAAAAGTAGGACCATTCCAATAGATGTCGTTTGTGGCAAGCTTGTTGGCTGCTTGACCCCGAGAAACTACGTCGGCTGGGTTATCCTTGGATCTAACGTATTTCCATGCAAAACGATCGCCCGTTGAAACTATCTCGCATACTCTATTGCGAACGAACAGCTCCAGCTGTTCTGGCGGATGCTTCAACCAAGCCAATACAGGTAGGTTATCTGGCCACAGCGTCATCTCCTTAAAGTCCAGATTGATTACTGAGAGAACTTTCATAACGAAACGTGTAACCCGACATTCGATAAATCAAAGTCTGCTACAATAAAGAGGCATTTATGTGTGTTTTGTTTTTAGCAAGTAAGGAATTATATTTAAGTTTTGTTTTTGTCACTGGCTCTTGATTGTTTATTGTATGTAGTTATTTCCAACTATCTTTGTTTCAGTGTGATTTTTTTTGTTTAACATAGGCTAAGTACACTAACTCTCTAAATACTTTCACCCATTAATTAGGCTACGACAACTTGCGAAAAAAAAATAATGTGAATGGTATTGTTTAGGGAATTGCGGATCCTTGTCAAAAATATCTGAGACTTAAAGAGGCCTTCCGTGCCAACCCCGGAACGTCCAGACCAGGCGTTGGGGTCTTGCGCGAGTCTCCTTATGAGACCGCAACTCTCGAGCAATGAGCAGCTGTAATTCCTAAACAGTATCATATGAAAAATAAATAAATGCAATGTACCGGAAAAACCACAACGGCAAAAGACGGCAAAATAGACCGCACTAATTTTGACCATTTAAACCCCAAAACCCCAACCCTGACGACAGACAATTTTGGCAGTGGATATTTTGTCGTCGCAGAACCACAGTTTCCGGGTACTAAGTAGAAAGGAGAGAGGTAGAAAAGTAGAAATGAGAGAGTAAGAGAATGGAATGATGAGAGGAGATAACGATAAACGAGGGCAGTGGAAGAGGACATTCGATAAAAAGTCTTCAAAGCGCAGAACCAGAGATAAAAAAGTTTGATAGTAGAAAGTGAAGTGTGGCGTGACAAGAGGCGAACACAGAAAACCTACGGTGATTGTGAGTCATCGAGTTTCGTAGGAAAGCCGACCCCGCTTATACGTAACGTTAGCGACCGGAATATAGTAGGACCAGGATCCCGGTCCGCGTGACTATCGTTAGGCATCACGAACTTTGGGTATGATTTTCGGATTCCCTTCACTCGCCAGCATGCAGGATCATTTCAACCCAATTGCCCAGTCAACGCCAGGGTGACTCTACTGTTCCGGAGCCCACGTGGCGTTGGTCGTAACCAACCGCGACGAAACGGCACCCATCCCTTTGATTGTTCTGGAAACATCGTTTCACCTGCCGAACACTAGCTACCGACGCCCGACAGTATGGTAAGGAAATTACACAAGGCGCGCGAAGAGCGACGCAGGTACGTGAGCATACTCTCTCTCTCGTAATTTCTCCGCCGTGGATCATCGATGGGCCCCACCGGTCGAAGATCAGCGCTGCACCGTAATTGCTACGAATCCGAAATATATATCTTTGTAAATGTAACCCTAATGTGATTAATTTTGATAATCAAGAGCCCTTTCACTAATATATGCCTCTTCGTTCAAGTTCAGACAAAACGGGTAAGTGTCGTGGTTAAAAAGTTTTCCCCGGTCGGATGCCGACCCTGAGATTTGATTTTGCTTGAGCTAGCTGGGTCGTGTGTCTTATAGATACTTTCAAACGATGAAGCAGAAGTGCTGCCAGCAATTCCTTCCTCGGAATACTCAGCGGTGTAATAGGTGCAATCCTTGACTTTGATGCAATCAACTTCATACTTGCAGATCCTTTACCTAACGACCGGATGTACACGCAGGCTCCGTAAGCTTCTCCGGAGGCATCCGCAAAACCGTGAAGTTCATGTGCCCTAACATTAGCCGCTACCACTCTTCTGGGAATCCTCAACTGACTCACATCCTCTAGTGCACTTAGAAATAACTTCCACTGTTGTAGCATAAGAAGCTTTCCGAGAACTATTACTGGAGCTGCTAAGCCCAGAGGATCAAACATCGTCGAAAGAAACGATAATACTTGTCTCTTCGTTGGGTGCTCGATGTCTGATGTTGGCAAAGAAAGGTAAAGTAATTCGTCGCTATCTGGTTTCCACATCAGTCCCAAAGTCTTGATAATTTCATTAACTCCAGAATCGTGAATGCTAACAAGTTTTTCTCGATCATTTTCAGGTATCCTTTCCATCAGCTCCTTGCTGTTAGCTGACCACTTGTGCAAATGGAACCCTCCGTGCTTCAACATTTCTATTAGCTGCCTTTGTGCTTCAATAGCTTCATCTATGTCATCGAACCCAAATAACTGCAGCTACCGGGTATCGCAACTTCTCGTTGACAGCCAGTTGTGTCAATGTTCTAGTGGCTAAAAATGGTGCCGATGCTGTGCCATACGTAACCGTCTTGAGCTCCAAGACTCGTAATGGATCGCGGGAATTCTTTCTCCAAAAGATTCTTTGCAGCGGAGTATGGCATTCTGCGACGTCAATCTGCCGATACATTTTTTCCACGTCAGCGGTCAAAACGTACTGGGGGATGCGAAATCCAAGAACTATTGCTAGCAAATCGTTTTGGCAAATCGCACCAACCATCATCATTTCGTTCAGAGATCGACCAAGTACCCTTGCCGAAGCATCGAACACCACTCTACACTTGGTTGTAGTATTTGATGGGCGAAGAACGGCGTGGAGGGGTAGGTACCACTTCAACATTCCTTGTGTATCATTCCTTTCCAACACTTCCTTGCAGTGCCCAAGACGCTCATATTCATCCATAAATTCGATATATTGCCGCTTCAAATCTGGCTGTTGATCGAATCGCTTCTCCAGCACGAAAAAATCTGCGCAATGCCATCAAACGGGAGTCGCCGAGCTCCTTCAAGTCATTTTTAAAAGGCAGTTCAACAACGTATCTTTCAGACGCATTCCTACAGTGGGTGGCCAAAAAATGCTTCTCGCATAATTCTTCCTCGGTAGTGATTTGGAATTGTTGTGGGACGCTTTCCACCTTCCAAAACCTTTGTATAGACTCACTAAGCTCTTCAATGGTTATAGCTTGTGCTCGAATCACTCCTTCAAAACCTGTGCCAACGCCAATCGCTCCGCCAAAAACCCAACGTGACGTTTGCCTTGCTCGTTGGAAGATCTGCTGTTACCTTCTGCGTTACAAAACACTGTATGTTGAGAAGGAAGCGCATATACCTGGATCGTAGCTGGACAGTAACCCCTCGATTAGATCGAGACTGCATACCATGGACATCGGAGATTGAAAGGTTTGCCGGAAATTCGTCTACTCCAATAAGATGTACCATCCGTAGTGTTATGAAATTCACTTGGGAGGCCGAGTCTAATAAAATACGACAGGGTAGTGGGTTGCCGTTTTTGTCCAAGACGTTTACGACAGCTGTCATCAACAGCACGTGTGGAGGTAACTGTCCTCGACCAGTAGCGCATGTTACAGTTGTTATTTGACTCGTGCTTGCCCGCGGTCATCAGACCCTTCTGTTGATAACGTTGGTGGTTGCTTATTCGGTTTATCATCCTGCTTCGTTGGGTGAACTTCTACATCCTCAGACTGTTGGGTCTCTGCGTGAAGCAGACTATGATGCCTTTTCTTACATTTTGCACATGTACATGTAGACGGACAGTTGGCACCTCGGTGTCCCTTCCTTAGACAGCAAGCAGACATTCCTTTCGCGTACCATCAGTAGGCGCTGTGCAACGGTAATTTCCAGAAACTGGGGACACTTGAAGTTCTTATACTGACAATCTCCACAAAACTCACACTTGGATATCGCCGACGATACCGGGTCGCTTGATGTCGTGGTGACCATCGACTGGTGCACTGAATGCCTTCCTGAAGATTTCTTTATAGGTTCCTGCTTGTCTTTAACGATGAAACCTTCACATCGCTCCATGATGAATGCCTGCTCCTTCAAAAATTTAATTGTAGCATCATATGTAGGAAGCTCACCTTGCTTAACTGTGCATTCCCAATGTCGTCGCGTTTCTTTGTCGAGTGCATCAGCAAGTAGATGTACCACGAACTGCTCCGAGACTCCAGTAAACTCCTGCTCAAGAAATTTCAAATTTTCAACGTGTCTCGAGCACTCGTCTACTAGAGTTCTCAACTCGCTGCAATTCTCACCGGTCATCTTCCTTAGGTTGAAGAGACCGTGGATATGGGTGTCAACCATGTGGCGAAGATTTTCATATCGCTCTTCTAGCAGCTTCCAAGCGTGTTGGTAATTGCCTTCGTTTATTGTTTTGGCATCGATTATTCCAGAGGCACTACCAACTAGCGCCTTATCCAAATGGTAGAGTTTAATTGCAGGAGGATCCGCTGTCTTGTCGACTAGATCCTTGAACAGGACCTTAAACTTCGACCAATTTTCATATTTACCGTCGAAATTGGGGATGGGAACCTTCAACGGTTGTTGAAAAATATACTGACCTTGTGCGGGAACAACTTGCAAATTAGTACCTGCTGCTCGCGTGGCGTCGCTGATTTCCTCCATACGTTCCTCAATTACCGTCATGATCTGCATATGGAGATCATCAAAGACGGTGAAGTTGAGATCGTGATCGTCTCTATCGGTAGGATGCACTGTTTGCAGGATTTTATCGTGTGCTTCATGGTACTCGTCGTAAGCAGAATCGACCTTTTTCTGGTACACTTTCAGCATGGCTGCTGACATTACTTGGTTGCCCTGCAAGTTATTTAGCATCTTCGCCAGCTTGCCCTTGGCCAACCCACGCTTATGGACAAGCACTTCAAGCGACTCCATTTTAGATTGCTGGCACTTCTGTACTTTCACGGGCTTCACTACTTAAACTTGTCGGACATCGTACTTTTCTCCACCTTTTCCTTCACTATCTTCTTCTTAATCGTTTTTCACACACTTCCTTCAAATGCTACCGCGTATATCCATATGTCGCTATTCTGCTTGAAACTGCTCTTCAATCCAGCTCGAAGGACCAATGTTGGGGCCGGAGTTCCTGGCGTACCAACTTGGTCTAACGCGGAGCGGATTCTTCGTTTCCTTCTGTGGCGGACTGTAAAACCACGGGAGCAGAATGCGACACTATGGCGGACTTAAAACACCAAACCTTTGCTATCGGTTAGCATTTAAACAAACACTTAATTCGTTTTATCTAGTCTTTAATTTGCTGAATTTAAACTAATTTACATGAAACAGTATTTATTCACTTTTCCGCAAGGTAAAAATGGCGTCCTATTCACCTCGATTGCCAAACTTGAATGTCCCTTAATCCTATCTTCTGGTTTTTTCATTGGCGCTCCAAACCCAAAAGCGCGCGCTTGTCATCGGTCGATCAAAGCAAACAGGGCTGCCGGCTTCGTTGTGCTTAATAGGTTACAAAAAAATAAACTGTGGCAGTAGGCCAAGGGTTGCCACAACACACATTAAAAATTTTCTTCAAGTTGACAGGATGTGGCTTGAACACCCATAGTTCTCGCAATGCCTCACTAATCCCCTAAGAGTTCATGCAAGGAAGTATCTAATTTGGAGAAACAAAAATTAACGAGGGTCGAGCTTAGGCAGTATAACTACGAATCACCCGAGTTCACTAACATGTGTCCTGGTAATGATAGACGTGTCCATCTTTACCGTGACAACCGACAAGCTCGACCCTCATTAAGAGAAGACAAAGATTAAGCCCGTACGATATTAAGCCTGTTCTAATGACCCTGCCACTTTCAGTTTTACGATCTTTTTACTTCACATCCTTGCTCTCACTTCAGTACTATGGCTCTAGTTTTCATAACTTTCCCTACCCAGTAATCTCTAGCTAATTGAATGTCGTTAAAATGTAAAAAAGAAAATGTAACTAACATAGTCGAAATAAAACAGGAAAAAAACAAAAATTAACTTTATCATTTTTAACCGTATTTGGAGATAAACAGATCGTTAAATGCTGAACTAAATCTCTCTCAATTTTTAATCAAATAAGAATGTTGACTAATTTTCCTAATTTTCACGAAAAAATCGCAAAATATTGATTGTTTACAAATTGTTGTCCCAAACTCGCAGAGTATTTTAAACAAAAGACCATAACTTAGCATACCATTGAAAAAGTCTTTTTTTTCAGAATACAGAATTTGAAAATCGGTTAAAAAATAAGTGTAATTTTTTTAGCGGCAAAGGTTCGGAAAATGCGAATTTTTTTGCAATATATGAAGATTTTGAGGGAATACAGTATTTTTCATACATTATTTTGAATTGCATTTGATGAGATCTTCAACCTATTCTAGGTCAATTGAAAAGTACAAAATCACTATAGCACCGTGTTATTTGTAATACTCCAAAGGCAAGAAGAAAGTGAACATTGTGATAATTTAGTATGAAAAGTTAATATTTATATAATATACATTAACCCATTCATGTCCGACTTTTCCCTGGCGCATATACGGCTCCAAAACAACTGTGGGGATCAAGGAGCATGAAAAACCTGATTTAGGTTCTTCTTTCGCAGTGCTGCAAGCTACTCAAAATTTACCATCCGATGCTCCATACAATTCCCCTACAATATTTACAATAATCAAACTGTATGGAAAAAGTAGTCGAAGACAGCCTAAATTGATAAGGTATATCAGTTTTCAATAATAATTCGAGTCACCATAAATTTATCAAAAATTTATGGTACGCCCTTAACAGAAACTGTCCTTGGCAGCACTGCTCCAGCGGAATCTAGCCAGAGAAATTGCAATTACTTCAGTTCTACGAATAATACGTATATATGGTAGTGCTCAAATGAAATTTAATAATCTCAATAATTAATTTTATAAGCTAGTCTTGCTTTAGCCAAAACTTATAGTTATACATAGAAATGGGTTTAATGGGGTTACAGGTATATAAAGTTTCTCTGATCGTTTAGCTAGAGAATTTAAAAAAAGACATGGTTGATCGCCAGTAATTCACAAGAATTATATTTTAAAATGATTTGTCCCATTCTTTGATCAGTGTTTTTAAATATGTAAGTTTTGAAAACACGTTATTTTTTTTAAAATTATTGTGATGTATTCAATAAAAACCTTTTAGTAACTCGCGATTTTTTTGTCTTTATAAAATATTAAAATTAATTAATTTTGCACTTAAATTTCATACTTTAATTTTATATTTAGGGTAGTTATAACTAATATCTTATATTTTATAGAGGATCTACCAATAGCGCGGCGCGAACATGTGAGCGGAGTCGTAGCGCCACCTTTCGCGAGGGCATTTATGCGCAGCACTACCGCCATGAAAAAATATTGACAATAAAATGTGAAAAAGTTCATTTTCATGTAGACATTTTCTAATACTTTTGTCATATTTGTTTCATATGGGTGGGAAAAAATCGAACTCTTTTAAAAATTCATTATAAAAAGGGCGGCAAAATTAATTTTTGGCCCCGAGCGGCAAAACACCTCGCGCCGCCACTGGTACCGGATTGCCAGGTGGTCACTATGCGTGTAGTCTTCGCAAACTCTCCAGTTCATGTTTGCATCTAATGACTGGCTACAAAAGGTAACATCGATGATGGATTCCCGTCCATTTGTGCGGAAAGTTGTGCTGGTGCCCTCATTGCATTGCATAACATCCAGTTTGGCTAGAGCTTCCAACAGGCTATACCCTCTTGTGTTGGTATGTCTGCTTCCCCACTCGACTACCCAAGCGTTGAAATCTCCTCCGATGACTACCGGTCTTCGTCCGGCTAGCTCTCCAGTAAGTTTATCTAGCATCCGATGGAACTGCTCTACCGTCCATCTAGGGGGTACGTAGAAGCTACATATAAAGATCACAAAATTGGCAATCACGAAGCCTTCGTGTGAGTTTGAGACCACTTTCTGTATGGGGTATTTGAGTCCCTGTTCTATCCGCCGCCCAGTTACCGTTGTCGATAGGGATTCGATACGGCTCCGCAATAATTGCAACCTCGCATTTTGTTTCTGTTGTAGACTGCCACAACAGTTGCTGTGCAGTGTCGCAATGATTGAGGTTTAACTGGGTAATTTCCATCACTTCTGGCACTCCCTCGCCTTTTTGTACGCTGGGCATATTAAGCCCCCCGTCATGTGGCCTTTCCCACCCTCCTTTGTGCAGAGCATGCACATCGGTTGCTTCGTGCAGTCTCTTGGAAAGTTTCCCTGTTCTCCACATTTTCTGCACAGATCGGATCTATCCGGGCCTTTGCAGTGTCTCGCCTGGCGCCCAAAGCCCATGCATTTGAAGCATCTCTCCATTTGTCTAGAAACTCTAGGAACAGCCTTCAGTGAACACACTGACCACCAAACCTTGATTCGGCCTTTTTCCTACAGTTGTGGAGAGCCGTATCGACGCCGTCTGCGACCGCCGTACGCCTTCCTCATCCGAATTACCATTGTTGTATCTCCCAGATCACATTGTTCCTTCAGTGCACTTCTCAGCTCATCTCCTGTTGTTATCTCATCCAGGTTCCTGCACTCAATCACTGTCTCGTGAGCTCGAGCCCTTACGGTTGCCTCTTCTCCTGGTGACTTTTCAACGAGTGTCTTGAAGGCCACCCTCTTGACCGTCGGGTCTTTCTTCAGCTAGAAGAGCATCTCTCCTTTCTGAATACGACGGGTTTTCACCACATTCTCCCCCAATTGCTTTAACTCCGGATCATTTCTCACTTTTCGAAGGGGCTCAGCGTACGTTATTCCTTCCTTCATCTCGACGATTAATGCTTCGCCCCTTTTTTTCCCGACGAGGCTTAGGCACATCTTTCTTAACCTTCTGCGGTTTTGACTTCGCCTTTTGTTTTTTTTATTTATTTATTTTCGTCAAGCATATGTAGACTACATAGAATGGTTTTACAATATTTACTTATATACTATACATTATTTCTACGGTTTAGTTCAGATTTGATTTGTTTTCTAGACATGGAAAGGTCAATTATTATACAATTTTCATTATAATGACGCATCATTCTATTGATGGGGCTATTTTTAGCATAGTTTGTCCTAAAAGATTGTTCTTGGAATAAATAACGAGTTCTTAGTTGTCGGCTAGGCACATAAAATTTTATTTACGAAAGTAATGATGCGGATTGAACACGTTGAGAAATAATGTCGTTGATAAAGTAAAGCATGGCAAATTCGCGGCGTTCTTTGAGTGTTTGTATATTAATGAGCATGCAACGTGCTTTATACGATGGAAGAGGAAATGTCGTCCAGTTTAGTTTACGAAGCGCGTACAAAATAAATTGTTTTTGGACTGATTCGATGCGTTCTTCGTACAGGACAGTGTATGGGTTCCATACTATGCTGCAATATTCCAAAATTGGCCTGACATATGTATTGTATAGTGATTTTATTGTGTAAGGGTCTTCAAAATTGTAGGTGAAACGTTTAATAAAGCCCAGCATACTATTTGCTTTATTTATTATTGTATTATAATGTTCAACAAATGTGAGCTTGGAGTCTAAGCTTACGCCTAAATCTCGTACAATTTTGCATTTTTCTACAAGTTGGTTGCCTAAGTGTATGTCTATGGGAACATTTGAAATTTTTCTGCTGAAGGTTATTGAGTTGCATTTCTTTACATTAAGTTGGAGTAGACTTTTGCTACACCACATGTGGAATATATTTATTTCGTTTTGGAATATTTCAGTGTCTTTGACATTTCTTATTTCCATGAAAAGTTTCATGTCATCTGCATATATAAGCACTTTAAGATGTTTGAGTATAAAGGTAATGTCATTAACGTACAAAATAAAAAGAAGAGGGCCTAAGTGGGAACCCTGGGGTACGCCAGAGGTGACAGAAATTGGTTCCGAGAGTATATTCTGAAAGCGAACTGTTTGTTGACGCTTCGTTAAATATGATTCGAGCCATTTCAATAGTTTATTTTCTATGCCATATTTTTGCAGTTTGAAGAGTAATAAAGGTATGTCAATACGGTCGAATGCTTTACTAAAGTCTGTGTAGAGTGTTTCCACATGGTTGCCATTGTCCATTGCATTTACGGTAAATGTTACAAATTCTAAAAGGTTTGATGTTGTTGAGCGGCCTTTATAAAAGCCATGCTGCTTGCTTGTTATTTGATTTTTGATTTGCTGAAATATTTTGTCATTTACTAGCTTTTCGAATAATTTTGGAATGCATGATATAATGGCAATCCCACGATGGTTTCGGATGTCCGATTTAGCGCCTGATTTGAAAATTGGCACTAAAAAGGATGATTTCCATATTTCTGGGAATGTTCCATTTTTCAGTGACATGTTGAAAATATGTAGTAGTGGTAGAGTGAATTCTTCTGCTAGATTTTTTAAAAATATTGGTGCTATTCCGTCCGGTCCAGGTCCTTTTGATGCGTCCAAGTTTTTTAGTGCAGTGGTAATTTCGTGTTCAGATAGTTCGTGGACGGCAATGTCATTTGAAAATTCAGGTATAAATGAAAAGTAGTCGCGGTCTGTTTCGGAATATGAAGTATAGACTTCTTGAAAGAATTTTCCAAATAAATTGCAAATTTCAGTATTGTTATTTCCTACATGTCCGTCAAAATGCATTTGGGATGGAAAGTTGCTACTTTTCAATTTCGTTTTCACGTAATTGAAGAAATTCTTTGGATAGGTCTCGATTTTACGATTATGTTCTTCATGTGCAGTGTTAATGGCTATGTCGAGTTGGGAGCAAATATCCAGATAGTTTTGCCGATTTGTAATGCTATGTTCTTTCTTGTAAATTTTATGTGCCTTTTGCTTCCTATTTTTTAAATTTTTCAGATGTTGGTTGAACCATACAGGCTGCTGGCCGCCATGAGTTCTTCTTCTTCTTTTTACTGGTACTGTTCCAGAGATTAAATTAGTTACAATTAAATAGAATTTAGTCACTGCTTCGTTGACATTTCTTTCTATACTCAATACAGTTTGCCAATTTATTCTACATAGTCTACGTTTGACTTCTTCGAAGTCAGTTTTATGGTATTCCGGCACTTCCTCATACTCCAAGTCGTTCGGGGAAGAGTTTTGATGAATAAAAATTGAATATTCGATTGCTGTGTGAAATACTTCATTTTTCCATAATGGAGTTAAAGATGCATTAACACAGAAGTCTTCAGTGCAGTTCGTGAATAAGAGGTCTAAATATGAATTTTGTTTATTTTTTACATGGTTGATTTGGTGCAGGCCAAATTGAGATATTTTGTCAAAGAAGTATTGAAGTGTTTCATTTTCGCCTACGACAGGGAGTAAGATAGATTCGTTTTCAATGTCTACGATGAAGTTGGTGTTACGTTGATTAAAGTCGCCATAAATATGCAGTTTTACTTCAGGTTCCATGTTTGACATGATAGATTCTACAGTTTGAAAAAATAGTTCAAATGATTTTTTGTGAGCATTTTCAGGTGGAAAGTACACAGAGGAGAATATGTGCACTTCTCCTGATATTACTGCTTTTGCCCATATATGTTCAAATTCTATATGTTTAATGGTTTCTATTTCTTCTGAAGGAAAGTCTGCGTTTATGGCTATAATGACTCCTCCTCCAGACTTTTTATTACAAAGAGACAAATTACGGTCATGCCGAAATACATTAAATTGATTTCCAAACATTTCTTCGCTTCTTACGCTTTCATCCCAGCTACTTTCTGTTCCAATAATTATATTAAAAGAAGATGAAATTAGTTTTTGTTGGATTTCTTTCATTTTGGCTGGGCTTTTCATTCGATTAAAATTTTGGCAATAGACCAAAATATCAGTCGAATTCTGTTGTGGATGCGAAGAAGTTTTTGGAGTATTTAAATTACTTACACTTATATTTTCTTCCTCTATAGAGGGCGTCGTTACTTCCGAAAATTCGACGTTCCAAATTTATGCGTAGCTTCGCGGAGTTGTTGAAGGCGCCTAGTTCTTTCGCTTGATAAAAATTTTCCATAAGAGTCAAGGTCTGCTGCTGCTTCGTCTGGGTTTAGCCCATATTCCTGATAGACTTCGATGAAAATGCGCAGGAGATGGTCAGGAGTGGTCGGTAGTCCTTCGGATGCGAGCGTCATTTTGATGCTGGTCGACGTCATTCCTTCCACGCAAATAGATGGGTGTTGGTCCTTCATATATGCCAGGTATAGGCGTACAATGTTCATTATTTTTGGTTCGCGAAGTCTGGGCTTTAAAAAGCGACCGTCGCCATTCGTTGACTGTGACGTGAGGCGTACGATTGGAGGGTGCAAGGGGTCCAGTTCAAATTGGCTGTCTGTGTTCGAATGTTGAGATGTGGTTGCCAATGTGTTTAAACTATTTTCGCCGCTGGTAGGTGTCACTTTCATTTGTTTGGGTTGAATGTTTTCGTTAGCTGAACGGTACGGGTTGATGGTGTCACCTTTTTTAAAGTTTATGAAATTTGTTTTTACTGCTGGTATTGCAAGACCTGCAATCGGATGTTCGGTGGTTGTGGGAGGAACGGAAAATTGTTTTTTCGCCGTGGCAAGTAGTAATTTGTCTGACGTCTTACCACTGTCGTTATGATGATGATTGTTAGCGCGATCGTTGTCACGTTGACTTGACTGCTTACGACGTTTTCGGTTGCGCCTTGCCTTATCAGCAGCTTTCTCCTGAAGTCGTCGAATGCGTTGTTTGGCGTCATATTTTGTCCAATCCTGCTTCCATTGCCATTTATCGCCCAAAAATCGCCAGCCTGGAGACGTATGATCTATTTTCTGTTGGATTACTGTAGCGTGTGATTTTTCCGCTAATTCTTCAGCCAGAGATTTTGATTGATTCATGCCATTTTCTGGTATTGTCATGTTGGAGATTGCAATGGAAATAGCTTTCACTTCTTCCTTCAATTCCTCCAATAGGTCGGAATTGACGAGAGGGTACGGCTCAGAACATTTAGTGGAAATCAGTTCGTTCTCGAGGTGTGATAGCCGTTCGTCAATTTTATGATTCATATTGTCCGATATTGTTTTGGTCGATTTGCTGATGGTGTCGATCGAATTTTGCAACAAATTGTCACAAGAATGAAAATGCTGACCTAGTTTACTGCATATGTTTTCGTTTTTTTATGGACGACTTGCATTGACTGCTTTACGTCGTTAAGTAATTGTTCGATGCTACCGAACAATTCAAGACTGTGGCTCTTTAGGTCAGCTGTGGTTCGATGTTGTGTGTCCGTATGCGACTTCATCATTTTTAGCAGCTGATCTTGTACATAGATCATTTTGCGTGTGTCGACCTCTGTCCTAATAATGTGCTGGCAGTCCGCACACACAGGCACCATAAATGCCCGGATAAAATTTTCCTGATTACGCTGCACACCTACACAGGCAGCATGGTACGATCTGCTGCAAAATTCACACTTCCAGAGGAAGCGGTCGTCGTTTATGTTGCAAGTTTTTACACCGCACTGCATTATTTTACTATTACTTGAAGTTCAATAGCACTGTAACTTACGAGGCACGCGCGCGATGTTTGTTTACGTAGGTAAAAAAATACTAATTAATAAATTACTTTCGGAGCGCTTGAAGAGGCGTCCGCACTCGTTGACGGTTCGAGCGAAAAAAAACGACCGTTCGCCAGCCGCTTGCTTGCTTCCGATCGACTTCTTGCTCATTCTTCGGTTTTTTCTTCTCTTCTTCCTCTCCAGGTGTCTCCCTTTTCCGTTTTTCCGAACGTGGATTCCGCAAACTCTTCGGCGTCTCTTCTGCTATCTCTGATACTGCTTTCGCCTTGGCCTCGTCAAGCGATTTTTCGGCATGCTCGGCACGCGTCCTCAGCGCGATCTGGTCTCGTTCGACGACATTCATGGCGGACTTAATGGACGTCACTAGATGCTTAATCTTAGTGTGGACGTTGTTCTTGTCCTTTATGAACTCGTAGAGCTCCTCTATTTTGTTCTTGAGCTCTGTCGTGTTGGTCCTCCCAAGTTGCAGTCCTGCTTGGGGTGTGCTATTACCAGTTCTGGGTATAAACGACTGGTTCGGCACAAGGCCCACGGCTCCTTGGAGCGCCTGCTGCATTTCATGCTGCTTGTCATTAGTTGAACTCGAGGTGGCCACATGGTTCAATACTGGCGATCTCGCAAGTTTTCCGCTTCTTGCGAACACGATCGCCTCTCCGCGTGCTGCTGGAACGCAGTCGTCGTCGTTATTTTTTTCGTATTTTTTCTAATTTTGTTTTTGTCTCTTCGTGGTTCTTCATTTTGTTGGGTCCCAACTCCGGGCCGCTATCTCCACTCGTTGCACATAGTCGCCTCTCGTGATCACATGATTATCTATACTACCAAAGCAGCAGGGAGGTCATGCAATGGTTGACACTATCCTTCATGGGGAGTAGTGTTCAGAGCCGGAATTCTCCAACCGAACCTAGTACCACCAACTAAATGGAGACGAGTTTTGAACGTACCCGGAGACCTGCCAGGGTTTTGTTAGAACGGAGACAGCCGTGCTGTTAGCCCACTCGCCCTTTTCAAGTTGATGTCATCCTTCCTTACTCAGGGACTGCAGAGTTTCTAAGTTACAAACATTGGATCGATCTGAAACATATCTTGGAAAATGAAAAGCTATATAAATAACTCCAAACAACGGCGTTGCCAAGAGAAGGCTTTAGGATTCAACCACACCCCCTGCCTCCTACCAAAAAAAATTGAATTGATGAGAATAATTCATTGATGCTGACTGACTTCATTCAATATTACAATAATATTTATCAAATCAGTACATTGATAACCTATCGTGTTAAACGTCATAATGACTTTTGAAAAGTTGCGGGAATGGGATCCTGACCTGTAACTGATGTATTGGTCTTAATCACCACCCCCTGCCTCCTACCAAAAAAAAATGAATTGATGAGAATAATTCATTGATGCTGACTGACTTCATTCAATATTACAATAATATTTATCAAATCAGTACATTGATAACCTATCGTGTTAAACGTCATAATGACTTTTGAAAAGTTGCGGGAATGGGATCCTGACCTGTAACTGATGTATTGGTCTTAATCTAACAGTTGTCTGATCACATAAATATCAAATACCTGCCTGAAAACATTCCAATAGATACTCATTCCAGAGTTCTGAAATCAATCATAATTCTCAGATTTCCTATTATATTGAGCTCACTTTTGAATGGATGTACTATAATATGCATTAGGGTCTTTTTAATAGAAAGCGAAGTTGGAAACACAGAAACATGAAACATTTGCTGAACATGCCTTTATTTTGGGAATGCGTAGAGTTAAGACGAAAACGTAATATGATTAATAACGAGGATAACGCTTTCCGAAAGTAGAGTAAAACATATGAAAAATGACGTTTTTCGTTCGACTCTAGCAGATCCTGATCAATTTTGATGAGCTTTTAATTTTTGTTGTATTACCAATTATATGTATAGGTAAAATAAATGTTCGCAAACAGTAATTTAAGATCAAGATTACATTATTTTGCAACAGTCAATTTCGGAAAATACTAATCTTCGATGAATTTTACAAACGTTAAACAGCTCATCATCTGATAAAATAACTTTGGCGTTATATCCTCCAAGAAGTATTTATGGAGAATTTACTCTTCAAACAAATCTAGTTCGAGACTTAATGTCTTCAGCAAAATTTTGGGGAGTGCTATTACAAACCACTTTGTTGAAGATATGAAGGCTCCGTGTGTTCAGGGTATCAACATATTTTAGACTATTTGTACCTTTAAAATAAATTATAATGATTTTATTGTTTATGATCTTCTACTATTTATAAACAATAAATTTTACATTTTATCCAAAGCTTGAGTTTGTGAAGCTCGCAATAAAAAGTTGTTTAAGATAAAACATAGATTAAGGAACATTTCGCAAATATAATTTTAAAACTCGATATACTCCCTACACGTAGTATTCATTCCTGCAATAAAGTTGTTTTAAATGATAGTCTCAACAAATTCGCTAAAGAAACGAACTCTGTTAATATTTTTTGAAAAGTTTATTCTCCATAATTTTAAAACTTCAAATATGACGGTTTCGGAACTATGTCATTTGGACATTAAGTTTGATTTTCATCAAACCAAATTTCTAGCTACTCCTCTGACCCTAAGTAAGTAGAAACAATGTCGTTCTACACTCGTCCACAAGAAACTGCTTCGAATACTGCCTTTCTATTATAATACAGTCAAGGCCCCATTTGATTAGCCCCCGATTTAGTCTACTCCCGATTTTGTCATTCTCGTATGAAAATATGATTGATGGGCTCTAGCAGACGAACAAGGCTGAATTCAAGCAAATCCTTTCTTGAGCATAGTTTTCTTACCTTAAAGGTTCAAATATACATAAATAAAAAAAATCATGTTATTAAAATTTGCGCTCGAAGGCCCCTTTAAGAGAAATTTATATTAAATAATCAGAAATAGCTATCAGACTACATCAAAGAAAGGGAAGAATACTTTAACAGCTTTAACTTTAGTAAACGGAGTAGTGATCGTCATTCCACAACGCAGTTTATTTTTAATGGTTTGCGGTGAGCACGATTTCTCGAATTGCTGAACTGAAAATTATGGAATAGAAGTTAGGTTTTAGAATTCTTTACAGATTTAACCCGCCGAAAATCACGCATATGGCTCGGAATGAGACCCGCTGGTACCCTAAGACGATTTCGTTAGATTTTCAGAGCAGCGTGCACCCAGTGCACTAACACAACTGGCGGAAGGTTATCGAAAAGTTTTGTGGAAATGAAAATTCCAGTGATGATGATTTTCTTTAAGGGGTTTCGAGAGTTTTTTATTTGTTCTTTGGCATTTGGATGAGCGATAATAATTCAAATCAAAGATACTACTGGGAAGTCACTTTTAGAAAAAGTCGATATCGAAATAAAGTTTGAACTTTGCACGCATGCACTTCAGAGGTAGCGTGATATCAAGAGCTGCTATTTCAGATCTTAGTTCTCTGCATGTGTTATCAAAAACATCGCGAAACATAAAGTTCTAAATATTCCAAATCGATAAAATATCCGAAGAGAGTGATAAGAGTTATAAGAAATGTCTCGTCACATTGTTAGGTGGATTAAAAACATTTTATAATTGAGTTATACGAAATGTCTCATCACACTGTTAGGTTGATTAAAAACGTTTTATTTTACCGTGATTTACGGGTGAGAACTTTTTAAGCTATTCTTATGGTGAAGGATCATTGTCCGATTTTTACGCTAGAAGTAGGGGAAAGTGGTTGGTTGCCGGCACTTGTCGATTTTCGGCACCCCTATGTAACTTTTGACAAAAAGCAGAATTAAATAAACAATACAATACAAAAAGCAGAATCCTCACGTTATTTTTGTGACGATAGCTGACGCAAACAGTTTCGTAGGTTCTGTTCTACAACCAAAATATTTTTTGAACAAGTTAAACTCTACTCAAAAGTTTTTTGTTACCATTTGCTTAGTGTTATAGAAAGAAGTAAATCGATCGAAAAATATGCGCATTGAATATTTACGAAGTGAATTTATTCTATATTATGATTCAACATTGAATGGCGACGAAATGTTTGCCACAAGTTTTTTTTGACTCAGTTTTCAAAAAGGTTACTAAAATCGGTTTTTGGCACCCAAACATGGTCGGTTTTCGGCACCCCATTTTTTGTAATAAATTCTGAATTCTCTATAACCCAATCAATATGAATATTTCCGGAACGGGCTTGACAAGTAGATGTCATAGGGTGATGCGCCCATTATCGCTATGTTTCTATTATCACGCTACCCATTTGAAGCCGTTGGTTAGAGCAGTGTCTGCCATCTTTGTTTAACGCATTGAGTCAAATGGTAGCGCAACAATAGGGGCACTCGATTCGTGTTTTCGTTGCGCTCAAACACGAGAATTTCACTGTTTTCAGCACATGAATGTTATTATCTTGGTTGTTAACAACGAAGCAAAGCTGTTGATGCCAATTTGTACGCATTCCATTGTTTGTAGACCGAGTAATTAATGAATCAGTGAGGCGCCCTCCTTAGTATGGTGAAAATAGGCACTTTACCAAAATGCAGACACCATTTTGAAAACCAAAATGCAACATCCGGTATAGCGGAATTCTCTATATGGGGGGGGTGGGCGTAGCGTAGTTGGTAAATGGATTGCCTTGTACGCAGCGTACCTGGGTTCGAGTCCCGACCCCGCACATAGGGTTAGAAATTTTTCATAAGAGATTTTTCCAACTCGAAGAGACGACCTTAAGGTTAAAACCTCTATAATCGAAATAAAAAAAAAATTCTCTATATCCCAATCAATATGGATATTTTCGACACTACTTTTATGAGTCCATGCCAAAAATCGATGTGTGATGCCATTTTGAAGTCCAAGATGACGACATTTCTTTTCTAAAAGCTCCCAGATTACAAATTTGTAAATTGCAAATCAAAACTATCCATATTGCATGGTTTCAACTCGCCAAGGGAAGTCACCATTTTGAAGTTTCCGTCATCTTTGTTTTTTGGATGACGGCGAACATCATTTTTTTAGCTCTATAGATCATCTCGAAACCCAATATTATCCAAGTAACCACCAAGTATACATTAGTATATGCAGTAAAGTAGCATTTTATTTGAATTTAAGATGCTTCTAGCCGGATATTAGCATTTTCATGCAGAACTATTGTAAACCTTCTTTCAATAAACTTATTAAAAAAAATCTTGTTATTAATCAGCATTTTTAAGGCAGAAATGCCGTAAAAAATATTTTCATGGCGCAGCAGTAATGGAGCGGTATATTTTGCCAAAAGCGGTTTTTAAAAAGCACTTTACATGGGTATTGGTTACTTGGGTCACATATTGACTTATAATAAATAATCTAGTTCAACTCTGTGCGGCATAAGTTGGTCACCCTGTAAATATGAATGCGATCCGTCTATGCGTTAGTGAATGTTGTTATTGTTCTGCCATTTTTACTAAATTTTTTAAGGGTGCCGACAACCGACCACATTTTCGTAAATGGCAAAAATGATCATTTCGCTAAATTGTCAGTAACATTTTTCATATTGACGGAATAAAATAAATTCCTTCACTAGTTATTAGCTAAAGCCTCTAGCTTTGCATTGGTATGCTTATGTTGCATGCAATGGAGAAATGTTATGAGCCAAAGACAAATTTGCCGACAACTGACCACATTCCTCTATTTCCAATTTTTCTATTCTAATATATATGAAACGGGTTTTACGGAGCATGTTCCGTCCTTGCGACTTTTATTTTCGGTCGCTCATATATGTGACCAAAATTTTTCTTCGTCCTGTGAAATTTCTGACATGTCAATTAATAGGTTTAGGCCGGTGACCCTTAATTTGCTTTCTTAAAATCGAAAAAACCAAATATGACATTTTCCCTTTTTTATTATGAAGCTTTTGTGTTTTGATTAAGCGATATGCCCTTGAAATTAGTTCTTCAATTATGCCGTATATTCTGTATCTACTTTATGTATGATATCGTTGTTAAATGGATAACCTTTTTTAAAAATACACACCTATATTTTCCAATCTTGTTAAACTGAGTCGTTATCAGTTCTCAACTTTTGCTTCTATTTTTACGAATTCTATTACAACAGCCTTACACAATATCACGTCTAACTTTTGTCTAGCGCATATAGGGCTCCAAAAATTAACTTTTTCTATGGAGCTATATCCCGGACCCCATGGTGGTGGAGGAACGCTATGTGGGAAGCTGAGCTACAAGCAACCGGGCGGGTCATAGGTGATGGATAATACTTAGACGCGATAGCAACTAGTTGTGATTCGCAACCCGAACCAGTAGCGGGGGCTGACTGCGGGTGTGGTAGGACGAGGTAGTGGGCCTTACACGTTCTAGGCCTAAATACCACATGCCCTAAAGCAGCCCTGACAAGGCGAGTCAGCGACGCCTTTAAATATGCGCTTAGCCCAAATCTCTCTCTCCTCCCGTGATCCTTCAGCGTTACTGCAAGGTTGGCACAGACCTAGCTAGTTGCCCATAAAAATAGCATGCTCAGAAGCTTGGGACATGGAACTGCAGGACGCTTAACTTTATCGGGAGCACTCGCATACTTGCCGATATAGTGGAAGACCGCAAGTTCGACATTGTGGCGCTGCAGGACGTGTGTTGGAAGGGGTCTACGGTGCGGATCTTTCGCGGGAACCACACCATCTACCAGAGCTGCGGCAATACACACGAACTCGGAACAGCTTTTATGGTGGTGGGGCAGATGCAAAAGCGTGTGATCGGATGGTGGCCGGTCAGCGACAGAATGTGCAGGTTGAGGATCAAGGGCCGGTTCTTCAACATCAACATAATTAACGTGCATAGTCCCCACCTCGGAAGTAGCGATGACGACAAGGACGAATTTTACACGCAGCTGGAGCGTGAATACGATCGCTGCCCAAGACACGATTTCAAGATCGTCATCGGCGACCTTAATGCTCGGGTTGGCTAGAAGGTGGAATACAGACCGGTAATTGGAAGGTTCAGCGCTCACCAGCGGACGAACGAGAACGGCCTAAGGCTAATCGATTTCGCTACCTCCAAGAACATGGCGATAGGGAGCACCTTCTTCCAGCACCGCATCCTGCACCGATAGACCTGGAGATCACTGCAACAAACAGAGACGCAAATTGATCATGTTCTGATTGATGGGCGGCACTTCTCGGACGTTATCGACGTAAGGACCTATCGGGGCGCTATCATCGACTCGGACCGCTATCTGGTGATGGTTAAACTGCGTCAAAAACTATCCGTAGTGCACAGTGTAAGATACCGGCGCCCGCCGCGGTATAACCTGGACCGACTGAGGGAAACCAACGTCGCGACAACGTACGCGCAGCATCTTGAAGCAGCGCTGCCACCGGAGGAGGAGCTCATCTATCTCCCTTTGAGGACTGCTGGACCAGGACTAAAGCAGCCATAAGCAGCACTGCGGAGAGCGTCCTGGGATACGTACAGAGGAGTCGACGGAACGATTGGTTCAATGGCGAGTGCCAAGGGATATTCGACGAAAAGACTGCAGCACGCGCAGCGCGAGTATCGGGCACTTGAGAGGTTGGAGACAAGCAGCAACTGATCGAGTGACGTGGCGGAATATTGTGGAACAGATTAAATCATGATAATATGATGTACAATCAGGAAATCTAATCTATGGAGCTATCTGAAATCTGGATAAGTCTGCAACGATTGGAGTATTGGAAGCCATGATTACTCTAGTAATCAGCCGGATACCACTTGCATACGCGTCACCAAAAATTGGACCATTTGAATGGACTAGAGATGGGCAAACCGATTCTGTTTAGAGAGCGAATCGTGCCCGATTCACTCACTAAACTGATTCGACTCTTTTGATCGATTCAGTGATTCATTTCAGTACTTGGAAAAAGTTTGAGAAAAAAGGGAAAAAATATATTAAGTAGGCTTTAAGGCGGGGTACGAAGGTGCGTTTTTCATCATGAAAAACACTTTTTGCGAATGGATCAAAACTTTGGTACATTATATTGTATCATTTCAATAACACAAATATGGACAAGCGGCTCGGCGACGAAACTTTTTGTAGAATGTCTCTGGAAAAACACGATTTGCGGTATTACTGTCATTCAAAAACTACTTAACCGATTCATTTCAAACTTTGCATACACATTCTTTATATAAGATACCTTACCCCTACGTTGAATTTTTGATATAATTTTTCAAATTCTACCATTTTCAAGATTGGTTACTCCCTTGAAATTACAACTATTATTAAATTTAAATTAGTTATGAGTTGATATTTTATTCCGTCTACGACAAAACGAGCTCATGTGTTCATCGTGTTCGTTTATTTTAGAGTGATTAATAATCATGGCAAACTCATTCGGTCCGTTGGATTTATCATAAATTGTCACTCCTTCAGTGAATCGCAGTTCTTTAAAAAAGATTCGCGGTTCATTCACTCTTTTTGAAGAGTCGATTCTTTTGATCGATTCGTGATTCACTCACTCCTTTCTAGAATGGAACATCTCAAGCGCTACTATGGCAACATTTCAAAGAAATTGTTTTGAAACATTAAACCTCAAAGAATGTTATTTCGAGTGATAATGAGTGAATCAGCCTGTATTTTGAAAGAAAGACTGTGGAATGAAGTTGTTAGGATAAGGAGTTATATTGATTGCTGTTGTCATTGGATTTAAAAATTAAAGGGTTGTGTACAAGACACGACCGCAGTTGCATTGAAAATTCAACATTATTAACCCTTAAAGAGGCTAATAAATTTTTTCGATTATATATTCGTCCTAATAAGGACAGTTTGCTAATAACTATGTTTAGGGATACGGGACGAGTATCCTTTGAATTAATTCCAACCTTATCGCACCGGCGATTCGTTTCTGCTGCATACACACAGACGAACATTCCTCTTTCGCCGCTCAGGTCAAATGAGCACTATGTAACACAAGGCGATCACTTTTATTAACTTTTTGGTGCAGACGGAAGACCATCCTTTTGTGCGAAAAAAAATATTTGCATCATTCTTTTTGGTGTGGCTTTCGCTTAGTGGCAGGGTTGTCACATTCGCTGACTTCCATAAAGGTTTAAAAAAACTATCGGGTTGGTACATTACTTTGAGGAATATTTGCATATATTATGATTCACTTGTAAAGGTACAGAACTATAAAGCACAAACTTAATACAAGTTAATAAAAGGAATTTTCTAATTGAATTCTTTTTCCATTATGTATTCGTCTTAATAAGGACGGTTTGCTAATAACAATGTTTTGGGATACGTGACGACAATGGAACGATTTGAACCTTGCCTGCCCGGCTGATACGCACGGCATAAACCAGCAATTCGCCATCTCGTTTCTGTTCCGCCATCGTCGTTTGAGGCTGCGACCAAAATCCTTCCAGCGCACACAGACAAACGTAGCTCGTGATCAAATGAAAGATCTAACAGCTATCCTACAAGCAACAATAGCGATAATCCATCTGGTTCTGCCAACCTAGCAGGCATGGCCATAAAGGGATTCGGCCAAAAACATTCCTGAGGGATTCCATGAGAAACCGGCCGACCGCAAAATATGACCATCGTCGATTCGAACGAAACTTTGCAGGTGTGTTCGCTGAGTAATTTTTCAAAAGGGCGTAAACGTTTCTACGTGCATGAATTTCAATTTTTTTTTGTTCGATTACTGTATTTTATACAGCAAAACTATCTGAGAACAAGTTACAGGGAATGAATACTTCTGTCCGAAAAAAATATACACTGAAAAAAATGTTGTGTCATTTTTCAAAAAAAACAAAAATTTATGATAAAAATTTAAATTGTGAAAAAATCCCTTTTTTTTAATTTTTTTATATTTTGTTACCAAAAACCTTAAGAGAAAAGAAACATTTTGATTTTGATTGCATGATGGAGAAAAAATCGGTAAAAAAGTTTTTCTAACAATAACTTCATACATGTTTTTAAATTTCATACTAATTGACATACAAAATTGTAATTTTATTACAGAATATAATTCTAAGCACCATTTAAAATCAAAATGCATTTAACAAAAATCTTCCAAAATGCGATAGTTTTCGAGATATTTGAAATTTTGCTACTTCAAAAACAATTAATTCGTGTAATTATGCTCTTTTTAAAAGTTATTCGCGTTACCCCATCAAAAAATGTCAAAAATTTAATGTTTATCGTTTTAAAGACGTAAACGCAACCTTTTTAGTGTATTTGGATCATGGAGAAGCTTTCAATAAAAAAGTTTTCCTAACAACAACTTTTGACATTTTTTTATAATTCTTACTATTTGCAGTCAAAAATACAATTTTCTTTTTGAATTTTTATTAAACGCCATTTTAAATCGAAATGCTCTTAACAAAAAATTTCTAAAATGTTGTAGTTCTCGAGATATTTTAACTTCTGTTTTAACAACACTATTATTTTGTTTTATTGCGACCTTTTCATAAGTTAGTCGCGTTTCTCCATGAACAATAATAGGTTTTTCAAAAGGCCCGTAAACTTTCGTGCAACTTTCTCTTTGACATTAAGGCGATATTGTAAACCATTTGAAAGTTACAGACTTTGTGAAAATTGCATATGTTTTCCCTATTTATTGCATATTTACATATTTTCGTCCAAAACGTATACAAAGTTCGAAAGGTACCGAACAAGAACGGCACCCTAACATAGTGGCGAAACTTGCTCAAGAAGCTATACAGAAAGTGGAACAAGATGATGTCGAAATTCGCAACAAAATCCTTGTTTGGCCAGCGATTCACGAATATGGTAAATATTATGTTCTTCACCACGTCCGGGACCGTGAACGAACAAATTTTCGTGGAAACCTCCAAAGGTGACTTCTGCACCTGTATAGGTTTCACTAAGAACCGATACTTGCTCTTAGAGTGGTACAGAAACAATAATGTTATTTTTCTACTACACGCCCCACAAAAAATAGGCTGTCGTGAAACCCAAAAAAAGTTTAAAAATGCCTTAGTGAAAGTGTGATTGAAATAGAAAGTCTGATTATAGGAGTCAAGGCAAAAATGGATCAAGGCGTCAAGGTTATCTTGCGTACTTGCGCCGTCGAGGTTTCAGCATTTTTTCACTACTTTCGTGTTTCTGTTTCTGAGTACTGTTAGCTGGCCAATGACCAGTAAAGCAGTGTTCTTCTAGTAAGCCGTCTGGATACCGTTACATACACAAGTTAAGTATTATTTTACGTTTCCTTTCTTGGTTCTCTCACTAACGTGCACTGGGCAATAGGCCCGTGCAAAAATGACTTCCCCTGACGGTGGTTCGTCTCAAGGTAAGATGGAAACAAAAACGGCTCCCCGGCTTAAAATACACCCACCGGGCCGTTTGTGATCTTCTTCCGGACAAAAGACAAAAAGTGTTTGAATCTGTTGCAGAATTCTTGAGTTCTGATGAATCGGTATTCGACCGTGACAGAAATATTGAAAATTCGCCCTGATAAGCTTCGGGTGGTTGTTAACATTTCAAATCAGGCAAATGATATTGCTGGCTAAAGGGCACATCCCTTTACAAAGGAGTAAAGAGTGTATATGCCAGCTAACAGGGTTGAAGTCAGTGGGGTCGTTTCCGATTCGAGTCTGAATTGCGAGGACCTGCTAAAATATGGGATTGGCTGTTTCAAAGACCCCATGCTTAAGCCAGTGAAGATACTGGAGTGCAAACGTTTACATTCAGCATCAGTCGCAGCTGACGGGGAGAAAATATACGTCAACTCAAACTTTTATCGGGTGACCTTCGCCGGTTCTGCTCTACACAACTACTTCCTCTTTGACAAAGTTCGTTTATCTGTTCGCATCTTTGTGCCGCGGGTCATGAACTGTACTAATTGCAAACAAACAGCCTCCCATTGTAGCAATAAGGCCCGTTGTGGGAAATGCGGTGGGAATCATGCGAATGATTCCTGTGGGGAAAACCACATGATCTCCCTTCATGTCCAGCGTACAAACAGCGCGAGGAGAATCTTAAGCTTTCCCTTCAGGGACGCTCTAAGCGATCTTTTGCAGAAATGCTTAAGATAGCTACGCTACCAGCCTCTACGAACATCTATACCAACATGTCTACTGACGAAGGCAACTGTGATGAACCCCAGGAGGGAAAATCCTCTGCTGTGCCTAGAAGCAATAGAAAAATGAGGAACATTTCCGCAACCAAGCTTCGTCGTAAAGGCCATGGCCCCCTAAAATAACTACTCAAGCAAGTACTGGCGCAAAATTGAAGCAAGTCGCTCCCGGTCTCAGTAACCTGAGCTCTGTCTGACCCCATTAAAAGCATCTTGATAAGCTTTCTCCCCGCAGTAAAAACATTTCTAATGCAGTTCACTGCGAAATGGCCCCTCCTTTCAGCGATTGTATCCTTCGATAGCTAATTCATCTAACGAGGTGACGGATTAAATCACTGTTCTACAGTGGAATTGCAGCTGCATTATCCCGAAAATCGATTCCTTTAAAATCTTACTAAATAACTTGAACTGCGATGCATTTGCACTATGAGAGACATTACTTACTTCAGAAATAGACCTACATTTCCACGATTTTAATAATATTCGCTTGGATCGAAAAGACTCTTACGGAGGAGTACTTTTGGAGATCAAAAAGAACTATTCTTTCGATTGAATCGACATCCCCTCGACACCAGGTATTGAAGTTGTCGCATGCCAAACAAGTATTAAAGGCAAAGACCTTTGTATTGCTTCCACCTACTTCCCTCTAGAACCACAGTTAGCCACCGACGGCTTTACGATATTGTGGAACACCTCCCCGCACTGAGGCTAGTTTTAGGTGACTTCCCACGGTACGGTATGGGGTTGTCTTCATGACGATAATCGATCTACCCTACTCCATGAGCTTCGCTACAATATAACCATTTTGAACACGGGTGAAATGACATGGATTCCTGCCCCTCCAGCGCGTTCGAGCGCCTTAGACCTGTCCCTCTGCTCTTTTGATTGTGATTGCATGATGGAGAAAAAATCGGTAAAAAAGTTTTTCTAACAATAACTTCATACATGTTTTTAAATTTCATTCTAATTGACATACAAAATTGTAATTTTATTACAGAATATAATTCTAAGCACCATTTAAAATCAAAATGCATTTAACAAAAATCTTCCAAAATGCGATAGTTTTCGAGATATTTGAAATTTTGCTACTTCAAAAACAATTAATTCGTGTAATTATGCTCTTTTTAAAAGTTATTCGCGTCACCCCATCAAAAAATGTCAAAAATTTAATGTTTATCGTTTTAAAGACGTAAACGCAACCTTTTTAGTGTATTTGGATCATGGAGAAGCTTTCAATAAAAAAGTTTTCCTAACAACAACTTTTGACATTTTTTTATAATTCTTACTATTTGCAGTCAAAAATACAATTTTCTTTTTGAATTTTTATTAAACGCCATTTTAAATCGAAATGCTCTTAACAAAAAATTTCTAAAATGTTGTAGTTCTCGAGATATTTTAACTTCTGTTTTAACAACACTATTATTTTGTTTTATTGCGACCTTTTCATAAGTTAGTCGCGTTTCTCCATGAACAATAATAGGTTTTTCAAAAGGCCCGTAAACTTTCGTGCAACTTTCTCTTTGACATTAAGGCGATATTGTAAACCATTTGAAAGTTACAGACTTTGTGAAAATTGCATATGTTTTCCCTATTTATTGCATATTTACATATTTTCGTCCAAAACGTATACAAAGTTCGAAAGGTACCGAACAAGAACGGCACCCTAACATAGTGGCGAAACTTGCTCAAGAAGCTATACAGAAAGTGGAACAAGATGATGTCGAAATTCGCAACAAAATCCTTGTTTGGCCAGCGATTCACGAATATGGTAAATATTATGTTCTTCACCACGTCCGGGACCGTGAACGAACAAATTTTCGTGGAAACCTCCAAAGGTGACTTCTGCACCTGTATAGGTTTCACTAAGACTTGATACTTGCTCTTAGAGTGGTACAGAAACAATAATGTTATTTTTCTACTACACGCCCCACAAAAAATAGGCTGTCGTGAAACCCAAAAAAAGTTTAAAAATGCCTTAGTGAAAGTGTGATTGAAATAGAAAGTCTGATTATAGGAGTCAAGGCAAAAATGGATCAAGGCGTCAAGGTTATCTTGCGTACTTGCGCCGTCGAGGTTTCAGCATTTTTTCACTACTTTCGTGTTTCTGTTTCTGAGTACTGTTAGCTGGCCAATGACCAGTAAAGCAGTGTTCTTCTAGTAAGCCGTCTGGATACCGTTACATACACAAGTTAAGTATTATTTTACGTTTCCTTTCTTGGTTCTCTCACTAACGTGCACTGGGCAATAGGCCCGTGCAAAAATGACTTCCCCTGACGGTGGTTCGTCTCAAGGTAAGATGGAAACAAAAACGGCTCCCCGGCTTAAAATACACCCACCGGGCCGTTTGTGATCTTCTTCCGGACAAAAGACAAAAAGTGTTTGAATCTGTTGCAGAATTCTTGAGTTCTGATGAATCGGTATTCGACCGTGACAGAAATATTGAAAATTCGCCCTGATAAGCTTCGGGTGGTTGTTAACATTTCAAATCAGGCAAATGATATTGCTGGCTAAAGGGCACATCCCTTTACAAAGGAGTAAAGAGTGTATATGCCAGCTAACAGGGTTGAAGTCAGTGGGGTCGTTTCCGATTCGAGTCTGAATTGCGAGGACCTGCTAAAATATGGGATTGGCTGTTTCAAAGACCCCATGCTTAAGCCAGTGAAGATACTGGAGTGCAAACGTTTACATTCAGCATCAGTCGCAGCTGACGGGGAGAAAATATACGTCAACTCAAACTTTTATCGGGTGACCTTCGCCGGTTCTGCTCTACACAACTACTTCCTCTTTGACAAAGTTCGTTTATCTGTTCGCATCTTTGTGCCGCGGGTCATGAACTGTACTAATTGCAAACAAACAGCCTCCCATTGTAGCAATAAGGCCCGTTGTGGGAAATGCGGTGGGAATCATGCGAATGATTCCTGTGGGGAAAACCACATGATCTCCCTTCATGTCCAGCGTACAAACAGCGCGAGGAGAATCTTAAGCTTTCCCTTCAGGGACGCTCTAAGCGATCTTTTGCAGAAATGCTTAAGATAGCTACGCTACCAGCCTCTACGAACATCTATACCAACATGTCTACTGACGAAGGCAACTGTGATGAACCCCAGGAGGGAAAATCCTCTGCTGTGCCTAGAAGCAATAGAAAAATGAGGAACATTTCCGCAACCAAGCTTCGTCGTAAAGGCCATGGCCCCCTAAAATAATTACTCAAGCAAGTACTGGCGCAAAATTGAAGCAAGTCGCTCCCGGTCTCAGTAACCTGAGCTCTGTCTGACCCCATTAAAAGCATCTTGATAAGCTTTCTCCCCGCAGTAAAAACATTTCTAATGCAGTTCACTGCGAAATGGCCCCTCCTTTCAGCGATTGTATCCTTCGATAGCTAATTCATCTAACGAGGTGACGGATTAAATCACTGTTCTACAGTGGAATTGCAGCTGCATTATCCCGAAAATCGATTCCTTTAAAATCTTACTAAATAACTTGAACTGCGATGCATTTGCACTATGAGAGACATTACTTACTTCAGAAATAGACCTACATTTCCACGATTTTAATAATATTCGCTTGGATCGAAAAGACTCTTACGGAGGAGTACTTTTGGAGATCAAAAAGAACTATTCTTTCGATTGAATCGACATCCCCTCGACACCAGGTATTGAAGTTGTCGCATGCCAAACAAGTATTAAAGGCAAAGACCTTTGTATTGCTTCCACCTACTTCCCTCTAGAACCACAGTTAGCCACCGACGGCTTTACGATATTGTGGAACACCTCCCCGCACTGAGGCTAGTTTTAGGTGACTTCCCACGGTACGGTATGGGGTTGTCTTCATGACGATAATCGATCTACCCTACTCCATGAGCTTTGCTACAATATAACCATTTTGAACACGGGTGAAATGACATGGATTCCTGCCCCTCCAGCGCGTTCGAGCGCCTTAGACCTGTCCCTCTGCTTGACATCGCTGTGGTTAGATTGCATGTGGAAGGTAGTCTCTGATACCCACGGCAGCGAACTTCTACCAATCGTAAATTAATATTGATAACGGTCCAGGGCCACCGAATACAATTAATGTTCACACGAAATATTGATTGGAAGAGCTACGCCCATGATGGGACAAAGAGTGCGCAGACGTGTTCGCAGAGAAGGCCACCGCATATAAGACTTTCCGAGACGACGGGCTACCAGCCAGCTACCGACAATACGCGATGGCAGAAACGCGCATAAAGAGTTTGATGAAAGCCAAAAAACGTAGCTACTGGCACCGTTTCGTCGACGGGCTAACGAGAGAAATATCGATGAGCACTCTTTGGGGCACAGCTCGGTACTTACGAAACCAAAAACAGTACTAACGAGAGCGTGGAATTTTGGGGGAGTTCCCACTTGCGCTCTTATCATGTAACTATAAAGCCCCAAGGCCAGACAGAATCAAATTTAAATTGTTAGGCAATATGCCATACTCTGCCAAGAAACGAGACAAGTGAAGGTCATCGCCATCCAAAACCAGGAAAACTAACCTCCAATCGCAACTCGTATCGACCGATTGCAATGCTGTCCTGTATCCGAAAGTTTTTCGAGAAAATGATCTTGTTTCGCTTCGACAATTGGGTTGAAGCAAATGGCTTACTGTCAGATATACAATTTGGTTTCCGCAAAGGCAAAGGGACGAACGATTGTTTTGCGTTGCTCTCAACAGAAATTCAAAAGGCTTATGCTAGCAAAACTAGGGGGTTACACATTTCAATATTATTATGTTTCTATATAATGAAACTAAAAATAACCTTACAGCTAACTTAACATATAGGGGGGGCCCGGGGCTAGTTGGCGGAATATCATTTTCTTTGTTTCTATTAGACATATAGCGCTGCCTCTTCTTGTGTACCTCAAGTTATGTGAAACTCATCATCCAATGTGTTTTTGTTGCAAAAAGATTTGTTTGGTGGAAGTTGTGGGTGATATTATGTTTTCGAGCATACCAAGTAAATTTTCTAAATTTTGAATACTTTGCGTTATTTAGGGTGATTTTCAATCTATTACCCAAATGATTATATATTTCGATAGCGCGTAAATAGAGCTTTCAGTATCCGTATTAGGGTTCGCAGTACCGACCCTTTTTGGCGAGAACCGGTACTACGGTACTGAAGCCCTTAGTACCGGTAGTACCGGTAAAGTACCGGTACTCGAACATTTTTTTAAAAAATTCGAAAAAAGCTTCAAACTGAAATTGAATGCTCAAACTGATGATCTTATTCTCAGATGATTGATTTGTGCAGATTAAAAAACATGTTTATTGTTTTCAATTGCTGCGGAATGGCAAGACTCATTTCACAGAAGATATTTTTGGTATAGGGCACCTTCTTTTATTTGGAAATCTAGGCCACTTTGAAATCAATAACTGCTAAATGGTGCGACTTTCGTCGACTTGAACAGATGGTAAATTAACAACAGTAAATCAAAGCGAAAATGGCAGTAAATCCGAGCAGGTTATTCGCATTTCCTCTCTTGCTTTTCTGAAAATTGGTTTCGACCTTTATGTCGTTTGCCTACTATTCTCTAATGCATATCAAGGCTCCTTGCTTTCCTGTAAACTAAGGAGATTTGCTGAATTTTCCGATCACCAATAATTACAAATCGCCCCATTTGAAGCAGTTCACCGAGTCAAAAACTGTTAGCTACTAAATCGCTGTTCGTTCTTTTGTAGATAAAGGTTTAAGAGCAAACCAAATACAGACATGACTTAGACCATAGTCTTATTACGCGCCACCCAGTGGATAATGGAAACCAATCAGAATATCGCTAATAAAACTTTAACTTCTAGAATTATTATGATGATGGCCCCACCTCGTTCCGACACAAAGGTGTTATCTCAACGATTTATCTAGAATGCAATTTAATATAATTAAACGTTATCTTGCGGACCGATATTTTGAAACAGATTCCCCTGCAGAGTTAACATATTTGTCATAAAAAATTGTATAGTACCGAAAAAACCGGTACTGGCATTTGTTCAGTACCGGTATTACGGTACCAAAAATGGGTCGGTATTCCCGGGATTTTCGGTACCGGTATTACCGGTACCACAACCCCTAATCCGTGTAGATATTACATCTATCCTCAAACAAAAGTTATTTTTTAAATAGTTTTTAATAAAATATACGGTTGGGGTTAGTTGGCGGTGCTGCACGTGGGGTAAGTTGGCGGTACTATTTACAGTGCAAAAAAGTCATGAAAAATTTTATTTCTGGAATTCATTCCAAAGTAAGAAAATCTTTTTCTGGTGTATCTCGTCAATGCAGGAGACTTTCATTCCGGCCAATCGCATAAAGAATTTCGAAAATTTGCTTTTGAATAGGGAGTACGCGCCAAAGTCAAAATACCAAGGTATTGAAACTGAAATATAATAACAAATGTCGGTTAATATACAGTTTTCTTGAAAAGACATTCAGCACGTTCTAAAAGGACCCTTGAAGTAATTGAATCTCCATTTGATTGCTTGGTTTTTGGAGTATCCACACATACCGCCTACTTACCCCGGGGCCGGGGTAAGTTGGCGGGTTTTCCGCGTCACATATTTTTGTCTCTAAAAATGGAGACAATGCATCAAACACTTTAAAAAAAAATCAGAGATGTTGCCAACAGTCTGCTCTTTCATGCCACGTGTTCTATTTGGCAAGATCTACCTACATCAAAGCGGTAAAAATTGAAAACCGAAAACACCGCTAACTAGCCCCGGTCTCCCCTACAGCAGGGGATAATATAATATTCGTAAGATTAGGGGGACAGGTCATTTTGTGTGTTCTTTGTATAGTAATGCACTTTATGATTTTTAGAAGGATAATTGTTGGAGCTATTATTTATTAACAATACGGAACATTTTACAAGATTATTAACTAGAAATAACTAGAGAGAGTGGTTAAATTTTATTTAGATTAGGCGGATTAATTAGGGCTATTTTAAGTAGTGGTACTGTTGGGCTTTTCTTAACGAGATTAAATATTGCACAACTAAAACTATAAAATAGGGGGGCACATAAGTTTTGGAAAGATATTCAAGGGGAATAAGGAGGGGGGGGGGTGAAGTCCTACATCTGTGTATAAGAGACATGGGAGAGAGTGGACAAAGTTGACACGGGGGAGGTATAAACTTTCAGTTTCCGGCATTGGGAATCAACAACAAGGATTACAGATTCGGCAGGGGTTCCTCCAGACGATTTCGTAGTACGGCTCGGATGCGGATCGACAAAACACCGCGTTGCGCGTGTGATGTTGTGCTGTAGGTCTCGTGTTGTTAAGTCATTCGAAGAGACGTTTTGTGTCGTCTTGAAGTCGCATCAAACCATCGTTGGGATACGATAGGCGGAAGAGGGCACTTCGGAGAATGATAAGAAAAATTAAAGGGGCAGTTAAATCTGAATATTGATGGTTTTTAAGGTATATATGCGGAAATATAGAGGAGATTGCGGCTTACCAGCACATCTCGAACCAGGACATTGGGTGATCTTCCTAGGGCCCAAAGGGAATCCAATAGTTGAGATCTGGCAGAACAGTACTCGGCGCATGCCCAGACAATATGTTCGATATCGTGATAACCTTTGCCACATGTGCAGATACCGCATTCCGCGAGCCCAATACGTCGGAGATTAGCATCCAACGTGTAGACATGAGCCGAGACATCACACAAATGAAATTCCGACCCACTTCAATCCCCTTGAACCAAGGTTTCGTCGATACCTTAGGGATTATCGAATGTAGCCACCTTCCTAGTTTCCCATTGCTCCATGAAGTTGGCCAAGTTTTGGGGGTTCTCTGATGAATAATACTGATAAATTCGCTGAAGCAAATTGGTCTTTTATATATGTCACATAGTAAAGCGCTCACCTTAGCTAAAGAGTACGTTTCTTCATTACCTGGAATGGAGCAATGCGAGGGATCCTAAACTAAGGTAATATTGTACGATATTACAGACAAAGCACGCAAGCACTCTAAGATTTTCCGCAAACAATATGGAATGTGCTTTCTAGGTTTCATTGAATGGAGAGCCTGGATTGGGCTGAGGCCATCCGAGACAATAAAGTAATTATCGGTGGGTAAAGTATCAATGATCCCAAGGGTATACTGAATAGCAGCAAGTTCGGCGACGTAAACTGAAGCAGGAGTTTGAATGAGGCGGTGAGGTTTTGATTGAATATACCGAAGCCAGTGGAGCCGTTGAGGCTTGACCCGTCGGTGTACAACATCTTATTACAGTCGACTTCTCGAAACTATGAAAGATGCTTTGAATCACTTGCGGGCGTATGTGACCCGGGATTCACGAATCTCGTCTTTCATGGATGTGTCGAAGAATAAAGTTGAATCAGAAGCATGAAGGAGATTGACACGGTTGGGAAAACATGAAGAAGGATTCATATTTTATGCCATGTAATCGAAGTACAAGGACATAAATCTGGTTTAAGAATTGAACTTCGCAAGCCTTTCGAAATTTGCAATTACTAACGAGTTCAAGATATCGCATCGGATGAGCAATCGATATGAGAGGTCCCAAAATCGATTTATCAGCGGAAGGACGCCCGCTAGCACTTCTAGACTCATCGTATGTATCGAAGGCACGCAACCCGAAGCAATACACAAACAACAATATTGGATTAGCTCTAGTTTGATGAAATATATGTTCGCAGCGGAGCGGAAACAGAAACTCCCGTACTCCATCAGTCGAACCAGAACCCGAGATATTTGAAAGTTGAAACTAGAGCAATAGTTTGACCCATTAATTGAAGCTGTAGTTACGCTACACTTCCTTGAAAATACGACCAGCTCAGTTTTCTCCGTGGAGAACTCGATACCCAACTGGAGGGCCCAAGCAGACAAATTGCCCGAGAAATCTTGCAATGGTCCTTGCAGATCAACGGCTTTGGGTCCTGTAATAGAGACCACACCGTCATCTGCAAGCTGCCTTAGCGTGCAGGAATTGACAAGACATTCGTCAATGTCATTCACGTAAATGTTATAGAGAAGGGGGCTTAGACATGAGCCCTGGGGAAGACCCATGTAGCTAATTCGTGATGTTGATAAATCACCATGCGAAAAATGCATGTATTTTTCAGACAGCAAGTTTACCACAAAGTTGTTCAGAGCCGGTGAAAGACCATGCTGGTGCAGCTTCTCAGAAAGAATTTTGATAGAAATCGAATCAAAAGCCCCCTTCGTATCTAGGAAAACTGATGCCATCTGCTCTTTGCTAGCATAAGCCTTTTTAATTTCTGTTGAGAGCAACGCAAGACAGTCATTCGTGCCTTTTTCTTTGCGGAAACCAAATTGTATATCTGACAGTAAGCCATTTGCCTCAACCCGATTGTCGAGGCGAAACAAGATCATTTTCTCGAAAAGCTTTCGGATACAGGACATAATCGAAATCGGTCGATACGAGTTGTGGTCGGAGGCTGGTTTTCCTGGATTTTGAATGGCGATGACCTTCACGTATCTCCAGTCATGAGGGATAATATTACCCTCAAGAAATTTATTAAATTAATTCAACAAGCGTCTCTTGGCAGAGTCTGGGAACGCAACGCGGTAGATCTTCTGTGCCGGAATCCGGACAAACCTTCTTGGCAAAATCGAATATCCAACGGTTTGAATATTCCACGCTCTCGTTAGTACTGTTTCGGTTACATAAGTGCCGGGCCGTACTCCAAAGAGTGCTCATCGATGTTTCTCTCGTTAGTCCGTCGGCGAATCGACCACAGTAGCTACGTTTTTTTGAGTTTCATCAAACTCTTCATGCGCGTTTCCGCCATCGCGTACTGTCAGTAGCTAGCTGGCAGCCCGTCGTCCCGGAAAGTCTTACATTCAGCGGCGTCTGGTACGCGTTAAGTCTGAACTTGAATCGCGGTATCTAGATTCAAGCCAGCCAGGAACCTGTAATCTTCCTCCGGAGGAAGCTCTTGAGTGCACTCGATTTTGTCAAATATCGCAGACGCGTAGCTCTTCTAATTGAGTTTAAGGTTAAAACCTCTATGATCTAAAAAAAAAATAGCTCTTCTAATCAATATTTCGTGTGGAGTCATATGAAACATTGATTGTATTCAGTGGCTCTGAACCGTCAGCAATATTAATTACGATTGTCAGATGGTCGCTGCCGTGGGGATCAGAGACTACCTTCCACATGCAATCTAACCGCAGCGATGTCGAGCAGAGGGACAGATCCAAGGCGCTCGGACGCGCTGGAGGGGCATTTCACCCGTGTTCAAAATGGTCATATTGAAGTTTTCGCAAAGCTCATGGAGTAGGGTAGATCGATTATCGTCATGAAGGCAACCCCATGCCGTACCATGGAAGTTGAAGTCACTTAAAACTAGCCTCGGTGCGGGGAGGAGTTCCGCAATATAGCAAAGCCGTCGGTGGCTAACTCAGGCTCTAGGGGGATGTAGGTGGAAGCAATACAAAGGTTTTTGCCTTTAATTCTGGTTTGGCAACTTCAATGCCTGGTATCGAGGAGAGGTCGATTTGATTGAAAAAAATAGCACTTTTTGATCCCCAAAAGTACTCCTCCGTAAGAGGCTTCGCGATCGAAGCAAATAATGTTAAATTCGTGGAAGTGTAGGTTTATTTCTGAAGTAAGACATATCGCGCATAGTGCAAATGCATCGCATTTCAAGTTATTTAGTAAGATTTTAAAGGAATCAATTTTCGGGATAATGCTTCTGCAATTCCACTGTAGAACAGTGGTTAAATCCTTGACCTCGTTCGATGAATTAGACATCGAAAGATACAATCGCTGAAAGGAGGGGCCATTTTGCAGTGAACTGCATTAAAAATGTTTTTACTGCGTGGAGAAAGCTTATCCAGATGCTTTTCGTGGAGAAAGCTTATCAAGATGGGGGTCAGAAATATTTAAATCGTAAGAATACGGTCCACAATGTCAGAGAAATTAATTAAGCCAGCGCTGTTTTCTTTCTCTGGCGGAGATATGGGAACACTTGGGGTTTTTAATGTTCCTGGAAATGCTGGTAACTACTTTGCTGAACTCAGGTTACTGAGACTGGGAGTGACTTGCTTCGATTTTGCACCAGTACTTGCTTGAGTAGTTATTTTACGGGGACCATGAAGAGACACCTTCTGACCTTCATGAAGAAGCTTGGGAGAGGAAATGTTCCTCCTTTTTCTATTGCTTCCAGGCACAGAAGAAGATGCTCCCTCCTGGGGCTCATCACAGTCGCCTTCGTCAGTAGACAAGTTGGTATAGATGTTCGTAGTGACAGGTGGCGTAGCTATCTTAAGCATTTCTGCAAAAGATCGCTTAGAGCGTCCCTGAAGGGAACGCTTAAGATTCTTCTCGCGCTGTTTGTACGCGGGACATGAAGGAAGATCATGTGGTTTCCCCCACAGTAGAGACACTTTTCGACATCTCTTCCACTGGAATCATCCGCATGATTCCCATCGCATTTCCCAAAACGTGCCTTATTGTTACAATGGGAGGCTGTGTCCCCCAATTGTTTGCAATTAGTACAGTTCATAACCCGCGGCATAAAGAGGCGAACAGGTCGACGAGCCTTTGTCAAAGAGGAGGTAGTTGGGTAGAGCAGAACCGGCGAAGGTCACCTGATAAGAGTTTGAATTGACGTATATTTTTTCCCCGTCAGCTGCGACTGATGATGAATGCAAACATTTGCACTCCAGTATCTTCACTGGCTTAAGCATGGGGTCTTTGAAACAGCCATTCCCATATTTTAGCAGGTCCTCGCAATTCAGACTCGAATCGGAAACGACCCCACTGACTTCAACCTTGTTAGCTGGAATATACACTCTGTACTCCTTCGTAAAGAGCCCGTAGCCAGCAATATCATTTGCCTGATTTAAACTGTTAACAACTACCCGAATATGCTTCAGGGCGAATTTTCAAAATTTCTGTCACAGCCGAATACCGATCCGTCAGAACTTGAAAAATCTGTAATAGATTCAAACACTTTTTGTCTTTTGTCCGGTTCAAAATCACGAAGGGCCCGCTGGCCGAGCTTAGATATACTTTGGGCCGGGGAGCCGATTTTGTTTCGACGTCCATCTCACCTTAAGATGAACCACCGTCAGGGGAAGTCATTTTTGCACGGGCCTATTGCCCAGTGCACGTTAGTGAGAGAACCAAGAAGGGAAACGTAAACTAATATTTAGCTTGTGTATGTAACGGTATCCAGACGGCTTACTAGAAGAACACTGCATCATTGTCACTGACCAGCTAACGGTACTCAGAAACAGAAACACAAAAGAAGGGAAAAATACTGAAACCTCGACTAAGCGGAGAGTGCGCAAAATAACCTTGAACGCGGATTAGCACTATTCGTTGACGCTATAGAGTGTACGGACTGGCAATAAAAGACTTTTATCTCGACTGACAACGATATTGTCGGTGTTGGAGTACGGTAGTTTCTGTTTCCGCTCCGTTGCGATCATACATTTCATAAAACTAGAGCGAATCCAATATTGCTTAGGGTGGCTTAGGTTGGTTTTGGGACCTCTCCCATCGATTACTCATCCGATGCGATATCTTGAACCCGTACGTCCGCAAGTGATATCAGGCATCTATCATAGTAAATTTCGAGAAGTCGACAAGATGTTTTACTCCGACCGGTCAACCCTCAACGGCACCACTGGCTTCGGTATATTCAATCAAAACCACACCGCCTCATTCAAACTCAATGATCCTGCTTCAGTTTACGTCGCCGAACTTGCTGCTATTCAATATACCCTTGGGATCATTGGTACTATGGCCACCGATAATTACTTTATTGTCTCGGATAGCCCAAGGTCAATCGAGGTTCTCCGTTGAATGAAACCTATAAAGCACATTCCATATTTTTTGCGGAAAATCTGGGAGCGCTTGCGTGCTTCGTCTGTAAGATCGTACAATATTACCTTAATTTGGGTTTCCTCGCATTGCTCCATTTCAGGTAATGAAGAAGTGTACTCTTTAGCTAAGCTATCGCTTTAGAAGGTAACATATATGAAAGACCAATTTGCTTCAGCGAATTTATCAATATTACTCATCAGAGAACCCTTCAGAAATTGGCAACTTCATGGAGCAATGGGAAACTAGGAAGGTGGCTACATTCGATAATCCCTAAGGTATCGACGAAACCTTACTTCAAGGGGATTGAAGTGGGGCGGGATTTCATTCGTGTGATGTCTCAGTTCATGTCCAATCACTACACACTGGATCTCCGACGTATTGGGCTCGCGGAATGCGGTATCTGCACATGTGGCAAAGGTTATCACGATATCGAACATATTGTCTGGGCATGCGCCGAGTACTGTTCTGCCAGATCTCAACTATTGGATTCCCTTCGGGTCCGAAGAAGATCACCCAATGTCCCGTTTTGATATGTACTGGCAAGAATTGATCTCCTCTATATGTCCCTCGTATATACCTTCTTAAAAAAATAAATATTCAGATTGAACTGCCCCTTTAATTTTTCTTATCATTCTCAGAAGTGCCCTCTTCCACCTATCGTATCCCAACGATGGTTTGATGCGACTTCAAGACGACACGCATTCTAGGGTATGCTTGATGTAATCTTGAAACAACCTCCTTTCTCGTTAGCATCTTGTGGGACACATTTGGCCTAAATTTAAACTTTATATTTGATAAAACTTGATTAGATATTCCGTCACTTGATTTGATTTCGATTGAGAATCCTGATTGACAGTTTCAGGAAGGATAGAAAAATAATTCGATGAGACGATTTATGTTCAAGTTTGTTACCTTTTGGGAATCGCTATACACTGAACAGAAATCGCAACAGCAAAAGGGAAATAAAGGTTTTGTCTATTGTAGCGATCTCAATATAAAAGTAGATAAATGTAGTTAGAAAGTATCATATTTACCCGAAAGACGTCTTGCTGTTACTGTCTCCAGGTTCTGAACTGAACTGGCAACTCTGTCTTCTTGATATGTGGTCTTTGCTCTTCAAATCTTCAATAAACAGACTTGCATTATTTTGAGAATTTAATGAAAGTAAATATTCCAGCCTGATATTTTCTTGTTCGTTTTCTGTTGTGATCCGTATTCAGCGACTAACGACTCCGGAATTTCTTCTTAAAGGAAATTATGAAAAATGGTTTTGTTTCTTTTTTATATGATTATGTGAAATGTGTTCGATTTGGAAATAAAACGTAATTTGAGGGCAAGCAAAAATATTTATTTGTAAATTCTGCTAAAATGAATCTACCCCAAAAGATAACAAACATGGATCCAAAACTCAAAGAACTTTTTTTCTCTTTCAATCATCTTTCTTTTAATGTTGTAAAGGACAAACAGGATTCTCAATCCAAAGTTGCAATGAAATCCGTCGTTTATTACAATGACTCGAACTGACTACTTTAGTTCATTCAAATATAAAGTTTTGAATTTAAGCCAATTTTATTTTACCAGGCAGGATAGAATAAGGAAGAAGGGTCATTCTAAATTACATTAGCTGTCTCCTAAAGCGAGAAAAGAAATGAAAATGATAAAATCTGATACTACAATAATCAACATCTTGAAAAGGTAACAATATCGAATAAATTTTTCACCACCTTTCCAAACCTCCTTGTTCATAAAATAAATTTTCGACAAAGAACCGAAGGAATCTGAAAATATATTTTTCTGTAGATAATGGTACATTGTAAACATTGAAATTTATCTGAATATACGGTTCATCTAAACCATGTTAATCGACTTCTTAATCTATAGGCCCCATGCAAATCTAAAAACTGATAAAATTTTAATAACTTTCTCGGGTGATTTTACATCGATTTATTTATTGTAGTTGTAGATAATGAGAATGTTCATCAGATTCTCATTTTTAGTATATTTTGAATGTCTATAGTACCAATTAGTAGCAAAAATGCGAATTAGTTTCATTACCCCTAGAACCTTGCACTGGGGTAAAAATGTACCCCACGCCTTCTTTGGAGCCATGTGAAGACGAGAATTCGGCATTTACCGACCTGGGTCCCTATCCATAATTCAATATAGAGTACCTAGTACGAGTAGGAAAAGGTGGTATAGCCAGTTTGCTTATAGCCTTTGTGGAAGCAGGTATCAAAGTTGGCGTGGGGTACATTAGTACCCCAGTGTACGGTTGCCGTTAGTATTTTGTCAGGTTTCGTGCTGTCAGTGGAGATGTGATTCGTAACAATACCAGTTTAAATACTAGTTGTTTTACTACGTAAGTAACAATTAGTATTATATAATCGTTTTTCATTTATTTAATTAATTAAATTAATTAAAAAATTGTTCTCATTTTTGCTGATTTTTATTGTTTTATTGTTTATTTTTTATAGGTTTTCACAGCAATGGCTCGCAAGTATAATTTGGGCACAGTAACTGATGTAACAGTAACGTTGCGTGTTACCAATGTATTAGGCCATTGCAAATCTTTTTTAAAAATTATGTCACCCCCCCCTTCAAAATCGCTGAAAAAAATCAGGGGGCAAATAATTTTTTTTATAATAATCAAAATTCAAAAAATTGTCACGTTTTATAGAGCAACAATAGCTGCCATAGAGTTTTGCTTTTCGTAACTGAAAACTATTATGGTAGTTTTAGAAATTACCATCCCATGATAATTTTTATTTTGACCATTCTCGGGTAAATGTGAATTTTAAATGAGATCATCGATCCAGTCCAACATCAAATGAAACGTTTGCTGGTCGCGGAAGGAAGGACCCATCTGTGTATTATCAAACGAAAATCTCATGGCAAGGCTAATACAGACCGACTTCTGAATCGATTTCATTTTAAACGCAACAGTCGATAGAGACATAATCGATCGTTGCATTCGAAAATAATTTCGATAAGGAAACAATCTGAATTCAAATCAGACTCCTGGCGATTTATATGTGGTTCAATATTCAGTATACATGAGCTTTACCGAAAAGTTTTTGACAATTAAAGATTTCATATGGGATCGTAGTGTTCATACCGTATTTCCGCAGCCATATGTGCGATTCTTATGAACTTGATCAGATCAAAGTCTGCTACCAAACCTTCCATTTAAGGCTAAGCTTGAAAATCGAATAAGTCGTTTTCCAAGAAGCCGAAGAGACATTAATTCTGAAATATTCCAAGAACCAGAAACGTGCGAAATTTTCGAGATAGACGCTGGAATCAAAAGAACTTTGTCTGGCCATCAGCGATCAAGAATGCTCTAGCAAAGCTAAATATAGATCTTACAAATAATGGTATCATCGGCACTTACCGCAGGGGGAACCGGCAATCCATTATCGATGTCAATTTTTGTAGCCTTGGAGTAACCGGAAAGATGGACTGAAAAGTGTGCGAGGATATATCCACAGCGACCACCAAGCGATCTGGTACAGCATTGATAACAGGACTATGAACCAAACATGAATTTGAATATGTGGGAGATATATAAACGAGTGAAGATGGAAAACAGCGATTTTTCACAGGAACGTGTCCGTCGAAGAACTTGAATTTGAAGGTATCTTCTTCAACCTAAATGCGAACGAGTTCACGGCACTACTAACAAGGGCGTGTAATGCGACCATACCAAGGGATGGGAAACCGAGAAACGGTCGCCGGGTGCAATACGACGATTATCGATCTACGTATAAGTTGCCTCCGAGCTTGGAGAAGAAGTCGGAGATCACTTCGGTTTCTCATCTCGCTCAGTTCAGAAGCTAGAAATCGCTCCGCTGCAATAGCTGGGCAAATAATCAAATTTACCCGCGCGACGCTTGGTCTATTTGCAAAGAAAAAATTGATTCCTTCTGCCTAGTGTGTGAAACGTGAACAAACAATGAGTGACGATGCAAAGCAAAAGTATATCACGATGCGGGCAAACTGTGTTGCTGTTGACTACACGAAATATCCGGTAATACCATCAATTCATGAAGGGGAGCAAATGTTGAAGGTGAACTTGAAGTTCAACGTAGCTTGCGGTACTTTATGCGGTGCAATTTCACCATTTACGTCATGCGGTACTGAATATGTTAAAAAACATTAGTCAAGCAGAATCATTCGCTTCCCAGAACAACATGAAACACGTCATCGAATGTAATGACATTTTATACAGTATCCCAACGTATATAGATGTTGACAGTATTGAAATAAAGATACATGACCTGGTACCACGTACTAGTTCCTTCGCTATCAAACAAATCCTGTCAAAATACGGAGAGGTGAATAGTGTTAAGGAAGATACTTGGAGGAACTTCTTCCCAAGACTCCGCAACGGCGTTCGTGTGGTGAGAATGCGTCCGACAAAACCTATTCCCTCTCACTAGATTTTCACATGCAAATTACCTCATGGTGTTGAATATTCTCAACGAACACTAGTCACAAACCTTTCATTATTGTGATCATCCGCTACACCACGGGAAACCTTGCGCAGAGACTGCTAAAGAAATTCCACCTGATACGACCAAAGCCGGTATACAATCATCGTATGTTAAACCACAACCAGTTGGTAAACCAACGACTGCAGACCGGGCATTCACAAGCACCAGCTTAACAACGATCGGCCCCAGTACCACTAAACCAACTGCCATTACCAACATCGAAGTAACAACGATTACAGCAAATGTTTCTAAACCAACAACCAACACCACCAATAAGGAATCTAATACCGATGAAGAAGGATTTACAATAGCGACCCGTAAGCACAAACAACAAATAAGAACACCCGACGATGAGCAAGATGAATGCAGTACCGATGATGACATGGACGTAAACGAAAACGCGAGAGACGACGGACCAAATGACCCCCAAGGTGCGCTCCACGGCTCAGTTGTGCTAACGCATTGAGCCGTGTCAAATATATTTAAAATTAAAACAGATGTCAGAAAGCTCAAGGGAAGCGAGCTGCAAGAACCGCTCTCAACAAAGCAGTCAAGCTGTACAAGAAAGCCTTGCCACAATGCCAACGCGAATTTCCTTAGGAGAGACCTACAAAGTTGGCATAACAAAGATAAAAGGCTCAGCTGCACCACCTGAAAGGTGCCCGGAAAAGATGGAGGTCACCATCGAAAGGTTTTCCCCACAACATGAATCTATTTTCGCCGTACAGTGAGGAGGTTGATCACAAAGATGAAGATCGATTTACCAACAAACAGCTTATCGAGATGGCGAAAGCCATAAAAGTGAAGTGATACATGAGAGACCGGATATATTCAAAACGATCCGATAATTGGAAGCGACAAAAGCTGATGTTGCTTCCGATGCCGGGACAACATGGAGATCTTTCAGCGTAGTCAATATATCCCTTGGTAATGTTAGAGAAAAGGAGTAATCCTGAACAAGCTAACGAAGTACGCGGACCGTGAGAACGGCATCTCATGTAATTCGGCTTCCTTATAGGCAGGTCTACAGTGAAATCCATCCAAACGGTTGTGGGAGCTTTGGAGACAGCAGAGATAAGGATATCGTTTTTGCGTGGTGGTTCCCTTAGATGTGAAGAATGCTTCAATAGTACTGGCTGGGAAGCAATCGCCCATTCGCTGTACAGCATGAGTAACTCTGCAGGATATTATAGAGCTACTTTCAGTACCGAACATTACGAGACAGACAAGGGAGAATCACAACTACAACTGACGTTCCTCGACTCGACGCTGTGGAACGCAGTGTACGATGGAGTATTGAAGCCGAACCTTCCCAGAGATATAACGATTTTCGGCTTCACGGATGATGTGGTGTTCCAAGTAATCGGACAATCGCTAGAAGAGGAGACACTCGACACGGAGACGATTGCCCATCATAAAACAGAGTTGGTGATGACTAGCAGCCGAAAGACAGCGCGGTGGGAAAATATATCATCGATTTGAACTTTTAAAGTTACGATGTATATGTTAAGGGGAAGGCTGTGAGAGCAACCACAGCTTTGCTTGAGGCGCCAGTGTACTGGGCATTACGAACCAGCTGGAATCGCCGGACCGAAGCATGTGAGCAGACTAGTTTCACCGTCAGGGACAAGATCGAGTAGGTCGAGTGAAGCACCAGCGGTGGGTCCTCGAGTTTTCAACGAACCGGAATCAGCGAACCAGAAGCTACGCTCCATCCGGTATCGCCGAACCGTCCTCTCCAAGTACTGGTTGGCCCTTTGAGCAGGATTTATGGACTATGCGAGAAGATTGCGACAAAACTGGGAGCTAATTGACTCACGCAACAGGCATCGGTATCGGGAGAACTTCCGACGAGGAATTGAGATGGCTCGCGAAAACAGGAACTAAATACTTCACAGAAACGGGAGCCAAACGGCTAACGGAAGTTCACCACTGCGATTAGCCGGAAATGTGTTCGGAGCTAAACCGCTCTAATGTATCATTTTGTCTTAAGACTGAATCAGCCTCCCCACGATATAACACTTCAATGCAGTCTCGTGGAACAAAAGGAAGGAAGAGAAGTAAGGACTATTAGTAGCGGTTACGCACAAAAGTGAATCCCATCTAGAGCCAATGCACTTTTGAAGCTATTTAACCATACTATAAAACATACAGACATTTTCAGATATCGACGAACTGAATCTAGTGGTATATGACACTCGACACTCCGGGTGTAGCTTAAAAAGTCGAATTTCAGAGTGATTGCACAGTCTTCCTTATATGAAAAAGGCAAAAAATGAACTGATGATTGCTATACATTTCATAAATCCGTACGACTATCAAATGAATTTATCTGATTTGGCTACCTACTGCGCAACAAGATGGAGAAAAATGCAAAGATTTCGAAGATGTACACGGAACCGAGCCGAATTACTATCATGTACCAAACAAACAAATCTACAAGTCTTCAATCACAAGCGATAAACCAAAGCTGATGTTTCCACTAGAGTTTGAAAAAGTATAGTATGCACAGGATGTACGTTCGCCAGGCTACTGTATACGAAATACGCAATAGAAAAAAATATCAGAGAAAACCATATCTGAGATGAATAATTCCATTGACGCACACTTTACCTTTGGATTCATTCCAGAATGTTTTCCAAAAGTCCATAAGTGAAATGTTGCAATCCTGTTTCTGTACATTGTTACCAAGCAGGGTCATCTTTGACCGATTTTCATGCCTTGTGTGTAAAGACCGGTCCATGTGCCGCCACGACGGAACGAAAACTATTCAAACAACCAAAAGTTAATACCTTAAGGTACTCTTAAATGTTTACATTAAGTTCTTAGAGAACTTTCAAGCTTTTATTGGGAATTTAAAAATTGCACTATTGGGAAAATTATTTAAAACAAAAACGTTAGCATTCCTTTCCTATGTGAACTTTTGATTGATTCAGTAATGTTTGCTTGAATTTTTCTAGTAAAACAAATAGCTCAACCCCGCTATACGAAATCACCCTGCGGAAACGTCCACGAGAACAATCGAAAGAAAATGCAAAAAGATAAAAAAAATTGTGTTTATTAAAATAAATATTTATTTTTTGTTTGCCCCCCCCCCCTTCAGAAAAAAATTTGCACTTGGACATAATTTTTAAAAAAGATTTGTAATGGCCTTACTGGTCAGAAATATTTTTTCATTTCAATTTTCACCCCATTTTGTGGTATTTTCCAAAACACGATTGTTAAACTTTCACTCTTCAAAATATTTGCACTTTTTCAAAAATATCGAAGTTCAAATCGGTTGAAAATTCGCAAAGTTATAGTAATTTTTGTGAAAAAATTCAAAGCCGTGATTTTTTCACTTTTTATTTTGTTCAAACCAATTTATGTATCATTGGTTCAATAAATTCCTTACTTTCACGTACACAGCTGTTTTGTGCAATTAAAAAACGAAGAAAATGATGCATTATATTTTTTTGTTTGCATTTTTACCTGTAAAAATTGCGATCAAACGCGTGGGGTACATTTATACCCCAGTGCAACGTTCTAGGGTGGAAAACGCAAGTGCAACGTTCTAGGGTTGAACAATTTAATTTTCAATAAAAAATTTTAAAATAAAAGGTTGTTCTAGCTCCCTCGACCGATTAATTTGCCCTTGATTTCAAATGAAAGGGGAAAGTCCATTCTTTCATATTCCGTAGTTTTACAGATGCCGAATTTTTTTGAACAAAGTTGTTGGACAAAGACATTGTGTCCCTTCTAAAAACCCTAAAGTGCATTACCATACAGAAACACATAAAATGACCCCCCCCCCCCCTAATCTTACGAATAATATATTATCCCCTCTTGTATATGTATTAGTTATCAGTAATTTTTTTTAGCTTCATTTTATAAAAACAAAATAATATTTAAATGTAACCCCCTAGTTTTAGGAAATTCAAAATGTAACAAAGAAAAAAGCACGTTTAAGCTAACGCAAACGTGCCTTATCAAATAAACGAATTGAATAAAAAACAGAGTTCATTATGCCATAAATAAGCTAAGCATGTTAATTTAATCTTACGTAGAAATTTCACATATAGTGTATCAAAGTTTTGCTACATATTGTAGATGAGATGTTTTGCCAAGTCGACTGTGGTTAGCATCTTTTTCTAATGGCAAAACTCATATCTACACTCTCGATTGCAATACAACACAGGAAATATATCACATCTACAAACCCGCCTGTCAAAGTGTCATAGTAAAATGTGCCATCTTTAAACGGTGTTGCCTAGACCACATATATAAAAGAGCAGAATAGCCAAAACGATCGGTAAAATGTGATTAAATAATAGTTATCTCTATATTATACTCGGGAAAACATGTAATATGCTTATACGATCCTTCAATGAGTAAATGCAGAAGTAATGGTAGAATGAATTGCCTTCCATGTGATTTAATTGTTAAATAAATGTAAAAGGCACAAGGAAATTTTTACGCGCGATTTTCTCCGTTAGATACCTCCATAGGCTTGTAACTTAACTAATAATATTTTCAAAATATTTAAAAGAATTGTTAAAAAATGCGAACATTGAAAAGGAATGATTCTCAAAGCTCAAGACTCATGCACGCACTTATATTACCAACTGTGTATGAAGTGAAAAAATGTGGATTTTTGTAAAGTTCGAACAAAAACTTTTTCCAGTTTCATCATATCAGGAACAGCAAAAATTTGAGAAAAACGCTGAACGAAACGAAAATTCAAAGGAAAATCATTCAAAATTATTGTTTCTAAACCTTGACAGATAAGTGTCGATTAAAAAGTTTGATATTTTGATGACAGTCTTCGAAAATAGCACTCCGATGTTCGACCGTATTTGGACATTTATACCGACACCTATACTGCCCATAAAAGCATAACAGTCCCAAATGGATTTTTGTCAAAAATAAGTTATCTGTTGGATTGTATTCTGTATCACCACAGAATCACAATGCACAAATAAGATTGCCAGGTTTGTTTAGAAAATACCAAAAAAATACCAAAACATGGTTGTCCCATCCATAAGGCTAAATGAAAATGTAATTCTTGAACAGGGTTTTTATTGGCTTGCTGTTTTTCAATACAGGACTCTTATGCTTTTATGGGCAGTATAGCGATGAAAATCTGACTTCGTGTTTTTTCTCCATATATTTTGTATGCCATAGAATGGCATTACAAATGGCTCCGTGATGCTGGGGATCATTGTTGTTCATCCTACCCTGCACTAGTTTATAGCTGTTCAATTATAGGAGCCTCTTAGCTCAGTAGTGCCCAGGGGCCCAAAGGGGTCTTAAGACGGCCATGGTCACAAAGCCAGTTTCGAAAGTTTAAATAGTGGGGATGCTAGTACTGCTATGCCAAATATTTATTCCGTAGTATATAGTTTACTGATAACAATTTAGAAAACTTCCATGGTCGAACGGAAGTATAAATAAAGTAATAAAAAGATCAACATATAAATTCCACGACATTCTGCATACTTTCAATCTTCCAGCTTCGATTCTACCAGAAAACCCTATATTAAACAGGTGTGTTAAAAATTTCATATTTAGACAAAGATTCTGAAAAAGATTTTTATTTTTTGAAAATATGCTATTCGGAGCTCGCACGAAAAACTTTATAATTGATTTTTTTTTATATTTCGAGGGATTTAGGGATGCAAGATGGGTAGTTTTTTTTAAACAAGATGCACTGAATAAATTCTCATCAGTAGTTAATTAGTTACCTTCTTCTAAATTTAATTAATATTTCCATATCAACTTTTGAATAGGGCTAATAAGATTTGTAAACAAACTTTTGTTTTGCTGATTTCTCTTAAATTGTTATAATTTGAATCCAGAAAACATTTTAAATTGATTCTGCTAAGGGTAAAGATGTTGTTACATGTGTATTTTTCATGTAATTCAACTCGGCAGCGGAATAATTAGCGAAATAAGGTTGTTTACAAAAATCTCTTTAGCCCTTTTGAAGAATTAATATTGATTTTATCTACAAACGACAACATACAAGATTGTCAATACAATTAACAATTTTTTTATGTAAGGTTTTTAAGAAAAGTGAACATAAATTAGACGGTGGAATAAAAATCCAAAATTGCAATCCACGATTAGACAGATTTGTCATACAAGGTATTGATGCTCTGTCAGTAAATGAGCTTTCTGTTTGAGCCATAGAAAACATTTCTGGCAACGCCCGGTACTTCAGATATAATTTAACAAACTAGCCTAAAAAATTAATCTGAGAAATGGAACTTACCCAAACAAGAATAATCTTAAAGTATCAACTATTGCATATGATCCAAATGCAATCCAATAATTTCGTCTCAAAATTGCGGGTATTCGTGATGGTTGGTTTTTGAATTCTCTCCACGTGGTAATTTTTTTTGTATTGCGTATTTTACAGGATAGAAAAACAACCGAAATAGAATTTGATGGTCACTGGTTTCAAATATTTTTTTTTCTATTTTTTTATGTTACGATTTTTGCATAAGAACACTGTATTGGGTTGTTGGATCACATTAGTTATCTTTTGATTTTTTCTTCTTATGTACACATTAAACCCTTTTCCACTGCAGTTTTGCGTATTCCTATTGCTCTTCTCGTAGAAATATAACGATATATTTTCCTTTGCCGAAAATATAATTTTCTTCTCTATAGCGCTGAAACTAACTAAAACGAACCACAAGTACGATTATGCGGCAAATAGGTTTTCAAACACACTCGACCCGAGATGTAGGAAAAAATAAACAGATGAACGTCTGTACACTGTCGCAACCAACATCAGAATGTTTCGTTTGAAAAATTACATTCGATGGTTGTTTCAAAACAACCGGCCCGTGCACCGTAAACTGTAAATTTTAGCCAGACAAATTATGTTTCGCATTGATCTCACAGTCTCTCACTCTCACCCGCGGTCTCGTCTATTCATTCATTTACTCCATTCATTCACCTTCCACAGGTAACTTCTTGGTATTGTTGGGGATGTTGTAAACACGCGCCAATACCAGTCCCAAGAAAGGAAGAGAGAGAATGCGCAAGATGCAACTGAGTGTTTATAAGATAATGATTTAGGTATTTTTTGCTTACAAGCGATGAAATGAAAATATGCACAGTGGGTAAAACTTGTTGCATGGCAATGTTTCTTGCTTTTAGCTGAAACACAATAATTGTTATATATCGTCTCTGTTGTGCTATCTTATGACAAATGTCATTTTGAGGTAAACTGAGTTAAATATGCCACGAAATTTTTCTGAAAAAAAATCTCTGCAAAGTTTAATGTTAGAAGAAGCTTCTAGATGTAAGAATATGTTTCTGCTAAAGTTTCTTGTATCTCATTGCACTGATTATGGCTAGGCAATTGTCTAACAATACCTCTACAAACATGATTATTCCTAAGTCTGTTCTAAAGTTCTATGTTTTGGGATGAATGTTTTAGAAGTGAAGAAGTTTTCGGAAACAGCTACAATCTGTTTATAGCTGACCGAGAAGTCGAGAGGGGGAGTTTTAATAGCAATTACATCAAAATTTAACGCTAAAATCATTACTACAAGGAAATTTAAAGAATTTGAGCATGTGTGGGTTAAAGTCCACCTGGCGTGAAACACATATATTTCCCTCTGTGTACTTCCCCCCAAATAATGCCCCAGTGGCGTAGTAGCGGGGGGGGTTTTGGGGACGAAACCCCCCCCGAAATATTTTGGAGAGATTTGAAAAAATTGAATATGTTAAGCAAAAATATGCCTAATATTTTAAATGAAATTCTCAAAGTTTCATTTGCAAAAGTTATCTTGTAAAAAAATTCCCTTGTAGTGAAAATTAGCTGCAGACTCGACACCTACCTGTCGGCACGTTGTGGAGGCTAGCTCAACCGCCGAGGACTATAACGAGTATATTGCGGCGAAGCGAGGAGCTAGGAGCTTAATGGTTCACGAAACGGATATCGGTACCGAAAGAAATTTCGCCACATTCTGTAGTCCTTGACTGACGGCGAACATGGACTGGCGAGTGTAAGAGAAGTATCCCCATAGAGGCCATCAGGCGATTTGCTACCGCATCGGCCAATGGAACCCTGCTGCAGCACGAAGAAGGACGGGCGGCAAGCTAAAGTGGAAGACGAAAGCCTTTAACGAAAACCTCTTTGTTGAGTTACTTCGGCGAACAACGGAATCAAGTACATTGATACGGCTGACGGCTTACAAGAAGAATTGTGACGGCTTGTGACGTTACAATGTCACGAAAACTAAGGCCATGTAGTAGACGGCGTGCAGCTTACTGGTTAAATGAGTAACTCAGTATGCTATACGCTGCTTGTCTTAAATCCAGAAGGCGGGCTCAGAGCGCAAGATCGGAGAGTGAGAGAGGAGCGCAAGCGACGTATCTAGAAGGTAGGGACTCTTTAAAACAGGAGATCAAGCTTAGCAAGCCAATTGCCATAAGTAGCTGTGCTGAGAAATAAACGCCAGTCCCTGGGGGACGCGTACTGAGTCGTTATGACGAAGACGAGGGTCCGTCGACACCAGCTGAAATATGCCCGGGTAAGCTAAAGATAATCGTTGAGGGTCTCTTCCCGAATCACGATTCAACTACCTGGTCACTGACACCGTACGGCGAAGAAGAAGGAGGTAACACAGTCGAGTGGCAAGTGACCAACGACGAGCTCAAAGACGCGTCGATGTGACTAAAATCAAAGAAAACCCCCGGTCCGGATGGAATACCAACAGCGGCGCTGAAAGCTGCGATCCTGGCATATCCGGACATGTTCAGGATGCTACTGCTGAAGTCTTTAGACGATAGTAATCCCCGAAATGAGGAAGGTGCAGAAACTGATGTTGCTGCCAAAGTCAGGGAAGTCACCGGGCCATCCAGCCTCGAATAGACCAATGCCGCAGCGTGGCATAAAAGAATGAGCCAGATCCTGAAGAGCTACTTCCAGAGTAGAGCACTGCTGTACCAGACGAACAAAAGGGCAGAAGGCAATGCGAGTCGCAGCGGGCGTTACTCAGAGCTCCATTCTCTGTCAAACACTTTGGAATGGGATGTAAGATGCACTGATAACATAAATTCGTGAATATAATAAATCATGCAATGCACGAATTCATTCGTCGTTTTCTGCAACTAAGTATTTTCGTGCATTGTAAATAGTAAGTTTCGATCATTTCATGAACAAGAATGGCCGTATGGTGAACGAAAGCTTTCGTAAATTTTACACATTTAATGTAAACTTCACGAATGATATCGTTGATAACGACATTATTTTTCGTGAATGAAATGAAATGTTTTGTTTATTTTAATAAACGTTTGTGTATATTTCGAACGATTTCGTTGGTCGCACGAAATCTTTTCGTTTATCTTAGAAAAGTTTTCGTATTTATTGGCCTCTTATTGTTTTCAGTCGATCTTTTAAGATCGATGTTTTTTTTAATTTAAAAAAATCGATCTGGCCAAATCGATTTTATTGTGATTCGAAGAAATGGCCGCTTGATGAACGAAAGTTTCGTTTATTTTGATAAACGTTTATGTATATTACAAACGAATTCGTTGGTCGCATTCGATCTTTTAGGATCGATGTTTGACAACACCGATGTCGCTCAGGCAGAGAAAAACTCAAAATTATTCATACAAAATCAACGAGCAGTTCGCGACGGCTCAACTGATTCTGTACTGCTCCAGATTCTGAATCAACTGGAAGCGAAAGAGGTCCAGGAAATCTTCCTGCAACCGGCGGACACGGATACGACTACTAAATAGTCAGACAACAACAATTATCTGACGAATACCAACAATTGCTCCATATTGCTCCTTTGACGTGGACGGTTTGACGAATGGTGCTCGTAAATATTATCTCCTTTAGCTTACAGTCAGATTCACCGCCGGGAACGAGACCGCGTAGACCGCGACGATACACCACCAGCAAACCGGATGCCCCACTCTACCGGAATCGCCGAACTGACCGTAGCACCTGGCTGGTTGGCTCTAACTTCTCTCGCCGGGGAACTTTTCGTCGGAGTAGGCTAGACCTATCGTCGGGGACTAGACCGAGTAGTTCGCGAACCAGTCGGAAGCTCAACGAGGAAGTGGTACTAAATGGCACAAGGGAACTGAAGGGCTCAGTAAATTAGACAGTCTGAAGTTTGCCGCCCAGATTGTCCTCGTAGGGGAAGAGCATGTATTCTATACCAACAGCTAGCTTTCCTACCTTGACTACCCAAACCTGTTCCCTGAGTTGTTGATTTTTGAACATTTTTTCCTGCTCAGAATGTTTTTGAACATTTTTTCATATATACACAAAAAAAATTTCATATCCCCCCCCGAAAAATTTTCTTACTACGCCACTGTAATGCCCGCAAAGGTATAATTGAAAAAAAATTCTTATTGCCGAAGACATTATAACCCCAGAGGTAAAAGTTCATATTTATAGTGACTTCAATCAACGAAGCATTGACTTCTTTCCAGACACTGAAAATGGAAGCATCCTACTTCTAGTCGTTGGGGATAACGAAACTCTGCAGGCCATATTTTAGAAAACTGCAAGTTTAGGACTTAACCAAATTAATCATGTTAGAAATCAGCAAAACTATTATTTAGATTTATTATTCACAAACATTCTTGAAGACTTCTGTGTCACCGAATCATTAGCTCCACTATGGAAAAAAGAAGCGTTTCATACAGCAATTGAGTTTTCTGTATTTGTACATGATAACAAAAAACCCGATGACTGCGAGTACGAAGAGGTCTTTCAATTTCAATTGGCAAATTTTAACAACATAAAACAAAAACTAAGCGGTATAGATTGGCAAACATTGTTTAGAAATGAAGCAAGTATCGAAAATTTAGTAGACGTGTTTTACACAAAATTGTTTGATATAATAGTTGAACAAGTACCACTGAAAAAATAGGCGACAAGGCAACACAAAATATCCAGTTTGGTATAACGAGCAAATTAAAAATTTAAAAAATCGTAAACAAAAGGCCCACAAAAAGTATTAAAAAATCAACTATTTGGATATTTGCGATCAACTAAACCTATCCATTAGTATATCATTTGAAGAGTATAACTCAAAAACCGAACTTCTAATTAAATCTTGGCCAAAAAATTTTTTTGATAATGTTAAAAATAATTTAAAATCGGAAAACTTTCCTTCAAAAATGAAACTGTCGGTGTCAACTCGGAACAAATCTGCAATCTTTTCGCGACCTTCTTTCAAGACATTTATACCACATTTTCTGAAGAAGATCGTGATCGCGAATATTTCGGCTTCTTCCCAGAATTCACTACAGACATTGGCGTCAATAATGTCAGTGTGCAAGATATTATGGAGGCTCTAAACAAACTAGATGCCTCCAAGGGTTCTGAGCCTGACAGGATTCCACCCGTATTTGGAACTCACAGCTCCTCTGTTTTGGCTTTTAACAAGTCGCTTAAATCTGGCATTGTCCCCAATTTATGGAAAAGCTCGTACCTGGTACCCATTTTTAAAGGTGGCAAAAAATCTGACATATGTAACTACCGTAGAATTGCCTTTATATCATGTATACCTAAACTCTTTGAAGCAATCGTTAACGAAAAACTATTCAATCAAATCGAAAACAGAATTACTAACATGCAGCATGGGTTCTTCAAAGGACGTTCAACTAATACAAATTTACTAGAATTCGTCAACTACTCATTGATTGCAATGGAGAATGAAACTACATTAAAGCTCTTTACACAGACTTTAGCAAAGTATTTGATCGTATCGACATACCCTTGCTATTATTCAAACTGGAAAAATTAGGAATTGAACCAGGTCTTCTCAAATGGCTCGAATCATATTTAACTAACCGTCAACAAATAGTTAGATTCAAAGCGAAGAAACCGAATCCTATTCAAGTCACATCAGGAGTTCCTCAAGGCTCCCATCTAGGTCCTCTTTTGTTCATTTTATTCGTAAACGGCATTTCATTCATTCTCAAAAACGTAAAATATCTTATCTATGCCGACGACATGAAGCTCTTTTTAGAAATTAGAAACGAACAAGCACGGTGTATTTATTAGAACAACTTTATGCAAAAAAAATTCAGCATCTCTGAAACTTCGGAATATGAAAGAATGGACTTTCCCCTTTCATTTGAAACTAAGATCAAAATGATCCGTCGGGGGGTCCAGAGCAACTTTTTTTTAAGTTTTTTCGTAACAATATTGGTTTTACTACTCGAGCTAGTTCATATTTCTGTCCCTAGATGGTGCCTTAGACATTCAAAAACACTAAATGTGAGAATTTGATAAAAAATTTAATTGTCTACAAGTTTGTTGACAACTAAAAATTGATCTGAAATCACCCGGAAAAGTTGTTTAAGATTTTAACAAAGTTATATCTAAGATAGTTTCACACGAGGCCTAGCGGTTTGGAAATATATTTTCTCGCACTTATTTCACTACCAAAAAAATAATTGGGTTTATTGACACGAAAATATTTGACGGGATTCATTACAACTTCTTCGTTGACAATTCCTATTGACCTACTGAAAATCAGGATGTTTGACAGAGACAGAAAACTATTTGTGCTTTTGGTTCAAGCTTGTAATCTTTCCCGATAGGTTTGAAGGAACTACCATTCATCGGAAGGTATTGCTTGGTTACAAGGGTTTGCTTACATTTATGTTTTCGAAAGGACCATCCGTCGCATAATTTAGGTTATGATCGTTTAAGTCAGCTATTATTATTCTGTTCAAGACGAAAAGTTGGGACACACAGTTTATAATTGAACGAAAACCACAGAAGTAACTGTCCAAATTAGTGGTTAGCGTGAAACGATTTATTCAAATTTTTCCGCAAAGTATATTGTGGCAGTTGGATTTTACGGCCATTTCCTATGAATTATGCGTGAAATCGTTAATAAATGATCCTAGATTATGCGAAATGTATTGAAAATAAAATATGATTTGAGTACAAGAAAATCCTTATATACATACAAATCTACGAATAAATCCCAAAAAAAATATCTTGATCCAAAAACTCAAAGTTTTTTGTTCGCTGTTTGTCATATTGAGTTAATTTTGAAAAAGAAAATCAACGTTTTCAACCAAGCATTGCAATGAAATTCGCGAAATATTGCAATGGTGTTAACGGTTTCATTGAGTTTGTTCAAATATAAAGGTTGAAGTTCAGGACAAGTGAATTTTATACGAAGATGCTAACAAAGTAGGAGGTTCATGCAAGAATAGTTATCAGTCATCCCCGAGAACAATCGAAAAAATGAAAAATAAGGCATACATCATTGAAAAAGCTGTTTCTGCGGGAGGAATCACTCACCATCTTGGAAAAGAATATTAATATCATACTAATTTGGTCAACACTTATCTAAGACTTTTCATCCCAAAAATATTAATGGTGCCCTATATCAGGTGGAATCTGGAATTTTAATTTTCAGCTAAAAGATGAGACTTTCCAAGCTCTCAAATTCAGCTGAATGCACTGTTCAACTAAACACAGGTATTTGGCAAATGAAAAAAAGTGCGTGTGAATTGACTTACAAACCACTAGGGTTTCTGTGAAACTTACTTAGACTTCGTTAAAATATTAAACAACTTTTCCGGATAATTTCAAATCGGTTTTTAGTTGTTAAAAAAGTTGTAGACAATTAAAATATCTATCAGATTCTCACATTTAGTGTTGTTCGAATGTCTAAGGCACCATCTAGGGACAGAAATATGAACTAGTTCTATTGTAAAATCTATGTTTTCACGAAAAAAAAACTTAAAAAAAAAAGTTCCTCTAGACCCCCCGACGGATTATTTTGATGTTGGTTTCAAATGAAAGGTGAAAGCCCATTCTTTCATATCCTGAAGTTTCAGAGATGCTGAATTTTTTTGCATAAAGTTGTTAAAAAAGACACCGTGACAAGACCTAAAGATATTACAGGAAGAAATACATGTTTTATCTATGGTGAAACAAAAGCCTTCTGCAACTAAATGTAAAAAAATGTAATGCAATAACCGGAAACGAAATACACCTGACATTTTAATCACTCTAGGAAATCAAGTGTTACAAACGTGCGAAAGAGTTAAAGATTTGGGAGTCATTCTAGATTCAAAATTAACAATCACTGACCATTACAACACAATTATCAATAGAGCAAATAACATGCTTGGATTAATAAAGCGCTTTAGTTACAATTTTAATGATCCATATACAATTAAAACATTATACATCTCGTATGTAAGGTAAATACTGGAATACTGTAGCATAGTTTGATCATCTTTCTCAACCACACATGACGCTAGAAAAGAATCAGTACAAAAGCAATTTTTATTGTTTGCACTTCGCAAAATAGGTTGGACACGATTTCCTCTCCCATCATATAAAGCTCGCTGTATGCTCATTAACATCCAAACACTAAAAGAGCGTCGAGAATATGCAATGGTCTCATTTGTAAACGATATCTTGTGTCGTATTGATTCAGTCGAACTTCTATCTAAACTTAATTTTTATATATCTTCCTGGCAGTTACGAAACCGAAGTACATTTATAACAAGCAATTATCGTACAAATTATGCCAAGTTTGGACCATTAAATCAGATGATGGCAACTTGCAACAAGCACTGCGAAGCTATTGATTTAACAATGACAAAAAGCCAATTTAAAAAATATTTCAATTCTATTCGCTAATAAAGAACATCCACAAGTAATGCAATGTAAACCAAATAGTATTCAGTTTAGTTATTAGTATTTTATATTTTAAGTGCATACTATATTTTATCGTTGTAACAAAACGGTCCACTCTTGTTTGACGACAATAAATAAATAAATAAATAAATAAATAAATAAAAAATAAATAAAATAACTAAAATAACTAAAATAAATAAAATAACTAAAATAAATAAAATAAATAAAATAAATAAAATAAATGAAATAAATAAAATAAATAAATAAATAAATGCTGCCCTATACACAGATAAGCCCAATATTTGTCATGTTAATGTCCAAAGTCTTTGTGCGCGAAGGTTTTCTAAGCTAAATGAAATAAGAATGTTGATCAATAATAGTAAAATAGACATCATTTGTATGTCAGAGACTTGGCTTGATGCTTCTATTATCGATCCTATGATTACTATAGACAGGTTCAAATTGTTCAGGAATGATCATAACCAACACGGGGCGGAGTATGCATATATGTGAAAAATAAGCTACTAAGTCGAATTGTGCGGAAATCCACACAAACAGATTTCACTCGTTCTCTACCAGAATTTCTTCTGCTGGAGATCCAGTGCGGTATTGACAAGATTCTTGTAGGCGTCTACTACAACCCTCCAAATGTAGATTGTTCTGAAACACTACTGCATCATTTCGATGAATATACTGTCAAGTACAATTCCACATTTTTTCCTGGGTGACTTCAACACAGACCTGCTGAAACACACTGGTAAATTGCAATATTTTAAGAATGTTTTATCAAACATGTCCTACACGTGTATTAATGATGAACCTACGTTTTTTCACCGAACGGGCTGTTCTTTGCTCGATCATTTTCTAACGGGTTCCCCTAACGCAGTCCTCAGATTTGGACAGGTATCTCTGTCCCGAATATCAAAACATGACTTGATATTTTCTTCCCTTAACTTTTCAGCTAAATTTGAACCAGAACTCATACATTATAGGGACTACAAACATTATGACACCCAGGGACTAAGTGAAGCCTTCGACAACATTGATAGAAGCGAATATATTAGTATTGATCACCCGGATATGCTAGTTAATATTTTGAATGGCCATTCATGATTTATTCTTTCCACTGAGAGTTGCTAAACCAAGAATTAATCCCTGGTTCAATGCGAATATTGAAAGAGCTATGGTCAGCAGACATATAGCCCAAAGAAATTAGAAGTACACCAAAAGTGTACAAGATCATGTCCATTATAAACGCCTCAGGAATAAAACAAATGAACTGATTAAAAAGTCTAAAATTGATTTTGACAGACGTAATTTTAATGTGGAAATTCCTAGTAAGCAACTTTGGAATAACATTAAAAAACTCGGTATTTCTAAAAAAAGGAGCGGTTGAAAATAACTTTGATCATTCTGCAAACGATATCAATGATTACTTTTCTTCCAATTTTACCACCGACAACTCTTCGATTCCTACCTTCCTTACAAATAACAATGGTATCCATTTTAGGGTTATCCAAGACTATGAAATTATGAACGCCGTATTCTCGATTAAATCTAATGCACTCAGGCTGAATAATATTCCCATACAATACATTAAATTAATCCTGCCACATGCCATGTCATATATGCCATATACGTCATTTATTTAATTCAATTATAAAATCATCAGTTTTTCCCCGCATATGGAAATGTGTTAAAGTAATTCCCATCAAGAAAAAGGCAATCTCGCTTGTTTATCTAATCTTCGACCTATTAGCTTGCTTAGCGCGATGTCTGAAGTTTTTGAAAAACTTCTGAAAGAACAAATTTCTTGTTTCATTAACGAAATGAATTTTCTACATACCTTTCAATCCGGCTTCAGAAAATTCCACAGCACTGAAACCGCATTGATGAAGGTGCATGATGATATTTCGCAAGTGATAATCGTCTTTTCATCATTTCCTGATGGGAAGGATTGGGCAAGTGGTAAGGTTAGGAATAAGGAAAATAACGACACAGAACAATTAAAACAGAGCATTCTGTTGAAGGCCATGTAAGCTTTCTTGATCCTGAAATCGATGTGATTATGTCTCCCTATCTGCCCATTGGGTCAGGAGTCCCACAAGAATCTGTACTTGGACCTATTTTGTTTTCACTTTTCATCAATGACTTACCTTTAGTATTGGATTTTTGTTCAATACATTTATTTGCTGATGATTTTCAGATTTATTTTTGGACAAATAAAACATATAGTATGCAATGTATAGCAAGAAAAATGATTTAGGAAAAATTCTTTTTTGGTCCCAACAAATCCTGCTGTTTATTAACCCCACGAAAACTACAGCAATGTTACTTAGCAGGTCTGCAATTCTCCCAACTCCACCTCAACTTTATATAGACAATGCATTAATCTAATTTGTGAATCGCACTGTTAATCTAGGTGTTATATTCAAGTCTAACTTGAGCTGGGATGATCAAGTAAATGCTCAGTGTGGCAAAATATACGGTAAGTACTCTAAAGTGTTTGAATCTAGTTACAAAACATTTCGAAATTACCACCAAAATTATACTTTTCAAATCACTCGTTTTAACAACATTTCATCTATGGAGACTTCATATTCTCAAATGCGTCTGCAGCATCCATGAATAAGCTGAGAGTTGCTTTAAACGCGTGTGTTCGCTATGTCTACAACCTCTCCAGGTATTCCCGAGTTTCTCATCTGCAAAAATCTCTCATCGGTTGCTCATTTGCAAACTTTTATGCTTATCGATCCAGTTTGATCCTATACCGACTTACTAGTTCCAAAAAACCTGAATATTTACATTGCAAACTAAGGCCGCTACTTAACACACGGACACCTAATTATCAGTTACCTCAGCACAATTCTGCTTATTACAACCAGTCCATGTTCGTTAGGGGTATTTCTGTGTATAACAATTTGCCATACATTTTAAAATCCTTTACCTTATTGAGAAACTTTAAACGAGAGCTGCTTTGTTACCAAACCAACGTGAATTAGAGCGCGATATTAGAGAAAAATTAGAATTAGATGAATTTAGATTTAGATTTGATACTTTTTCTTATTATTTTTAAATACAGCACATAGGGTAGACGAGCCCTTATTCATCTCATTAGTCAGGTTGTCACACTATTTCGCTGATAACTCGGCTTACAGTGATTGGATTACGCTTATATATGTATTAACATCTTTGCTTCGTTCCTAAGAAACAGTTCCATAAAAGATCTAGCTTGGAAAATGTAAAATATTCGCGTTTGAGCGAAGTGAAAAGTTGAGTACGACGCACCCTTATTCATCCTACCATATGAGCTAATGCGTTGAATAGAGATAGCAGACACTGCTCTAACTAATGTGTTCAAATGGATGAGATGAATAGAGGTGCTAAGATGAATTAGGGCACAGTAACCCTAATTTCATCAAGATGTAACATTTGAAAAGACTTAGTCTTACGTTACATAATGTCAGTGAAATAAATAAATAAATAAAGTGGCGCTCATTAACATCCAAACACTAAAAGAGCGTCGAGAATATGCAATGGTCTCATTTGTAAACGATATCATGTCGTGTCGTATTGATTCAGTCGAACTTCTATCTAAACTTAATTTTTATATATCTTCCTGGCAGTTACGAAACCGAAGTACATTTATAACAAGCAATTATCGTACAAATTATGCCAAGTTTGGACCATTAAATCAGATGATGGCAACTTGCAACAAGCACTGCGAAGCTATTGATTTAACAATGACAAAAAGCCAATTTAAAAAATATTTCAATTCTATTCGCTAATAAAGAACATCCACAAGTAATGCAATGTAAACCAAATAGTATTCAGTTTAGTTATTAGTATTTTATATTTTAAGTGCATACTATATTTTATCGTTGTAACAAAACGGTCCACTCTTGTTTGACGACAATAAATAAATAAATAAATAAATAAATAAATAAAAAATAAATAAAATAACTAAAATAACTAAAATAAATAAAATAAATAAAATAAATAAAATAAATAAAATAAATAAAATAAATAAAATAAATAAAATAAATAAAATAAATAAAATAAATAAAATAAATAAAATAAATAAAATAAATAAAATAAATAAAATAAATGAAATAAATAAAATAAATAAATAAATAAATGCTGCCCTATACACAGATAAGCCCAATATTTGTCATGTTAATGTCCAAAGTCTTTGTGCGCGAAGGTTTTCTAAGCTAAATGAAATAAGAATGTTGATCAATAATAGTAAAATAGACATCATTTGTATGTCAGAGACTTGGCTTGATGCTTCTATTATCGATCCTATGATTACTATAGACAGGTTCAAATTGTTCAGGAATGATCGTAACCAACACGGGGCGGAGTATGCATATATGTGAAAAATAAGCTACTAAGTCGAATTGTGCGGAAATCCACACAAACAGATTTCACTCGTTCTCTACCAGAATTTCTTCTGCTGGAGATCCAGTGCGGTATTGACAAGATTCTTGTAGGCGTCTACTACAACCCTCCGAATGTAGATTGTTCTGAAACACTACTGCATCATTTCGATGAATATACTGTCAAGTACAATTCCACATTTTTCCTGGGTGACTTCAACACAGACCTGCTGAAACACACTGGTAAATTGCAATATTTTAAGAATGTTTTATCAAACATGTCCTACACGTGTATTAATGATGAACCTACGTTTTTTCACCGAACGGGCTGTTCTTTGCTCGATCATTTTCTAACGGGTTCCCCTAACGCAGTCCTCAGATTTGGACAGGTATCTCTGTCCCGAATATCAAAACATGACTTGATATTTTCTTCCCTTAACTTTTCAGCTAAATTTGAACCAGAACTCATACATTATAGGGACTACAAACATTATGACACCCAGGGACTAAGTGAAGCCTTCGACAACATTGATAGAAGCGAATATATTAGTATTGATCACCCGGATATGCTAGCTAATATTTTGAATGGCCATTCATGATTTATTCTTTCCACTGAGAGTTGCTAAACCTAGAATTAATCCCTGGTTCAATGCGAATATTGAAAGAGCTATGGTCAGCAGACATATAGCCCAAAGAAATTAGAAGTACACCAAAAGTGTACAAGATCATGTCCATTATAGACGCCTCAGGAATAAAACAAATGAACTGATTAAAAAGTCTAAAATTGATTTTGACAGACGTAATTTTAATGTGGAAATTCCTAGTAAGCAACTTTGGAATAACATTAAAAAACTCGGTATTTCTAAAAAAAGGAGCGGTTCAAAATAACTTTGATCATTCTGCAAACGATATCAATGATTACTTTTCTTCCAATTTTACCACCGACAACTCTTCGATTCCTACCTTCCTTACAAATAACAATGGTATCCATTTTAGGGTTATCCAAGACTATGAAATTATGAACGCCGTATTCTCGATTAAATCTAATGCACTCAGGCTGAATAATATTCCCATACAATACATTAAATTAATCCTGCCACATGCAATGTCATATATGCCATATACGTCATTTATTTAATTCAATTATAAAATCATCAGTTTTTCCCCGCATATGGAAATGTGTTAAAGTAATTCCCATCAAGAAAAAGGCAATCTCGCTTGTTTATCTAATCTTCGACCTATTAGCTTGCTTAGCGCGATGTCGGAAGTTTTTGAAAAACTTCTGAAAGAACAAATTTCTTGTTTCATTAACGAAATGAATTTTCTACATACCTTTCAATCCGGCTTCAGAAAATTCCACAGCACTGAAACCGCATTGATGAAGGTGCATGATGATATTTCGCAAGTGATAATCGTCTTTTCATCATTTCCTGATGGGAAGGATTGGGCAAGTGGTAAGGTTAGGAATAAGGAAAATAACGACACAGAACAATTAAAACAGAGCATTCTGTTGAAGGCCATGTAAGCTTTCTTGATCCTGAAATCGATGTGATTATGTCTCCCTATCTGCCCATTGGGTCAGGAGTCCCACAAGAATCTGTACTTGGACCTATTTTGTTTTCACTTTTCATCAATGACTTACCTTTAGTATTGGATTTTTGTTCAATACATTTATTTGCTGATGATTTTCAGATTTATTTTTGGACAAATAAAACATATAGTATGCAATGTATAGCAAGAAAAATGATTTAGGAAAAATTCTTTTTTGGTCCCAACAAATCCTGCTGTTTATTAACCCCACGAAAACTACAGCAATGTTACTTAGCAGGTCTGCAATTCTCCCAACTCCACCTCAACTTTATATAGACAATGCATTAATCTAATTTGTGAATCGCACTGTTAATCTAGGTGTTATATTCACGTCTAACTTGAGCTGGGATGATCAAGTAAATGCTCAGAGTGGCAAAATATACGGTAAGTACTCTAAAGTGTTTGAATCTAGTTACAAAACATTTCAAAATTACCACCAAAATTATACTTTTCAAATCACTCGTTTTAACAACATTTCATCTATGGAGACTTCATATTCTCAAATGCGTCTGCAGCATCCATGAATAAGCTGAGAGTTGCTTTAAACGCGTGTGTTCGCTATGTCTACAACCTCTCCAGGTATTCCCGAGTTTCTCATCTGCAAAAATCTCTCATCGGTTGCTCATTTGCAAACTTTTATGCTTATCGATCCAGTTTGATCCTATACCGACTTACTAGTTCCAAAAAACCTGAATATTTACATTGCAAACTAAGGCCGCTACTTAACACACGGCACCTAATTATCAGTTACCTCAGCACAATTCTGCTTATTACAACCAGTCCATGTTCGTTAGGGGTATTTCTGTGTATAACAATTTGCCATACATTTTAAAATCCTTTACCTTATTGAGAAACTTTAAACGAGAGCTGCTTTGTTACCAAACCAACGTGAATTAGAGCGCGATATTAGAGAAAAATTAGAATTAGATGAATTTAGATTTAGATTTGATACTTTTTCTTATTATTTTTAAATACAGCACATAATTTCATCAAGATGTAACATTTGAAAAGACTTAGTCTTACGTTAAATAATGTCAGTGAAATAAATAAATAAATAAAGTGGCGCTTTCACAATTTTGGAATTCTGCTTGGTTACTGAGGTATAACGAAAACGTGATGAGAAACTGGGAGCTTTTTGCTCCCTGTATCTTGGGATTGGTTCAAATTATATTCACATTTTTCTCTGTGCAAAAATGTCTGAGAAACACATTAGCACAAAAGATTTCAAAATGTGCAACTTGTTTTGCCTTTCTCATGTATTGTCTTTCTCATATAGAAAGGTTATGCAATTGAGTCTCATATACCATTCGATTCAGTTCGTAGAGATCGCAAACTGTCTGTATGTATGTATGTTTTTTTATAGTAAGGTTTAAAAAGCTTCAAAAGCCTGACCTGTAGTGTATTGGCTCTGTGTGGGACTCATGACACACGTTCGTACCTAACTTCTAAAAGCAATCTTTACTTTTTACGCACTTCTTCCCCACGGAACTACGTCATCGAATTACTTCGTGGGGGGGGGGGGGTCGTTATGCTTTCGTCGCACCTCTTTCTTCTGCTCTATCTCGAAGCCTCACTTGGTTCATGGAGTGGCCCGTCCGACGAGCTTTGATTTAACTCTCGACTCTTCTCTTGCTTCTTGTCTCCATCTATTACGTCGCCGTTTAGCTCTCGTCCCCGTGAGCCGTTTAGGTGCTGATTCCTTGAACCATTTAGCTCATGTTTCCGTGAGTCATTCACCTCCCGGCCTTATCATCTACTTGGATAGTCCCCAACGGTGAACTCACTCTACTCCGACCGATAGTTTCCCGACGGAGGAATTTCCCTCGACACCGATGCTCGCTTCCTTGAGCCATTCAGCTCCCAGCTTTATCGAGATCAACTCGGATATTATCCTACTTCGATTGAGAGTTCCCCGGCAACGGAATTTCTCTCGATACCGGTCTTTGTGAATGAAATTATTTTTTTTTTTTTGTACACAATGAATGTATAAAACGATCCTAACATTACACAAAACATCTTTTGTTGCCTTGCCTTCAAAATTGCAAAACAAAATAACTTTCGTTTTAAGCACTTTATACCAGACGCTCCCCTTAAAACCCACGAAAGATACTTCCCGACATATTTTTTGTATTATTGTAATGCCAAGGAACCATTAAAAATATTGATTGTTGCGGCATCAAATGAAAATTATATTCATCCTGAATACGCAAACATTTCTCATATCACCAAAAAAATATGTTTGTGTCTTCAGTCGACGGATATATAAAAATAGAAAAATGTTCGCAAAGAAAACTTTTTAAAGGTCATTTGATGCTATTATACGATAAGGGGTTATATATGTTGAGATGCAGGGTGAAGGGATAAGTTTGAAATTTTGTAAAGGTAAATCACACATTCCGCGGGCTTGTCATCGAGCAAAATTTGCATTGAATATCCATAAGAAAGACTTATGACTTTTAGACATAAGGACTATAAATGGAATTCCTAAATTTGTCTTATGATTTGGAGGGGAAATTTCCAAAACCACCTCTTTCTATTTTCATAAGACAGTCTTATGAAGTTCATATAAATGCCCGAATGAACGTCATAGCTGCCCATTTAGGAAATTTATTTTATCGTATAGAAATTTAGAAAAAATTGTGGACATTTCCAACTAGAAAATATGGTAGAAATAATGATTTTCATAAAACAGTCTGACATAGGTTTTTGTTTATGTATATTATTGTGCATTTATATAAAAAATTAGGACATGTCTGACCTTTCCAGCGTGTTTTAATAATACACTTTTAGAAGAAATTTGGGACAAACAAATCAACTGTAGATTTCACCAGAAGATTGATGACAAAACTCTTTCATTAAATGTTAAAATTTGTACTTAATGTGTAATGGTCCGTCCGTATTTCCCAGAAAAGTCTATTTATACAAAGAGTTCTATAACTGACTGATGATTGTTACTTCTCAAATGGTTCTAATAATTATAAAATAATCGAAGAAATCCGTCATGTCGGTCTTGAGTTATGCGATGACAAACGGAAACCATTTCATTTTTATATATAAAAGATATCCAGCAAAAGGTGCATATATAAGAAAAACACAATTGCACTAATAGGTGGATTAGGAAAATTTCAATATTTAATTATTATGTCAAAGAACCTTCCACAGAAAATAACCAACAAAATAACGCAAAAATCAAATAACGCAAAAATCAAAGAATGTCATGTCGGTCTTGAGTTATGCGATGACAAACGGAAACCATTTCATTTTTATATATAAAAGATATCCAGCAAAAGGTGCATATATGAGAAAAACACAATTGCACTAATAGGTGGATTAGGAAAATTTCAATATTTAATTATTATGTCAAAGAACCTTCCACAGAAAATAACCAACAAAATAACGCAAAAATCGAAGAAATCCGTCGTGTCGTTCTTGAGTTATGCAATGACACACGGAAACCATTTCATTTTTATATAGAGAAGATATCCAGCAAAAGGTGCATATATGAGAAAAGCACAATTGCACTAATAGGTGGATTAGGAAAATTTCAATATTTACTTTTTATTTCAAAGAACCTTCCACAGAAAATAACCAACAAAATAACCCAAAAATCGAAGAAATCCGTCATGTCGTTCTTGAGTTATGCGATGACACACGGAAACCATTTCATTTTTATATATAAAGATATGCTTTACCTACACGTACATCACTTGCTATGCGTGTATAAAAATGAAATTTCGGTCCTACTTCGAAACTTGCAAACGTCCGCCCGAGACACATGTGTGGCAAAATTCAACTGCTAGGTTTGTTCCCAAGTTTCCAGGAGGTAATTATTTTTCAAGTGGATAGTACTACATTTACTACTCACATTATTGAATGTTTCATTACACATATGTATACTACCCATAATCGCATAATATATACACGAACGGAGGTCTTAGTGGAATGCACGTAATATTTTAAAAGTATAGTATAGCTGCTTTATTCTAAAAATAGGCCACTTTAAAGCATGGCATGCACAAATAAAATAAATTAAAGGCCCAAATCGGATAACATTTGTACTCATTGAAAGTTAAACTCTCTCCACTGTTAAAAGCCAGTAGAAGGGCATTTGCGCGTGGAATTTCAACATTACAGAGAGTTCAGGCGAATGCCCTATAAAAATTCAAACCTTAACCAACCAGGTTTCTTCGCAGTAACCCTGCAATTGACACGTATGATAATAACCGACAACAAATGTAGTACCAGGACATTTCTTTTAACGGAGCTTTTCACTTGTAGAGCAGTGAAATTCTCAAACAAAATAAGTGAACTAAAAATCCCGTTTCACGTTTCCCAGTTTGCCCCCAGAATCAAATCATCTGCAGAAACTAATATCAGTACAACAAACCAACATAATCTCCTTCAAATCGTCAATTGCAGCCACACTACCGTTTGCTAGAAGAAAACTAATAAAAGAGCACACTCCTTCACAGTGCATTCTGGAGTGCGCGCCGTGGTGAATTTATTTGAGAACGCCAAACATAATTGAAATAGCAAGAGAGCGGGGTCTTTCTCACCCAAGTACCCCACACCAAGCGAACACTCGAAATAAGTTTATTAGGCTCCGAAAGAAAAAGCGTTCTGTTTTTTCTGTGGTCTGTGATCATTGTATGTATAAAACAGGCGCGCCTGTACATCATTGAAATCATGCCTGGCGGCAGTCATGGAATGTATTGCTTCGAGCTGACGGAACGTAGCAACTACTACGAGGTCAGAAAGCAAACTGACGATTTTTTTCTTATGTGCTGCTTGTATATGTGAGTCGCGGTTCATTGGATGCAAAATGGCGGTCCTAGCAACGCTCGCTGCTTGGTTGAATTGTTCGGACCAATCAGCGCTGATAATTACCCCTTTCACAAAATACATTATTTTTGTTGTTTATAGTAACAGTTCATTTTACGGAATCAAATACAATATACGTGCACACTTTTCCGATCAGATGGTGCAAAAATATAACGATTTCGATCAGTACAACAGAAGTTATTCGCATTTGAAAACTTGAAAAATACCTCAGCGGAAACTTTGAAACGAGATATTGAAACGTTAGAAGTCTTCTACTTCAAAATACTTTTCTAAAAAACCTCCAACTTCTTTTTTTGGATGTGCGGAACTAAAATTACAACAGGTTACAGGTTGTAATGTCACGTAAATCAACGTTTATCAGCAGCTTAACTGATTTTACAGATATAGTGTCAAATTTTGCTTCGTATGGTTTATTGAAATGCTTTCAAGTTGTTTCGTAAACGGGAAACTATACTACCGTAATATTTATAAATTTAGAATGTATACCCTTAAGTGCCTAAGGGGTTATATACCATCGACACATTTAGTTCATTCAGTTACATTATATTTCTTTAAAAGTCCACCAACGCTGTACTCTCCTGGATGCTGGCCGTACGATACGTTCCGATGCAATCGCGCTATCAGCAACGTAGTCCAGGACAAGCGTTGGAAGGTTGTGAGAGAATTTCCGAACTTTGTGCTCGGGTTAGTATTTAGGCATGAATATCAATTCGTTCCTTGAATACTTTCCTGAATACGCCTGTTATAAAGTTGTCCGCAACCTCCGTTGTAGTTGCACTTGCTGTCAGTCAGATGATGATTAGATGATTATCTATTCGAGTTTACGGGAGATCACAACGACATAGTTGGGGCTACAGAGTCCTTACCTGGTGACCGCACTAAATCGTCTCAATTGCTTAGAGTCGGATAATAAGGCTGTAGCTGTGATCGTGGTCTCAAATGAGCACGAAAAAGATAGATGGGAGAGTGTTTATTGGTGTTCGTAGACATTTCAAATCCCGTGGAATCGACGGCTGGACATCCTTTCGTAACATCACGGCAATGTGACGTGTTCTTTTTCCCTGAGTCTAACTATAATATATAAAATATTTCAATGTAGCAAGCACTGTCGATTGTCTGGCGCTTAAATTGTGTTCGCTATGTCATATAAATCCACTTGCTTGAGCAATACATATATTATACTATAAACTCGGACCGGGAACCTGATTCCTTACCAAATTAAACAAAACAATACTGCCAGTTAATTTTTGTTTGTGAAATATATTATAAAATCTGCTATTCCGGATCCGTTAAACTACCATATTGAGCCGTATCAAATAAATAAATGTGTCAAATGACTCAAATCTACCCACAACAGATATGAAATAAATTTCTTTAACATATAAACTGTATTGTGATTTTTCGACAACCCCATATGTTTATTCGAATAAGCTGTCATTAAAATAGCTAAATGTGATAAATATTTAAAATTTCACTCAAAACAAAAGCACCAGCGTCACTTACAGAGTTAAAGAAAAGTTGAGGATTTTCGTGACGTTTCAATGCAAGCGGATATCGCTTTTCTGAGAAAGGACCGTCACGAAAGTTAAAAGATGCTTAAAAAGAAACAAAACAATAAAAATATATTTAATGACACTTAATTATTCGTATGTTATTTAAAAATACATCATAGAATATTGGTTTTTAATAGAAAATCTAATGGAGCAGATATTTTGACTTTGATAGAAATACGTTGAAAATTCTAATTTGTGACGTGTTGTAACGTCACGCTACATTATCGGTCATAAACACTAGCGGCCCCCTGTGACCCCCCCCCCTTTTCGACGAGAAGCTGTTTTGGTGAAAAGATATTTGACTTTCCCTACTTCAATATGCTAATATTTTAGAAATGATCAACAACTTGATCAGTTTATTTTTTTCTTTGTACCACGTTATTTAACCAAGTGAAAGCAAATTCATTAAATTTAATAACAAATGCAATTTTGATTCTTTTAGCAATAAGCAAGATAATGTTACTATTTTTTGTATTTGAATAAAAAAGTCCAACTGACAATTTGTCTAAATGAACTATACTAAACTAAGTTAAACTAAACACAATTAAACTAGTGACAATACACGACAATACAATAATCCAGTAATCGAAAAGGCGGCTAGGCGGGTTAAACTAGATGCTGGCGATCGGTAGGCTATTGAAACTTTGTTCTAAACTACCCGCCGCAACTTGCCGTTTACTGAAAAAGTAGTGTGGGAGGGTTGTGGTACCGATAGTACCGGTATCGAAAATCCGGGGAATACCAATTTATTTTGGGTACCGTAATATTGGTTTCGAGCTTCTGCAGGACGTTGTGTACTGTCTCGCGTTGAATAATTTCTTGCGTTGGCACAATATAAGCGAAATACCGGTCCTGAATAAAATTTATAAAAATAAGTATCGTTATTTTCGGTGTCATGCAAAAATTTTGATAAAGAATCAAAATGCCATCGCATCCAGAAACCTATCCAGTAATAACCGGAGTCAAATGTCACACTCATAAGTAGAATGCCGCAGTATAAAAAACATAAATCACGACATTAAATTTGTTGTTGTTTGTTTCCGATTCCTTAATCCACGCTGGACACTCGTGTTTGTAAACGGGGCACTCAGAAGTGACATGCAGTTTTTGTAGGATTTATTGCGACGAGCGAAAATTTGAAACGATAACAAACTCACGTACGGTAAACGTAATGGCATGTGTGCCCTTGAAGAACTGTGATAATTTGAGCGGAGAGAGAACTGTTTGTTCAATTATTCATGCTGTTAGACTCTTTATACATGCCTCTGTGGAGCGTAGTATAAAACTCGAACTTATTGCACTCTTCCCACCAACCTGGACTCCGCAATTTCAAAGTACGAGTGATCAAACTGCTGCTGAAAACTGCGAGCTGTCAAAACACATATATTTCAAGTGATAGAGATGGTACTTTCATAAACAGACCAGTCGAACTATCCAGTCTATGAGAAAAATTTAATAGAAGTATAGAAAGTGCGCACTGCGATTAGAATCCAGTTTTTGGAGCCACAAGCAATACAAGTTGGAAACTATATTTAGCGCAAATTTGCAACCCTGATCAAACTTTCATGTAAGTGACAATTTAAAAATATCGACCAGTAATGTGGTAGTATAAGTTTAATGGTTATAGGATAATTTCCGTCATACTCAACACTATATTTTAACCATGGGTCGAAAATAATTGAAACGATCTAGATTTTAAATTTCAAAGTATTTACAACGATTAGGAAATATGATTTTATGAGAATGTTTCATGAGTGAAGTTCTGATTAGCTTATAGTATTCGCTATGTGCTGACATAATTAATTTAAGGCATCACGTCTGGTTTCGATTTGCAAATTGCTTTCTACAAGAGAACGAACACAGATTCAGTACATAGTTATACGCACGATCCGCACGAATCGCTTCAAATGGTGAGAATTGTAATTTGCTAGCGGGTGTATAAAGAAGGTGCCGTATAGAAACCTTGAAGTTCAAAGGAGAGTATTACCAAAACCGTACTAGCATAAGGGTGTGCATTATGCTCAAGATGTGGTAGAAGAGAGTCGAATCTAGCAAGCTGAGGATACTTTGTTGATTTATTGTTGAACATAGCGTTTCTAGTAGAGATGGGCGTGTATGGGTTTTTTCATACCGATCCGAACCCGAATATTATTTTTGTAAGCTTACCCGAACCCGACTAGTACCCGGATTTTTAAAAATTCAAAACCCGAACCTTACCCGTACCCGGGTATGAAAAAGAATCCGAACCCGAACCCGACTCGTACCCGACCCGAACCCAACCCGAATCAGACGCGCACTAGCATTAAAAAAATTAAAAAAATATTTGATTCGAAAGAGTAGGGGAGTCCGGGGCTAGTTTACAGAATTTTCATTTTTTATCAATTTAATTTAAGTAGATTGTGCAGTATTGAAACATATAATCATTCAAGTAATAGATTAAAACTCACCGTTAATAACACAAACTCCACAAAATTAAATGCAAAATGTGAAAACTTATTTTACATAATTTGGATTAAAAGTGAGAGACAGCGCCATATGCCTAATATAAACGAAGAAAAATGAACTTACGGCTTCCGCGAACTAGGCCCGGGATCTCCTATTATTAGTTTATCTTTTGGCATAAATCTTTATATTTGAATGAAACCGAACATACCACAGAACCAGATTCCTCTCGGCGACAACACCTGACATGGAAACATCCCCTAATCACGATGTAGTTAGTGAAATGCGAAAACATTTTTACCGAAAAATCGGGATATATTTGAGCTTATATGAGATTTATTTTTAAAAAATCTATTCTCCACACTCCTAACTAACATAAATTTTATTCTAAACAAGATCAACTTCTGCCTGCCACGATTATTTAGTAATTTAAAAGATGATCTTGTAATTGACAAAGTGACAATTTATCTCCATACTTTTATTAGGTGGAATAATTTCATGTACATGTGTAAATGTAAACATTCCGTAATTAAACTTATCAATAAATAAATGCAGTAACACCAAACATTTTTGTCAATAGAGCCGTAAAAACTCTACAATTTTTTATGTTTGGCGGTTAATTTAGGCTAATTTCCTTAATGCTCGAGAAACTTAAGAAAAAGCGATAAATATTTCCTTGTTTTATACCACTGCAAATATTTTCACAATGAAAATTTCTAGAAACTGGACTTTCAGTTCAAAAACCTATGGATTTAATATTTTTCTACGATGATAAGATATCACTTTTTGATGTTAGCAAAAAAGGTCATCCATTATAGAGGTTTTAACCTTAGGGTCACACCCCTCTTCTGCTCAGAGAAAGCTCTTTTGGAAAAATTTCTAACCCTATGTGCGGGGTTGGGAATCGAACTCAGATAAGCTGCATACAAGGCAATCGATTTACCAAGGGACAATTCATAAATTACGTAACGCTTTAGGGGGGAGGGGGTACGACAAGTTGTGGCATAGGGGGGATGGAGAGTAAGCTAGATTGTTACGTAACATGTTTTCACCGAAGAATTTTTTTTCAACGAATTTGTTACACATGGGTTACGTTACGGAGAAGGAAGGAGAAATTTGTGACAATTTGTTACTAGGGGGAGGGGGAGTCAATTTTTGGCGATTTTTGCGTTACGTAATTAATGGTCCCCAACTACGCTATGCCCGTCCCCTTAACGATGCTAAAACGTACGTAATCACCACTGTACTAAGTCGCGCTCATCAACAGAGTTGAATGTTTTTAAATTATTTTTCGTTTGTTTTGTGCGCCGCGATAACTTTGATCGTTGTTTGTTTGCTGTTTTCCGTGTGTCATCAGGCACGTAGCTAGAAGGAGGGGGGCTAGGGGGCTAAAGACCCCCCCCCCCCCGAAATGTTTTAATAATAAATGTCAAAAAAACATTATCAGCAACTTTTAATAATTTTGTAGCTGGTTTGGTGTGAACAAATCATTGAGAAAAGTTTAAAGAAGATCAAAAACAATGGTCACGAAACTCAGTGTGGCTCATGCTTCAGTCCGAGCCAGTGCGAAGCGAACGACAAATACATTTATTATTGTGTGCTTTGTCTGAAGAGCAAATGAAACTGCTACTATACTTCGTACCCTAGAGATCTGTTGAGATGAGCGAGTCGAAGAAGCAAGAATTGGTTCTCCGGCCAAATACTTTGATTATTGATGTCTCGCATAAGACCGAGTATTCGCGATGAGGAACATTTTGTGAAGGTGAATGATAGTCACCACTATCGAGTTCTACCATGTCAGGTATTCTGCGCTCATAGCGTTCAACAAGTTGGTCCAGACGAAACCATTCATTTTGAATAATTTAAAACACATGACACAGTGAGTGACAATACTATAATTAAGAGCTTCATCAATGGTCGGTTGCAAGATCAAATACCGCTTACTTGCAGTTACATGTCAAATTTGGGAGAACTGCAGTACAAAACATATTGCGATAATACAATTACACACAGTATTCTTAGCACATATCAAAGACAAAGTTGTATGTTCCAGTTCTGTTAAAAAAGCGGATCATTACGGTTTATTCTAGTCAGAAACCGCCAAACACAAACAATTTCCGAATATTGATAACGGGAAAAGCTGCGTCAATAATCTCAAAATCTACAGTCAGCACGATCAGTGAGGAAATTCACACTTGTAAAGGCAACAAGCAGGGAAGAAATCAGACGTTCGTGAACATGAAGGCAGCAACCACGATGATGACACGGAAGTGTTCAATAGCGAGATAGATATAAACTACCCTCTATGCGCAGTTGGCGAGTAAAAAATATTTCCCCGCCTTATTAACAGGTATCCACGTGCAATGGCTAAGAGCTTGCGCGAGATCTGCTGAACAACCATTAAAACTCGTTTTTTTATTGTTGGAAATAAATATAAATAGATAAAGAACCACTGCTCTGATTGGCCAAAGCATTGAGCCGAGTCCGCTAATCGAAATATTTAAAAAAAAGTTTAAGTTTTATGGGCGACTGAGTACTAAAACTCTCCAAAAATTAATGCTTCATCGCAAGTGATTGTCACGTTTAACAAAACTCAGATGTAATACTCGATATTGGCAACTCTATTTTAAATTTAAATGACAAGTATTTGAATTTTTATATTAGATCTGTGCCCTCTGTACACTTAGTATAAATAGTAAGTATAACATTCCGTACTATGCAAAAAATATTTCAATTTATTGAGAACGATATAGCCGAGACGACAGTTTTGTTTTAGCGACATTTTAAAGCAATATCATTAGCACTTAATTTCACTTTCACGTGAAGAATTCGTTCCATATTAAAACACTGTTGCGACTAAAATGTTGTGACTGGTTGAATCTATAAGTTCAATAATTTTGATTTCATGTCTTCAGTATATGACAGTCTCATAATCTGTTTTTTGTTCGTTTTGGAATAAAATGAGAGAGATGATCAGAAATCACTGAGGAGGAAAAAAGAATCAGCTAATCTAAGCCCCAACAGCATCTCTTCTATCTTTTCTATACACTCAGAATAAGTAGGGGAATTGTGGGAAAAACCGACACTGTGGGTAAAACCGACACCCCACAACATTTCCTAGAAATCAAATTTTTATTCATTTCATAATGATACATTATTATTAGTACGTTTATTTAGAGCATTTGAAGAAAAATTGGATTTACGTTAGTACGCCGAATGTAATAAAAATAAACAAAACATACGACAGCAGCGTTCATACTCGTCTGGATGTTAAATTTCGTTGGTAGATTTTAAGGTTTTAACCGAACAAAAGCTTTTCAAATCACCACATTTTTCAGTACCTATTATTATCGGCCTGTCCTATGATCAACTAGGTGCATTGAAGACGAGTTTGAGAAATTCAATATTTTTAATCGCTTTTATAAAAAAATGTGCGCTGTTGGGGTAAAACCGACACCCTATGGTTAGGGTAAAACCGACACGCTGTCAAGATGGTTGTGTATATTTGCGATTCATTTCAAAATACTGGGGATCTTTGTGACACTTCAATTAGCCTATTAGAACACTATAGTATCAACAGAAATGCACAGAAATACTTTTATTGTGTTTATTTCTTGTAAGTCTCTTTAAAAATCAAAAATTGGAATTTTTGCTTATCTGATTCTATCGAAGCTGTAGCTATTTCTGCAAAAAGCTCATCAAACCGAATTTCTAGTGTTCTCTTCGTTTGTCATAGACGAACTTTATCACAATGAGACAGTGATCTTATGTATACCCCAATAGATCGTTGATGATCAGAGTCCGAAAAATCAAATCTGAAAAAGATAGTTTTACTAAGAAGTGTGTGTGTGTCACTTATAAGTGAATGAATCCAATTAGCAGAACGTAGAACGCTTGCAAATCTTCTCTTACGAAATAATATGAAACTGGAGGTTGCAACGATGTGCGCAAGGATTATTTGGAAATACTCATCAATATATAATCCTATAGCATAAAATACTCTTATTTATAGTACTACGCTTTCCAACTTTCTTCCCCTCACTACATGATGAAGCAATAAAAAGCACATATTTGCATCATACATACTCACACTTTATTATTCACGCATATATCTCATGTTTAATAAAGATAAAGATTTTAAAAAAGTGGAGAGAAAATAAATTAAAGGGGGTGTCGATCTTACCCCTATAGGGTGTCGGTTTTACCCGCAGTGCCTACAAAAAGTCACTTTGTTTTCCAAGTTTTACAACCAATAATTTTTAATGAAATTAATTCTTTGAAGTGCTGAAAAAATTAAGTCTTGTTAAGAATTTTCTTAAGAAGAATTTTGCATAAAAACTATAATTTTATTGGTTTGGTGGCAACTTAGAAAAATTGTTAAGCTTAAGGTGGCTCGAATAAAACGGCATTTTTGAAAGCATATTACGTCTTCGTTACCCGCACAACGTTTAACGTTATGTGCAACAATTTTAGTTGAAATTGTTTCCCAAGTTTCGATAAAACAAACTTGTAATCAAAAAGCATTACAGATTTCTTCAAGAAGTCATGCATCTCTTCCAGTCTTGATGCAAAAAACTTGAGCTAATTAAAAACGAATCAATTACTGACGAACTAGGTAGGCCTTAAACAGTGCCGCTGACAAAACATTTGCAAAAGGTTCACAGAAATCGGATATATTGCAGTAATTAAAAAACATAGAAATCTAAAATAAAATCTCTTTGGCACGGGAGAAGCTAGTTCGATGTGTTCGCTTTGATTTTTGTCGGAAGCAAGGCCTCATCCTTATTTATAGTTTCTAGTTATTTTAGTGGTCTCATCAATGTCGCATTTAACAAAATTTACATAAATTAGAAGATAACAGTAATCAGTACAAAGGGACTTCTTTTCGATTAGTGAACAGTCCGTTAGTGGATAAAATTCCGGTTAGTTTAGTAGATTAATTAATTGTAACATATCTTTTGTATCGTCAAAAATCCATGAATTCCGAAATAAAACCTATAAGCACACGGTTTAAATATAGTATTTGCTTAATCTAGGTAATATTGTCGCGTTCCAAAGGTTTTGCAAGATTGTAAGTCAATAGAGTTAAATTTCCTTATTTATTATTCGTAGAGAAATCAGTTGTTTTTTGGACACACTTTACATGTTAACAAGCAAAATTACTGGTGTGCTTGATGCCGTAGTCTCAAGGATCTAGTAGAAGAATTGTCTAGCTAGAAAAATCAGCCGGATTTCATAAAAAATAGGTTCTGTTACAAAATCTGAATACTGAATAGATAAATAATTAGTTGTTCTCACTTGTCTGATGATATCGCCGAAAATATTATAAATTCGAGTTAAATAGGAATTGAACCGATTCTCCGGATCTATAAATCGCCTGCAGATCAGAAGATTTGTAACGAATTTCGACATTCTCTTGTATTTGTATTTGTATTTGTATTCAAATAATTGAAGTCCAACTGAAACTGTGCCTTAATGAACTAAACTAAAAAGAAAGTCGAAGAAGTCGCTATAATCGTTAAAGCGACAGGTCATCGAGAATGAAGGACACGGGTTGATGTGTAGAGGTTAATTTGATAGAAAATCGGGAACATCATAATCAGCCAGAAGGTAGCTTGCAACGGGTGTCTACGATCTTCTAAGGTGTGTAGTCCTAATAATCGACAACGGTCTTTGTATTGTGGAGGGTCAGCGTATCGTTCCAAGGCAATTAACGTAACGCATATCGTATCTGCGCTGGACAGCTTCAATTCTTTTGCTCCAAGTTGACGACTTTTGCAAATTCCAACGGTGAACTTGTAAATTAATAATAAAAATCAAATTCAAAAGCAATAGTTCGTCGATGTACTATAGCCTTTATTGTATCAGATAACATATTGTCTGTTGCCTTAGTTTTGGAACTGTTTTCACTAAGAACTTTTAAAATTTACATTCAGTTTCCAGCGACTATCTCAAGTCACCAGAATTAACACATTTATGCAACAAGTTTTAAGCCCCTCCCGAAACAAAATCCTGGCTACGGGCCTGTGTGTCATCGTGTTTTCTCGTTGAAGTTTCCGGGATTTGTGAGTGGATTAGCATAAGCATAAGAGAGCGTCCGTAGTTGCTACTCCGTTATTGACCAGAACCAAATTAGGTTGCAAAATGTTCATTAGAACAACATGCTTGGGAATACCATGATGAGCCACATTGTACAATCTATATTGATCCCTGCATGCTGATCAATACCGACGCCGGCCACGTCCGAATGCAGATCTTCTGGGAAAGGAAGGAATGTTAGTCCGATACATGTTGTTGCTAGAGACCGAGGAATCCTCTGCATCCCCACATGTGTCACGGGAAAGGGTGAGTTGTTAGTAAGTGTGCCAATAGCGTTATAATGTAATAATTGTTCTAGACAGCCGGCTGCCGAGAATTTGGGAAATTTGTCATTTGTTGTATTGATGCGATTAGCAAAATAAGCAACTTGAACTCCGGATAGCCGGCTATAGGAGCACCGCTTATAATTTTTAAGAATATTCAATCACGTGACGAATTTTTTCATGGTTTCTATCGTGTCGGTGTTGATTTCACCCGGCGATCGTTTGAATAAAATGCGGAATCTTATACAAAAGGTATTTGCGTGTGTCTTTATTTTTTTCTTGCGTCGAGTGCTATTCTTGTAGATAGTTGGAATTGCACATGTATAATGACTTCATAGTAAGAGGGGCCTTTATTAAAATTAGACTTTAAAAAGTAGTGTGAAAACAGGAATGCAAACTGAGTTATTTCCGTTGTTGCGTTGTGACGATGATTTTGGCGAATGCACACTGACTTCATCATGTTTGACTGCTGATTATCTAATAAGAGTTATTTTCGCTAACTGGAAGAACGACCACTTTGTTTTCAACAGATGGAGATGGCTTTTGGTCACGGTTTTAGCCAATATTATTTTATTTGGTCTATCGCCTACGTTTCGAAGGTCTACGCCTTCATCTTCAGGGCAAAACTACAATTAACAACTTGATGACATATAACAATCACAGATTTACAATCAGTACAGAATTACTTACAACGGTTACAATAATATCATAGTCAAGTGATTTTGAACATTGAATCTCAAAACGCAACACGCTACTCTACACTGTAATATTATTAAGTTTGGTTGAAATTAATTTTAAACGGAAATATTTAATTTATCGGAAAGCTTACATAAAGGAACCCCGCGCACATCACTAGCAGACTGAGCAATGAAATGTTTCAATAGAGCAAAAGTATGTGTAATTATCGTCTTGGTACGGAACAGATGGTAGTAGAAACGAAAATTTGACAGATGGGATGAATCCGCAGAGCGAGAGAAACAATGAGAGAAAGAGCAAGTAATGGTTATGCTTAATGCGAGAGAGAATGCAACACACCAGAGTATGCTGCGTTCAAATTATTTGTGTCGGTCCTGAAATTTATCGTCGAACCGTCACTGAAAATATGGCACATTTCTAGAATTTGAAGGGCCGGCAGTCTATTGTCATGATCAAGAATTTTGGTTCTTGACAAATCAAAACTGTGCTCCTTTTCGATCATGTGAACCATTAGCGCCGTCTTTTTGAACTCATCTGCGTTTCCTGTCTCCCGCTCACAGTTTGACGATTTGAAATCGTTGTATCGTTTTATAAGCGAGCGGTGGCCAGCTAGTCGTTGTTTGAGTTGCTGAGTTGTTAAACCAACGTATGAGCTCTCACAATCTGAACACGGAATGCGATAGATCACATTCCGCTTAGATTGTTCTGATGTTGGATCTTTTAATTTTGTGAATAGAGAAGAAATGGTTTTTGTACATTTAAAGCTTAAGGAAACATTTTTGTGGTTTCTTTGAATGATTTTAGAGAGGGCAGGCGTGAGACCATCTACATGGTGGAGCGATCGAAATTCCATTTTTTCGCTCTCGGGGATGCGCTCACTCTCAGCACTCACTTGCTGGTTGATGATTCGGTTTATTAATCTGTTTATCAGGCCGCTGGGGTAATTATTATTGCGTAAATATTCTCGTACCATCTGCTTCTTTTCGATTTCAGATTTGCAAGTAGACAGCCGAAATACTCTCGCAATGAACCCCATGGCAGTGTTAAGTTTTTGTGTGAGTGGTTGGAAAGAGAGGTAATTTAAGATTCGTCCCGATGCTACTGGTTTTCTGTACCAGTCGGTTTGAATTTTTTGTTCGTTCGTTCTTATTAGGACCATGTCCAGATAAGGCAAACGGTTGTTGCTCTCAATCTCGCACGTAAACTGAATGTGTGGATTGTATGCATTCAGGGCGCTTTGCACGTGTTGAATTTTGTCAGCTGGGAGAGCAGTGACCAGGTCATCCACATACTTTCTTAAAAAGGGAATGGGTATATCGATCGTTTCTAACACATGATCTAGCAACGTTTCCATTACTAGATCTGCTAAGGCTGGGGATAATGGGTTTCCCATAGCTGTTCCCGATTTTTGCCGATAGAATGCTCCGCGGAATGCGAAATAACTGGAGGAGAGATTGAAATCAATGAGGCTGATGGAGGTATCTTCATCTTTTATTGTTGTGTGTTTCTCGATCGAGCTCCAATTGTTTCGCACCGCTTGAATGACCAAGGTCATTGATTTGATTGATTTGATTGATTTGATTGATTTGATTGATTTGATTGATTTGATTGATTTGATTGATTTGATTGATTTGATTGATTTGATTGATTTGATTGATTTGATTGATTTGATTGATTTGATTGATTTGATTGATTTGATTGATTTGATTGATTTGATTGATTTGATTGATTTGATTGATTTGATTGATTTGATTGATTTGATTGATTTGATTGATTTGATTGATTTGATTGATTTGATTGATTTGATTGATTTGATTGATTTGATTGATTTGATTGATTTGATTGATTTGATTGATTTGATTGATTTGATTGATTTGATTGATTTGATTGATTTGATTGATTTGATTGATTTGATTGATTTGATTGATTTGATTGATTTGATTGATTTGATTGATTTGATTGATTTGATTGATTTGATTGATTTGATTGATTTGATTGATTTGATTGATTTGATTGATTTGATTGATTTGATTGATTTGATTGATTTGATTGATTTGATTGATTTGATTGATTTGATTGATTTGATTGATTTGATTGATTTGATTGATTTGATTGATTTGATTGATTTGATTGATTTGATTGATTTGATTGATTTGATTGATTTGATTGATTTGATTGATTTGATTGATTTGATTGATTTGATTGATTTGATTGATTTGATTGATTTGATTGATTTGATTGATTTGATTGATTTGATTGATTTGATTGATTTGATTGATTTGATTGATTTGATTGATTTGATTGATTTGATTGATTTGATTGATTTGATTGATTTGATTGATTTGATTGATTTGATTGATTTGATTGATTTGATTGATTTGATTGATTTGATTGATTTGATTGATTTGATTGATTTGATTGATTTGATTGATTTGATTGATTTGATTGATTTGATTGATTTGATTGATTTGATTGATTTGATTGATTTGATTGATTTGATTGATTTGATTGATTTGATTGATTTGATTGATTTGATTGATTTGATTGATTTGATTGATTTGATTGATTTGATTGATTTGATTGATTTGATTGATTTGATTGATTTGATTGATTTGATTGATTTGATTGATTTGATTGATTTGATTGATTTGATTGATTTGATTGATTTGATTGATTTGATTGATTTGATTGATTTGATTGATTTGATTGATTTGATTGATTTGATTGATTTGATTGATTTGATTGATTTGATTGATTTGATTGATTTGATTGATTTGATTGATTTGATTGATTTGATTGATTTGATTGATTTGATTGATTTGATTGATTTGATTGATTTGATTGATTTGATTGATTTGATTGATTTGATTGATTTGATTGATTTGATTGATTTGATTGATTTGATTGATTTGATTGATTTGATTGATTTGATTGATTTGATTGATTTGATTGATTTGATTGATTTGATTGATTTGATTGATTTGATTGATTTGATTGATTTGATTGATTTGATTGATTTGATTGATTTGATTGATTTGATTGATTTGATTGATTTGATTGATTTGATTGATTTGATTGATTTGATTGATTTGATTGATTTGATTGATTTGATTGATTTGATTGATTTGATTGATTTGATTGATTTGATTGATTTGATTGATTTGATTGATTTGATTGATTTGATTGATTTGATTGATTTGATTGATTTGATTGATTTGATTGATTTGATTGATTTGATTGATTTGATTGATTTGATTGATTTGATTGATTTGATTGATTTGATTGATTTGATTGATTTGATTGATTTGATTGATTTGATTGATTTGATTGATTTGATTGATTTGATTGATTTGATTGATTTGATTGATTTGATTGATTTGATTGATTTGATTGATTTGATTGATTTGATTGATTTGATTGATTTGATTGATTTGATTGATTTGATTGATTTGATTGATTTGATTGATTTGATTGATTTGATTGATTTGATTGATTTGATTGATTTGATTGATTTGATTGATTTGATTGATTTGATTGATTTGATTGATTTGATTGATTTGATTGATTTGATTGATTTGATTGATTTGATTGATTTGATTGATTTGATTGATTTGATTGATTTGATTGATTTGATTGATTTGATTGATTTGATTGATTTGATTGATTTGATTGATTTGATTGATTTGATTGATTTGATTGATTTGATTGATTTGATTGATTTGATTGATTTGATTGATTTGATTGATTTGATTGATTTGATTGATTTGATTGATTTGATTGATTTGATTGATTTGATTGATTTGATTGATTTGATTGATTTGATTGATTTGATTGATTTGATTGATTTGATTGATTTGATTGATTTGATTGATTTGATTGATTTGATTGATTTGATTGATTTGATTGATTTGATTGATTTGATTGATTTGATTGATTTGATTGATTTGATTGATTTGATTGATTTGATTGATTTGATTGATTTGATTGATTTGATTGATTTGATTGATTTGATTGATTTGATTGATTTGATTGATTTGATTGATTTGATTGATTTGATTGATTTGATTGATTTGATTGATTTGATTGATTTGATTGATTTGATTGATTTGATTGATTTGATTGATTTGATTGATTTGATTGATTTGATTGATTTGATTGATTTGATTGATTTGATTGATTTGATTGATTTGATTGATTTGATTGATTTGATTGATTTGATTGATTTGATTGATTTGATTGATTTGATTGATTTGATTGATTTGATTGATTTGATTGATTTGATTGATTTGATTGATTTGATTGATTTGATTGATTTGATTGATTTGATTGATTTGATTGATTTGATTGATTTGATTGATTTGATTGATTTGATTGATTTGATTGATTTGATTGATTTGATTGATTTGATTGATTTGATTGATTTGATTGATTTGATTGATTTGATTGATTTGATTGATTTGATTGATTTGATTGATTTGATTGATTTGATTGATTTGATTGATTTGATTGATTTGATTGATTTGATTGATTTGATTGATTTGATTGATTTGATTGATTTGATTGATTTGATTGATTTGATTGATTTGATTGATTTGATTGATTTGATTGATTTGATTGATTTGATTGATTTGATTGATTTGATTGATTTGATTGATTTGATTGATTTGATTGATTTGATTGATTTGATTGATTTGATTGATTTGATTGATTTGATTGATTTGATTGATTTGATTGATTTGATTGATTTGATTGATTTGATTGATTTGATTGATTTGATTGATTTGATTGATTTGATTGATTTGATTGATTTGATTGATTTGATTGATTTGATTGATTTGATTGATTTGATTGATTTGATTGATTTGATTGATTTGATTGATTTGATTGATTTGATTGATTTGATTGATTTGATTGATTTGATTGATTTGATTGATTTGATTGATTTGATTGATTTGATTGATTTGATTGATTTGATTGATTTGATTGATTTGATTGATTTGATTGATTTGATTGATTTGATTGATTTGATTGATTTGATTGATTTGATTGATTTGATTGATTTGATTGATTTGATTGATTTGATTGATTTGATTGATTTGATTGATTTGATTGATTTGATTGATTTGATTGATTTGATTGATTTGATTGATTTGATTGATTTGATTGATTTGATTGATTTGATTGATTTGATTGATTTGATTGATTTGATTGATTTGATTGATTTGATTGATTTGATTGATTTGATTGATTTGATTGATTTGATTGATTTGATTGATTTGATTGATTTGATTGATTTGATTGATTTGATTGATTTGATTGATTTGATTGATTTGATTGATTTGATTGATTTGATTGATTTGATTGATTTGATTGATTTGATTGATTTGATTGATTTGATTGATTTGATTGATTTGATTGATTTGATTGATTTGATTGATTTGATTGATTTGATTGATTTGATTGATTTGATTGATTTGATTGATTTGATTGATTTGATTGATTTGATTGATTTGATTGATTTGATTGATTTGATTGATTTGATTGATTTGATTGATTTGATTGATTTGATTGATTTGATTGATTTGATTGATTTGATTGATTTGATTGATTTGATTGATTTGATTGATTTGATTGATTTGATTGATTTGATTGATTTGATTGATTTGATTGATTTGATTGATTTGATTGATTTGATTGATTTGATTGATTTGATTGATTTGATTGATTTGATTGATTTGATTGATTTGATTGATTTGATTGATTTGATTGATTTGATTGATTTGATTGATTTGATTGATTTGATTGATTTGATTGATTTGATTGATTTGATTGATTTGATTGATTTGATTGATTTGATTGATTTGATTGATTTGATTGATTTGATTGATTTGATTGATTTGATTGATTTGATTGATTTGATTGATTTGATTGATTTGATTGATTTGATTGATTTGATTGATTTGATTGATTTGATTGATTTGATTGATTTGATTGATTTGATTGATTTGATTGATTTGATTGATTTGATTGATTTGATTGATTTGATTGATTTGATTGATTTGATTGATTTGATTGATTTGATTGATTTGATTGATTTGATTGATTTGATTGATTTGATTGATTTGATTGATTTGATTGATTTGATTGATTTGATTGATTTGATTGATTTGATTGATTTGATTGATTTGATTGATTTGATTGATTTGATTGATTTGATTGATTTGATTGATTTGATTGATTTGATTGATTTGATTGATTTGATTGATTTGATTGATTTGATTGATTTGATTGATTTGATTGATTTGATTGATTTGATTGATTTGATTGATTTGATTGATTTGATTGATTTGATTGATTTGATTGATTTGATTGATTTGATTGATTTGATTGATTTGATTGATTTGATTGATTTGATTGATTTGATTGATTTGATTGATTTGATTGATTTGATTGATTTGATTGATTTGATTGATTTGATTGATTTGATTGATTTGATTGATTTGATTGATTTGATTGATTTGATTGATTTGATTGATTTGATTGATTTGATTGATTTGATTGATTTGATTGATTTGATTGATTTGATTGATTTGATTGATTTGATTGATTTGATTGATTTGATTGATTTGATTGATTTGATTGATTTGATTGATTTGATTGATTTGATTGATTTGATTGATTTGATTGATTTGATTGATTTGATTGATTTGATTGATTTGATTGATTTGATTGATTTGATTGATTTGATTGATTTGATTGATTTGATTGATTTGATTGATTTGATTGATTTGATTGATTTGATTGATTTGATTGATTTGATTGATTTGATTGATTTGATTGATTTGATTGATTTGATTGATTTGATTGATTTGATTGATTTGATTGATTTGATTGATTTGATTGATTTGATTGATTTGATTGATTTGATTGATTTGATTGATTTGATTGATTTGATTGATTTGATTGATTTGATTGATTTGATTGATTTGATTGATTTGATTGATTTGATTGATTTGATTGATTTGATTGATTTGATTGATTTGATTGATTTGATTGATTTGATTGATTTGATTGATTTGATTGATTTGATTGATTTGATTGATTTGATTGATTTGATTGATTTGATTGATTTGATTGATTTGATTGATTTGATTGATTTGATTGATTTGATTGATTTGATTGATTTGATTGATTTGATTGATTTGATTGATTTGATTGATTTGATTGATTTGATTGATTTGATTGATTTGATTGATTTGATTGATTTGATTGATTTGATTGATTTGATTGATTTGATTGATTTGATTGATTTGATTGATTTGATTGATTTGATTGATTTGATTGATTTGATTGATTTGATTGATTTGATT